>NC_081847.1:61537664-61838893 GCF_963259705.1 Myotis daubentonii
TTGACCTTTCTGTGTTCAATGCCGTGTCAAATACTCTAATCAATGATGAAATGATATTTATGAATTACAATTTTCATTAAAGCCAAAGAGGACACACAGATATTCCAACGTCCACTTAAAATCTCTGGTTCTTTTTGGTGTGCAGGTAGATAATTCTACACAATCACCATGAGTGCCAGGGAGAACCGGACCCCAGTGTCATCACTATGGTGCATTTCTGTGTTTCATCAATCATCACCAAATATAAATTCTAAACCTGTTCCCTTACACTAAACAGGAACAGAATTCCTTATGTCATTACTCAGAAAATTAATAATAATTCACTTCTAGGCACACTGGATACAGGTCGGAGGCTAAAATTGGTCTTAAAAAAACACAAAACAAAACACACACACTAAAAGAAACCCCAACAACCTGAAAGGCCTTTCTTTAATTGGTTCCATTTTCACACCCCAATACCAACACAGATACTTTGCTTTTGAAAAGATTCTCTTCAAGTACTTGTGAGAATTAAAAAATTTTTCTAAAATTAGCCTTTCTCAACACATGGAGAATATTAATTAAAATAGGCCACGTACAGACCCTGGGAACGGGCTGAAAATGGAATCACCCCAGCTTCAGTGGGGCAGGTGTGCAGCGCATCTGCACAAGCTCACCTGGCAGGGCCGCTGTGAGGACAGGTGCACAGAGAGCAGTCGGTGGCTGAGCCCGTCACCTTCCCATAGTACCCGGGAGCGCACACATCACAGTGGTCACCAGACGTGTTATCGCCGCAGTCCTGGGGCCCCATGTTTAAGAAGAGGAAAAATGGGAAGTTGTTAGAAATCATCCTTATCTGGTAACAGCTAAGCATCACCGCATTTCATGTCAGTTTATTTTTTAATTCTTAGGGAAGGGAGTCTTTTCTTCAAGCTTGTTAAATCATGGAAACATTGCCAGCTCTGTGGCCTTCCTTCATTATAAAACTGTACTTATCCTATACAGCCTAGAAATTACTAATACATTCTTCTTATGGAAAATATCCACAGAGCAGCTAGCTTTTGATCCTTAAAATTTGAATCTAAAATATATAGAGATTTAAAGTGATCTGAAGCACACTGGCTTTGCACATGGTTGGGGTCAATGATCACATGTAGGGAGTTGAAAGAACAGAATGAATGAATAAATGATGTGGGAAACAGACAGTGAGGGAAGAAAACGCAGGGTTTAGAGCAGCACCAATAGACTCCTGCAATAACAAAATCGTTTCTAGTTAAAATTTTTGTCATCATTTGAACCTAAAATTAGGCTATTAAAAAAATTAAGCTAAAAGACCAAGCAGTTCTTGACATTGAATCTAACACAAAACCTGCTTTTGTTTGGCCTTGGGTGCTGGACTGGGCCTAACACAGTGACAGAAGCCACTGAGCAAATGTACTACCTCAGGCTTTATAGTGGGAAGCAAGAGATGATGTAGAGAGAAACCTTTGTTTATGTTTGAAAAACTACTTTTACATTTTTCTTATTAAAAATGATTCCAATATTTTTCATTTAAAAATTGTATCCCTACTTTACCTGATGAAAATAGATTTTATTGGGACCCAGTTGGCCCATAAAACTGGAATCTGTTTAGAATAAAATTTACAACCACTCTCTTAAAAAGAAAATGTGTTTAAAAGTTGTATAGATATATACTAGAGGCCCAGGGCATGAAATTCATGCACTCGGGGGTGGAGTCTCTCAGCTCAGCCTGTGCCCTCTTGCAGTCCACAGTCCGGGAGGCTCCAGAAGGAAGCAGACCTAAGCAGTCAGTCAGACATCCTTAGTGCTGGAGCCTCTCCCGCCACCACCGCTGCACTCGCCAGCCGTGAGCCTGGCTTCTGGCTGAGTGGTGTTCCCCCTGTGGGAGCACACTGACCACCAGGGGGCAGCTCCTGCATTGAGCGTCTGCCCCCTGGTGGTCAGTGTGCGTCATAGCGACCAATCATTCTGCCATTAGGTTGATTTGCATATTAGCCTTTTATTATATAGGATACATGTATATATATAGATAGATACAGATATATAGATATAGATAGACATGGATATATAGATGATAGATATAGATGATATCGATATAGATATCGATATCAATATAGATATAGATATATATAGGTATAGATATGGCTGTTAAAGAATAAATATTAGATGGTGAACAGGACTGAAGCAGACTTTTTGGTCATAATTTAATGTTCTGGGAGTATCTAATCTTTTTAAAATAGTTAGCTGCAAATGCAGTCTGAAAGAACTGATCAACTTGTTAAACTGTTCATGTGACCTTCATCCCTATGATTGGCCAAGGGACCTTCCCACTTAATTACATCTCACTTTATGTTGCCTGAAAAATGCCTCCAACATTAAAAGCTCCCCCTAACATATGAGCTCCCTGGTTTTCAAGATCCTAGAAAATCAAAAACAAGCTGCCCCAAAGAGTGGCAAGCAAATAAGAACCTGTAAAAAAAAAACAAAAACAAAAACAAAAACAACCTGTTCATGTGAACTGACACGTGGGATGAGTTGGTTGCTATGGAAAGTGCACAGAGAACCTGTCAATTTTTCAACTGGAAAAGGACTGAGTCCTATCTCTTGGAAGAGGATAGCTGGGGAGAGGGACCCCCAGGGTATCTCTCTGCTCTTTGGTTTCCCCACCCCCTTTCAGGTCACATTTCTGATCAATCTTTTCTATGATAATACCAAAGGCCCAGTGACATAAAGAGGGAGGAACATCCTATGTGCTGGGTGAAAAAATCAAATCCAAAAGGTCTTGACGCCCACCTATACTCTCACAAGTGCCTAGGGAGTGCTTAAGAGACTTTGTCAAATGGAAATGAATGGTTGTACTGCACCACAAGAGAAGTCTCACAGATAAGACTGAAGAAGAAGGTAAGGTCCCAAGTTCAAAGAGCAAGGCCTCAGGTGTTGAGCTTGTGGAAAGAATGTAAGCAACTTAGTGTCTGGTCCATTTGGGTTGGGCAGCAGTGACTGGGCATTGGGCCCTGAGCATGCTTTCAGTCAGATGCTGGCCTCACACCTCAGAATGGTGAATGGACTCAGAACCATCACAGGTGACCAGCATGTGCTTGTACCCTGAGGGTGTCTGACTGAGAGGGCTGAATACTTAGAGCCTGTGGACACATGAAAGAAGAGTCTTGTCAAATGTTTTTGCCAATTACTTGTTAAGATACTGCCACTTTTCATGACCAAATTTGAGCTAGTGGCTTGTCTCCATGACTCCAAATACTAAAACTGTACCAACGGGCAGATGATCCAAGGGCACCAGTCCCAAGAGCAATCAGGGCTGCCCAAAGATGAGTTGAGCTGCTGTGGGAGTGAGCTGGAGGTGTGTAAATATACATTAAGTAACTGCTTAGCATGGATATTCTAGTTTAGTCTTAAGATCTGAAGGGACTCTGACAAAAACAGGTCTGTTGCAGCCCTGAACTTCCAAGCTCTAAGCCCAGACACTATCTTCTGTTAGAGTAGGTTTGGGTTACAGTAATTAGCAATGCCTGGTAGGGACAAGGATAGAACACACATCTTCCATAAAAAAGGGGGAAGAGCAAGAAGCAAAATGTGTTCTGCTCAACACCGTGATTTATAATCTAGATTTATAATCTTTTGTCCAGTCTTCTGGCATTATGCATGTCCACTGTGGTGTTACTGCAAAATTAACAGGCCCAGGGGAGGTCTTCTAGGGTTCCAGGTCACATCTGGCCAACCATTCCCCAGGCAGGGAACTGTCTGGAAGCTATCCATCATGGTTTATACTGAGAAGACTCGGCCACAATCTTTCATGTTCTTTCCTAGTACAAATCAACAAGTCAGCTGAAGATCTTGGAACTTTGTTCTGGTGAACTCAGGCCAGGAAAGGCAAGGTCATAATTTAGTGTCCTGGGAGTATCTAATCTTGTTAAAATAGTTAGCTGCAAATGCAGTCTGAAAGAATTGATCAACTTGATAAACTGTTCATGTGACCTTCGTCCCTATGATTGGCCAAGGGACCTTCCCACTTAATTACATCTCACTTTATGTTGCCTGAAATCAATTCTCCTTAAATCCTCAGATGATATTTTCCCCTTTTCTCTATTAGCACTCCCTTTTGCCTGGAGCATGAGCTCATTAGAATGAATAAATTTTTCTTAATAGTGTTGCAGCTATTTGCATCCTCATTAAGTCCATTTTACCTTGGATGACTGGAATAATTCTTTAATTCCACATATATAATGGGGTTAGCAAAGGTTAACACATATCTTTTAATTGAGAAAAACCATGAAGTACTTCAGTTTCTAAATTCACCTATGCACTGCTGTAATTTAGCAATTTCCCTTGTAGAAACTGCTTTTAAATTCCACATATGAAAGGTGCTTCTCAATAAAAGAAGAGGAAGGCAGATCTAGTGTGACTGAAGGCTAGTTGGTCCTCATTCCTCTGGGCCACACCCAGGACCCTTAATGCTTCCAGTGTGTCTCTCTTGACAGGCAGTCCATTTTTCTTCAGTAAGTTATTTTACATGAGGCAAAAAATGTATACAATTTACCAATGTTTCCACATCCTATATAATAAAGAGGGAATATGCAAATTAATCCTTATGCCATCACAAAATGGCTGCACCCACAGCAGAGGCGAGGTTCCCATAATGAGCGATCAGGGACCTGAGGCTGCATGGCGCCAGGCCAGGTCGGGGGACCTGAGGCTGCACTCCCCGCCTGGTGGGGCTTGATGGGGGACCTGAGGCTGCGACCCCCGACCCGGGGGGGCTTGAGAGGGGTGGGGCCAGCTGGGTCTGGATCTCGCCCAATGGGGGTGGGGCCAGCCAGGTCTGGATCTTGTGCAATTTCAAGGTGCACACAGGTGGGCAGGGACTTAACTCTGGGTCCCATGGTGTGCCACAGACTCTGACAGGAGGAAGATTTTCATATACATTTTACTAATTTTCTTTCATCTCTGACACTTCTATTATAGAGAAAGGGCAAACAGCAATATTAAAATATTTCCTCTAATTAATTCCCTTTTAGTGTGCACAAATTTTGTGCACTGGGCCCCTAGTGTTATTATAAAGGAAGAGGTTTTAGGAGTAGGAAAAGAATATCGTATTATTGTATGTTATCAATAAGGCTGTGACAAGTTAAGCAAAATCATGAGCACAAGAGTTCATGCTCAATTAGGGCCACAAGACTTCTGTCTGGGTCTTGTGGTCCTTTACAATGATCAGAGTTCTCTCCTCATGTCCCTGAGACCAATCTTGGTCTCTAGGGGAAGGTGTCTAAGACAGCCACAAGAACAATTTTTTTTTACAAATGCAAAAAGAGTACAGAGAAATACATTTTAAACATTGGCATTAACTTATTTTAATACTTCCAGGTGACTCCTCAATTTTTTAAAAATATGTTTTTATTGATTTTAGAAAGAGAAGAAGGGAAAGGGATAGAAAGACACATCGATCAGCTGCCTCCTGTAGCTGATTGAGTCCACAACCCGGGCATGTGCCCTGACCAGGAATTGAACTGGTGACTTCTTGGTTCATGGGTTGATGTTCAACCACTGAGACACATGGCTGAGCTGACTCTTTAAATTCTATGATGTAAAGTTCTCATCTACTGTGACTATAACCACCAGCATCGTTAAATATAAGCAAGGCCAACTTAACCAATTCCCAAATTGATGCCTGCAAAAAAATTCAAGGAAGCAGAATTTTTAAAGAATTTCCATTAGCAATCTCAGATCCCTTAGTTAAAACCTTTCTGAAGAAAACATATGTGTATCTTACATTTCACTAAATGTAAGCTTCTCTCCAAACCAAGGGACTGGTGTGACTTTGAACCGGGAATTTCAATGCTCCCTGCCTACCCTGATTCTAACCTTCAAGCAAGCACCCACCCAAACAAGCATACCAGACACTTCCCCGTTTCAGGGTCACAGGTGTTGCTGTGGTTGTTACAGCTGCAGGGCACACAAGGAGCAAGCAGAAGGCGAGGTCCCCTGTCACCACCTTCCGGAAGTTTCCCTCTGTAGTAACCAGGTGCACAGTCCTGAGGGTATGCAAAAGGGAAGAAATGAATAAAAATACGATTTTAAATTGGGCAAAAAGTTTGAGTAGGCATTTCTCCAAAGACACACAAATGGAAATGAACACATGAGAAGATGCTCAACATTACAAAACACTAGGGAAGTGCGAATCAAAACCATAATGACACACCATTAAGATGGCTACTATACTAGTAAAACAACAAAAACACAGACAAAAACCGGTGTTGATGAGGAAGTGGAGAAACTGGAATGTGTGCTTTGCTAGAGGGAACATAAAATGATGGAGTACTATGGAGAGCAGTATGGTAGCTCCTCAAAACTTAAAAACAGAACTACCACATGACCTAGCAATTCGACTGAAAAGCTAGGTTTGGAACTGAAAGCAGGGTTTAGAAAGATATTTGTATACCCATGTTCATAGCAGCATTGTTCACAATAGCCAAAAGGTGAAACAACCTATGTATCTTATTGATGGATGCATGGATAGACAGAGTACAGTCTATACATACAACAGGATATTTTTCAGCCTTGAAATGAAGCACATCTGGATACACTGTATGGCATGAATTAACCTTGAATACATTATGCTAAGTAAATGAGCCAGTCATAAAAAGACAAATACTGTCTTCCGGTTCCACTCATGTGAGGCACTTAGAGTAGACACATTCATAGATAGAGAAAATAGAGTGGTGGTTGCCAAGGACTGGCGAGAGGGGAATGGGAGCTAGTGTCTAATGAGCACAGAGTTTTAGTTTTTCCAGGTGGATAATTCTAAAGATTGGCTGTACATCACTGTGAGTGTACTTAACCTTATAAAACTTGAAAATGGTTAAAATATGTTTACACATATTTTACCACATTAAAAAAATTAAGGGAAAAATAATATAATATGATATGCATACATTCTGTTCATCACCTGGAGCTGCTATAACAAGCATATTTCAACCCAAAACCAGGACGTGGACTTGCATCCCAGTCTCCCCACCTGACATGAGAATCCAGCAGTTCCAGGAGGGCAGAGACACTTCTCCAACAGCGAGGCCACCTCCCTCCCCGGGGGCAGCTCAGCAGCCTTTCTGCCGACCTCCAGGGAAATGTGTGAAATCCTGGGAAATGGTTGTGTTAACAAGGATGAGAGAAAACACCAATTTTTAGAAAGACACTTCCTAGAAACAGCGCAGTAGGTAATGAAATTTGCACATATATTATAGCCACACTTTCCTCAGGATTACAAAGGAAGTGTGTGAAAGCACATTCACACTGTCCTTACACAGTGAAGGTTCTCAGGCCACATTTTAGACTTAAAATAGTGTTACTGCTCTGGCTGGGTAGCTCAGTTCATTGGAGCATACACCAAAAGGTTCGGGGTTCGATTCCCAGTCAGGACACATACTTAGGTTGTAGGTTCAATCCCTAGTCAGGGTGCATATGGGAGGCAACAGATTGATGTTTCTCCCTCTCCCTCTCCCTTCCTCTCTAAAATCAATGAAAACATGTCCTTGAGTGAGGATTAAAAAAAATAGTGTTACAGAAAATATACTTGAAAGACCTCCTGAAGTCCAGTTTGGCCAAAAGTTAGTGGCCTCCTTTACAGGTTAAGTGAGCAGGTGACAGCATTCTTGATATGTTACTTACAAAGAAATGAGCATTGTGGTTTAAGGGCAGAAAATAGCAGAACTTAAAAATATTTGTTTACATTTTTCCTCATCTAAGATATTACCATTATGTACTTATATTTTATACCCACATTAGTATGAGAGATAAATACTCTATGCCATTTTTCATACATTTCATATATTTCATTCATTTCATATATTTCACACTAATATTACAATTTAATAAGGTTTTGGTGGAGAAAGAAATACATATATTAATAAATATAGGAGGTAATGGGGGTGAAGTGAATCAAATCTCATCAAACCCCTTCACTTTGCTTTCACATAAGAAAAATATTTTTAAATTCTAGAAGTTTCCACGTACCTGCTTTGCTGTAGCCCTTGACCATAAGATGCTTTGATGAGAATGTACTCAATGTTGCTAAGAACAGACATAAAATCTGAGCGTGTAACAGGCTTTTCAGAAACAGAATTAAAGTATTTCCAATAATTCTGTGGATGGGAAACACATTCAATGAAAAATTCAGAGTACAAATTCTCAGAAGCACACAAACTTACAAATTTCTCCAGAAATGAGCCCAGTTCTGTGCATGCCACTAAGTTTAATTAAGGAAGACCTCCTGTCACCTCCCAGGGGGCAGCAGTGCCAGTCTCCTGTATCCACACACATCACCCGTGGCAGCCACACAGTGGCCGGTCAGTCAGTATCTCCCTGTGAATGAATACACACTGCCCAGATTCAAGCAAGTGCAAAGACTTCCTACCATTATGTCCACACAGCCAGAGAGTTGTGTACTAAGATCAAGGATTTAAATGCAATTCCCACTAAATTAACATAAGCCTTACATCAGTGTCTTGAGAATAGGAATTTGAGTCATTTTTAGAAATCTTGCTAAACCCATTGGAATTTTGATGCCAGGCCCTCTGAGCTCACTCTCTTACTAGCAGCTTACTGACATCATTATATCCACAGCAAAGCTCACACCTTTGAGGGGCTTATATGAAAAGAGCACATGGTCACCTCTTTCATTTCAGCCTCTTGCTCTTGCCTCACTCCGTTCTCCGGTGCGGGTGCATCCATGTAGATGACTTGCTTTCTGGTCCGGCCTCCTCTGATGAGCACTTGAGGCTCAAGGTTGAAGGTGCCCATGCCATTGGAGGAATAGAAGGCCACGCTGTACTTCAGTTTGCCCCCATAGGCCAGGAGCTATCAAATAGTAAATGATTGCTTACTTCACTGACACGGTATTGATTTAAAAACATTTCATTACAAGCCTGCTGCCATTTAGAAATCTTGCATCTTAAAAGTACATCACATGGGTAGACTATGCTGTCTAGAATTTGCTTCCCTCTAATTCTACTTAATTACAGATTAAGTGCACTTAAGCTATAGTCCTTTCTTTGTTAAGTGATATTTACAAAGTTTTAAAAAATTAAGTTTATTGGGGTAACACTGGTTAATAACATTCTATAATTTTCAGGTGTCAACATTATAATTCAACAGCTGTGCATGCTTTTGTGTGCCCCCCCCAAAGGCTAGCTTCCTTCCTTTATTATATAATATTTGGCCCCTTTACCCACTTCACCCTCCCTTCACCCCTTCTACACTCATATGTGGACTACAGTACAGTTGTTTTTTTAACCACTTTACTGAGGCACAATTGGCTGTAAAAAGCCATATATATTTAATGTATATTGATGAGTTTGGGGATAAGTATACACCTGTGAAACCATCACCCCCATCACAGTCACATCCATCGCCTCCCACAGCATCCTCTTGATGACACTGACAACGGTAAGTTCCAAAATAACAATCAACGTAGCAATGGTCCCAATTATTTTCAAGCTCCTTTGAATTACAAATTACGTATCTCTGTAGGCTCACTGGGTGTATATTTGCACATTTTAACCATCAGGGTGAATTCACATACAGATTCCAATGTTTATATAAACAAAAATGCAAGTGATGGCTTCAATGTTCTTTCCCCCAAACTGGACGATTTCTGAGAAAGACCTTGTAGGCATAGCAGCCAGGCTTGTATTGAGCTTATATCAGTAAAAACAATAAATATTTTTTGAATGACTGCTTTAAAAGAAAAAGAGATTATGATTTGAATGTTTAAAAGACTAGAAAATTAACCCATACAGTTAGGAGGATTTGTACAAGCGTTAAACTTTTCCATCCCCCCTTGGAAGAGGAAATTAATAACCTCTTCAGTGAAGGATAGGCCGGCACAGTCTGTAGTGATTCAAATGACACCGGTATCCCCAGGAGCAGGCACCGCTCTCGGCTGGGTGTGGGCCTCACCTGGTCTCCCTGAAACTGCTCCGGCAGCCGCCAGTAAAACGGCTCTGCATGGACGTGCCGCCTGACGGTCACGGCGTCCAGGAGCACGTCAGGGGCCTGGTAATACACCCCCTGGGTCGTGCCCCGGAGGTTACTCTGAGAAACCACTCGCAGAAGAGGCTGATCTGAGCCCAGCGTTATCTAGTCATGGAAGGGAGGGAAAATGCACTTGAGAACACGACTTAACTCCATACCTTTGATTTGTCAGATTCTACCACTATTTCCCAGACATGATAGCTTCATTATTAAAACCTGAATAATGAAGACTTTTCCTTTAATCTTAAACTTCTGGATTAAAATTACCAGAAAGTGTTTTAAGCATTTAGGGTCAAACTGTTGCTATATGGGGACAATGCTCAGTTATATAGAGACCTTTGAGAGGTTGCAGTTTCTCTCCTCTCCAACTAAAGCTTTTGATAGATCAGCTAAGGAGCAACACGGAATGCTTTAAGTTCCAGCTCCATATATTTCTTTGGACAGCAGAAGCAGAATTCCGATTCATAAGAAACCCAAATTAGTGTCTCGGTGTTTCTGATGCCATAGAAGCAAAATTTAATGTAAGAACTTGAACTTTCTCCTTAGCCCCACCCGAATCCCAAGGGTTCAGGCTTAAAAAAAGAACATGTTAACTGCATGCCTAACTCACCGGTGTCCTCACATAACCCTCCAGCTCCGAGCAGAGCTGTGACAGCCCAAAGCAGAAGCACGGGGTGCAGCCCTGAGGGTTGTCGGCATGGAGAGCAAAGGTACCGGCCCGACACTCATTGCATTGAAGGCCAAGGACATTTTCCTGAAGGGGAAGAAATATTAGACTCATTTTTACCTGAAAAAATATACGATTTCTGAAGAAACAGACATGAAATAAACCAAATCATCTAAATAATTTTGGATCAACAAACATCTCTGAACTAGCTGTTCCTTAACCTCTCTGAGGATTAGTTCTCTCAAAAACTCAATCAGTGACTCCCAAACATAGCTGATGATCAGAATCGTCTTGGACACTTTAGAAAAATACAGAATCCCTGATGAGAGCCTCCTGGAGGGGACCCAGAATCCTTCTGGAGGTTCCAGGTGACTGATGATGGGTCAGGGTGGAGAAGCATGAACCAGGTCCCTCCTGTTCAGACCATGTATAATGAGAACTGCTGTCATGAATAGGGAGGCCAAAGGTATTCACGGATGTTTCCATTACTCCCTGGTCACAGTACGTATATGAGTTTTCCCTGACTCATCCCCAGTCACTAATCATCACTACCGTCTGGCTTCCATCACGCCAGACCCAGAGGACCAGAGAAGGTGGCCAATGACCTCTTCATAACAGAGCCCTATGGGAAAACTAATGGAAATAAGCATGAGGTTGAAATCTTACCTCCTGGGAAAATAAGAAACACGAATTCCCTCTAGTCTTCTAGCACATACAAAGAATTAATTACTTACCAGCTCTAAAATCACAAGTCTTCTTAACCCTGTGTATCTATTTTACCTGTATGTCCAAGACAAATCAGCTACTCGGCCAACTGAAGCACATGATAGAAAACTCAGTGTTTCTCAAATCAGTTTCATCGTCTGACTTGTAATAATCAGTAAAGAGCTCATTTAAGGAATCATTCATAGTTCTAGAAGAGTATACACAGACTTACTCAGACCTAGAAGGTAGCGTGGACTCATTAGGAGAAGCCTAAAGCCTAGTGCTTAGTTAAAAGCCCAAAAGTCATAATGAGGAGTGAGAGAGAGGAAGAAAGTGGGGTGCCAAGGACCCATACCTTGCAAGAGCAGGTACCAGTTCCCTGTGCACAGCTGCACAGACCTTGTTCCTCATCACAGGTGTCCACCACGGTCCCTCTCAGGTCACAGTCACAGGCCACACAGCCTGGAAAGTCTCGGAAACCCAGGGCGCACTGATGGCAGCTCGGTCCGCCAAAGACAGGCTTACACTGGCAATGGCCAGTGAGCACCTCGCAGTGATGACTGGCTGACCCTTCACTACTGCAATTGCAGGCCTGAAAGAAAAAGCTTAAATAAATAAAAAGGCAACTTCTACATTTTCATGTGTACACACTGGGATTACAGGAAAACACTAAATGTGGGGAAATCATACAAATGAATGGTCCCTCTCGATGTTGCCACATGGATTCACTTCCCCACCTGCCAGCAGGAGGCAGGGACTGCATTGCTGGACATCTGTGCATTTTTGTGGCACAGGCACATGGGACCAAGACTGTGACCAGAAATTCAATCTGCTTAATACATCCAAACAGTTCAGCAACATTCTTTTAGAAGCCAAGTGATTTTTCTATTTTCAAAATACAAACTATATCTAAGTTTAACTGAAGAAAGTTACATAGAAAATTGGAACCCTGCCCAGCCAGCATAGCTCAGTGGTTGAGTGCTAACCTATGTACCAGGATGTCATGGTTCGATTGCCTGGGTAGTGGACTCGATCCCCGGTGTGGGGCATGTAGGAGGCAGCTGATTGATGATTCTCTCTCATCATTGATGTTTCTACCTCTCTCTCCCTTTCCCTTCCTCTCTGAAATCAATAAAAATATATATTTTTTCAAAAAGCAAATTGGAAACCTGGAAAACTAGACATAAGCCCCCCAGTAAAGTGAGTTATGCCCTTATCCTGAAAGGTAGCATACATTGCAGAGTATATTTTAAAGGCACTAAAATAAAATTTTTGATCTTTCAGCCATCAATCCCACAGCTAGATTCTTGAAGAAAATTTAGAATAATGTATTTTAAGGGTGCAGCTTTTTTTCACTTTGATTCCTATAATCCACACTGGATTTTAAATATAGCTATTCCACAGGTGAAAAATCAAGCTAATAGGTAAAAGAAGAGGAATAAAACTTGCTACAGCAAAGTAGTTCTCAGGTAAGAAGAGCAGAGGTCAGAGCACACACCTGGCATCCGAGCTCCAGGTCATAGCCCCAGTATCCGTCCTCACATTCTTCACATCTCACGCCTCGAGTGTGAGGAGGGCAGACACACTCCCCTGATTCTGGGTCACATGTATTCTGAGTGTGAGCGCAGTCACAGGCTATGGCAAAGACAGATGGGGATGTTTCAGGGCAACTGAAGGGGTAAGAGCTGGTGCTACAAGTTACTCCCTTTTATTAATAATCCAAAAGAGACCGCATGTTTCCCAAGATCCCTTTGTGTCTCATGGGAAGTGGTGGCTCCTCCCAGTCAAGAGATGCTGCTGAAAGAGAGGTAATTGGGATGCAGTGGGAGAAAGAAAAGACTGGACCAGGGTGGGAGGGGGGTGAGGGGGAAGATAGAGCTAGTATTTAGCAAGCATGTTCTGTATGCCAAATGCTGTGCTACAGACTATGTACAACTTTAAAAATAACTCCTGGATGGAGACTATACTTAGCTTCTCCATTTTACAAAGGAGGAAACTAAAGCTAAGCGAAGCTAAGTAATTAATCTAAGCTCACACAATTAGTAGAACCTGACCAAAGGTTATGGATGTACCCAGAATAGGCAAACAGAGAAGAGGTATGAACTCCTACATGTTCAAAAGAGAAAGAGTATAGGCACTTCAGACTTAGGAGTCGAAGAAGGGCCCAAAGAAAAGTCTGGGGGACACGATACTGTCTCAATGTCAATGATGAATTCAAAAGCTTACGTGTACAGCCACCGTCCTGGAATGCATAGAAGCCGCGCGCACACCTGTCGCACCGTTTCCCAGCTACGCCCGGCACGCAGTGACACTGGCCTTCCTCCGTGCAGTCGTCCGACAGGGAGCCTGACGGGCTGCAGTTACAGGGCAGGCAGCCGAGCCCCGTGTCCAACCCGTAATAGCCACGCTGTTTCACAGAAGGGGCAGACATGTGGAAGCAAAACACATTTTAACAAGTGACTGACAGTATTAGAATGTTTTCCAAATCAAACATAGCATAGAATCATAAAGTGTCATGACCTCATTCTTTTGTAAACTGAATACACCCTCCCTAGATAGGGATGCACAGCACAACCAGTCATGTTGGGGCCTCAGCTCTAACCAGCAGTCACGGATTCACTGTCTTTGAACCAAGGTCAAGGTGTTAACTATAGACACGCTGACAGATACTTTAATTGCATGCAATGAGCGGCAGACATCTTACCAAGCACTGGTCACACTGCTGTCCGGTCACACGTGCTCTGCAGCTGCACAGCCCAGTCTCAGGATGGCAGACGTCAGAGAGGGAGCCCTTCCCATGGCATTCACAGGCTGGCGCACACAAACATACTGCTCATTTCCCATACAGTTACAGTAAGACCCCACAGTCCCCACAGGAAAATGTGTAAACATTCGCATTTCAGGTCACAAAACTTAAAAAAAAATACATATATAACTTTGCAATAACTTTAAATATTTAGTATTTTTCTAAAGATTAAGCAAAAATAGGGTTGGTAGAAGAAATCATGACAGAGGGGAAAAAACTACTGAAGCTATTAAGATAATAATTAGCAAACTAACTTGACCAATTTCATCAATTCCTTGAAATTTTAAAAATGAACCACTAATGTATATCCACAAAGTTTCATTAAAAAATATGCAATGAAGATTTCAAAATCAACTTAACCATTTGCTCTCATTCCAATTATATCTATTTTATTATTATTAGCACCACACTGTAACCAACTGAGCTAACCGGCCGCCCAATTATATCTATTTTAAAGCTCAGATATGCCAATCTAGATAAATATGATATTCCATAATTTAATGAAAATATTCCCCTGTTCTAACTCATGGAGTCATTTGTAGTTCTAATATACTTACCTTCAGGCCAGACTTTCCCATCTTATCTACAATTACAATGTTGATGAGACAGCTACAAAATCCCCACCTTTTTAAAGTGATGCAATTTAACGGGTCCATGAAATGTTTAATCGATATTCATTCCACAGCTGTCAATATGCTCTTTACTTAAAATGTTTGATAAGCTCACTGACAAAATATCCCAGGACATGTACTGTTTATGAATACTTGGATTCAGCAAACGCACCACCTGTCATATGGTACAGTGATGCGAAGAAGAAAAGAAAAACTGCGAATATCTTAAGCGCAGGCACACCCCTGTGGCAGCACACCGCAGTGGGAGGCAGAGCCCTGAGACATGGGAGTTGGAAGGCAGGAGGTCAGAGGAAGGTGGGATTTGCCTCCTTGACTGACTATGGCCAACCACCGGGCCCCCCTGTCACTGGAGGTTTGCTCTGGTGTAAGTGGGATGCTAGCAGCTCCTGGGAGGCCTGTGAAGTGCTGTGGGCCCCATTCAGGGCTGCCCATTCCTGCTCTGTCCATTCCTGTAGCCAAACTGTGAACGCGCCACTAACTCTTTCTATTAAACATGCCTTTTTATTTCCTGCATTTCTGCTGCTTTCCCTTCTGGGACCTTGCAGACTCTGGAAAGACTGTCCCTCCCAGGGCTTGTCAATTCCTAGAGACAGTAAATAGCTACAACACCTTCCACATGCACGCCAGCCAATCCAGAGCCCACACTGCCTTCGTTACTGGGTCTCAAGTTCATTTGGGCTCTCACATCCCACTATCCACCTGCCCTAATCACCCCAGGGTCATGCCTGAGATAGCTAGGGGCAGCCCCTGTGCCCCAAAGCCTGCTGAAATCATTGAAACCAACCAACTCTAAACCTGTTTACCCTGCCCTGCCCTTTCCTCCTGTGGAAACCACAAGAAAGGCTCTAGCTTACCTGTCCCCTCCTGACCAACCGGGGCGCTTCCCACATGGCAACCCCCATGCTGGGATCTGTGAGTAACAAACTATGTCCTCAATGCTAGTTGTCTCGGATCTGCTGGCCTTACCTAAATAATAATAAAACCTGTATTTCATATTTCAAACATTCCTCAGCATCCAACCATCCTCAACAGTGTCCCACTGAAAACACACCTCTCTCTCTCTCTCTCTCTCTCTCTCTCTCTCTCTCTCTCTCAACTTTCTCTCCAAGGTTCCATCTCCCTGATGCCTATCCTCTCCCTCCCATCTCCTTAGCAGGCTCTGTCCTGGCACCTTATCTGCTAAAACAACTCCTCCCAAAGCCTCCAGGGACTTCCCAAGTGCAAGTTCAGTGAGCAGATTCTCAGTCTTCATCTTACCGTACCTTTCTTCGGGCTGGGACCCTCTGACCACTCTCTCTTTTGGACCTTTCTTAGCAAGGTTTCTGGACACCCACTCGTTGGTTTCTCCTTGTTTTTCCCCTGCGCCTCCCCCTCTGTGTCTCACACACCGCTTCCCCTCCCTCTGGGGAAAATTCAAAGTTCACTCCGAGTATGAGCATCACAAAACATTGATGATGATAATAACAAATCATGTTTATCACACTATGTGCCAGTCAGTTTGTGCCTGTCAGATTCCAGGCAATATTTTATTTAACCTTTGTAACAAATTTAGGAGGAAAGCACTATAATTTTCCACATGAAATCTAAACCTTAGAAAGATATGGAACTTGCCATAGGTCACACAACTTCTACATCCTTCTATAACAATTATAATACCAATTATTACTTTAAAAACTGTTCATGTTATAAATAATGCTAATTTAAAATAGTTGCCAATTATAATAGCTATCATTTATTTAATGTCTAGAATTTCAAATTTGTTATCCCTTTGACTTCTCAGAAAGATCTTTATATATATATATATATATATATATATATATATATATATATATATATATTATATATGATTATGTCCATTTTATGTATAAGAAAATAGTGGCTCAGAGAGGTTAACACATTTGCCTGGGGCTATACAGTTGGTCAGTAATCAACTCCGGACTCTACCCTACATTAGTCAGACTCCAAAGCCTAAGAGCGCCCCATTGGTGCTTCTCCTCTACACCATCATGTGTAGCTCCCCAAGAGACTTGAATCATAAATTCCCAGCTCCTATCACAGTACTTAGAAATGCAGGAAATAAAAAGTGCCTGGGAAGTAATAGATACTTAATAAATGGCCGAGATGAAAAGAAACAACATGAGAACTGTAAAAGCATTCCATAAACTTTGAAGCTTTATAAAAACACAAGTTATCAATGTATCTATATGATTAGATTGAAGTGATAAACAATCAGATGGTAAGCTATGAGGGTGGCCACACTGCTGAAGATCGGGTTGATTGGCCCAGGGCTATAAAACCTTGTTGTTCTGTGGATGTGTGCCTATTAAAATATTTTTCTGTATCTCTAGCACCATCTTGTGTCTCAACATTGTAATAGCATAGTAGGCCTTCCGCATTTATAGAAAAATTAACCAAAAAAAATTTTATAATTGACATTTTAGATCTTTCACTCTTTCAAGAACTGTGCAAAAAATAAAAATCTGAGAGTTGTCATGGCCTTTGGGCTTTAATTCTGTCATTCGGGACACAGGAAAATCTACTTTTCCTCAATGAGTGATTCTACCTGATCCACAATTTCAAGGACCTAAGCAGAACCCTGCAGGGCGATGTGGTTTGGCTGGGTCAGGCACAGACCGCTGAGACATGCCAGTTTCCAGGGCTAGCGTCTCCCTACTTCCCACACCACAGCTGGAAAGCCCATCTGCTTCATGAAACCCCTAAGCATCTCCCTCACAAACGTGACAGGCTTTGAGCATCACTCCTGCTTCATCTCAGTCCCTGGGAGTGGTGCCCAGCACTTTGTGAAGTCCCACTTTCTCCTCACCCGGAAGCATGCATCTTTTCCAGGCCATCTGACCTTCAAGTGGAGTAACTGATCAAACTACCGTAAGGACGGCTCAGGTATTGGGTCTATGCCAGCATTAACACAGGAACCACTCAGATAAAGCTACCTCAGCACTTTTTGACACCTGTAAGTAAACGGATGGAGACTTTACAGGGTCATGAGTAATGGGCTGACTTCACAGCCCAGACACTCACCTCGGCAATTTTTAGCAGTCACAGCATCTCCATAGAACCCATCAGCACACCTCTCACAGTGGGCGCCATCCGTGTTCCCAATGCACCGCAGACATTCTCCAGTGATGGAGTCACAGTGCCCGGCCTCCAAGGGGTCGACATTCCCGCTGCAGTTGCAGGGAACACAGGATTCCCCGGGCACTGTTGGGTTTCCGTAGTAACCGTCTGCGCATCTGCATAAAACATCAAAAGAGGGATCCAAATAAATTCCATTTCTCTTGACATTACCCCACCATCCAGGGGTTCTCTGAATGTTTAATCAATCAGACTGACTCCTGTTACATAAGATTTACTGTGAAAGGAATGCAACTCTAAGTTCAGGCATTCACAGATTTCCTTCACTCATTTATGGCTCCAAAATGAGCCATAAATCCAAGGGAATGTGAGCCTGGCCCCAGCACTCAGGGATGTCACCCTCTCCTACGGACTGTAACCAGACTCTGCACCAAGACTTACAGATGGAAACAGACAACATTGACCTTCAGGCTCCAGAAGACAGCTATTAATCACACCACCACCCCCATGGAATTATTCAGGGTAATGGGATCTTTAAATGTGTGAACAGTAAATACTGACCCCTCAGTGGTTCCCATTGTTATTCATGAGAACTCAGATTAGCTCAAGGAACTCAAAAAATTCCCAGGAAGTTTCAACATTAATTTTTAGTCTATATACTGGCTTTTCTCTATAATTATATCAAATGACAATTACATGCCAAAACACTAAAACCACACTTAACTACACATTTAACAATAAACACACAGAATTTATATTAAAATAGATGTTCAATGCAACTTTTGGAAGCAATTGAGCGATGCAGTGTACCTCTCGCACCAAGTCCCTGAGTATCCCCGGGCACACTGGTCACACACCACTTCATCTCCATCGTCCAGGTGGCACGTGGGGCTGAAACTGTCAACACATTAGAAGTGAATGCAATTTTCCAGTGGATTGTGTACAATTTATAAATAGTTTAAGTGCTTAATTTCTACCACTCCTATCCTTACAAACTTTAACTGAGTCCTCAAAATTTAGCCCAGATACCAAGGCCCTGGTCTCACAGTCAAGCCTACGGACACCAGATCCTCACACCTGCTCATCCCTCAACCCAGAGTGCACTTCTCCCCCTCTCTGCCTGGATTCACCCAGTTGAACCCCAACGATATACTGGGTATTGTGGTAGGTACCTCCTCAGCTGTCACCTCCTCCAGGAGGCCTGCTCTGAGTTCCTCTCCTCTGGGTTCCCTGGCGTGGTCTGCCTGCCTCAGAGCCCAGTCCACACAGGCATGAGTGAGCTGGCTTACACACTTCAGTAATCACATTTCCCAAAGGACCTCTCTGCTGACCCAGGTCCCTTCAAACTAGTCCTGAGTCTTGGGGAGGCCTGTGAAGGGGGGTATAGAGGTGGATAAGAGTCCCTCACAATTTCATCCCAGTAGCCCTGATTGTATGTTTTACACACTGGAGTTTCAAATAAAAATCCCCATGGGGGAATTTTTGGATGTGGGTGGAGGAAGTTCTAAAGGATAAACCAGTGAGGGAGAGGGGGGCTTTCAGACCGCTGGCCTGCAGGAAGCACGGCCCAGCATGAGGTGCAAGGCCTTGCACTTGACTGTCTCTTCCACCTGCCCTCGCGCCTGTGCTCCGACCACCTGCATTCCTCATTCCTCAGACGGATCTGCTGGTGCTGCCGCTGCCCACACTTAGTTCCTGCCTGGGATGCCCTTCTCTGCTGCCTTCCGATTCCTTCTCACCCTTCAAGACTCAGATCAAGAGCTTCCTCAGAATCGTCCCTGGACAATTCCCACCGTACAGTGGACATGCCTCCCCTGTGGACATGACCACACTGTAGATTCTGGGGGCGGGCAGCCACACTGAACGGTTTGATACTCAGAGTACCTACCACAATACCCAGTATATCGTAGGTGTGCAATAAATATTTTTAATAAATTAAATGAAATCTGCCCATTCTCAATGAGCTGAATGTTTTGATCATTATATCAAAAACTTTTAAAGCCCAGGAACATGTTTAATTCATCGCTGTATCCCCTATACCTCCTAGCCCAGTGGTAGGCACACAGTATACACTTTATGAAAGAATTGATGACCAAGTTTAGACCAAAAGGGAAACAAAGTATGCAAATGTCCTTGCAATCACACAACTTTCTTTGCATAAATTAAGACACCAAACTTTTTTTTCAAAAAGAGAATCCATTCCTCCATTTTAAAATCCTAATTAATGACCACTGGGCAAAATCCACACTCTCATTGCACACAGTGCTGCTCTGGAGCTATCAGCACACATCTGGATGGAAATTCTGGCTACGTCAGGTGCCAGCTTACTTGTTGGAGGCTGAGGCGAGGGGGCAGGCACAAGGCTGGCAGTCCCCAGGAGTCCCTCGGGCAGGCCGCCCGTAGAAGCCAGGCAGGCACTGCTCACAGTGGTCCCCGGTGGTGCTGTGCTCGCAATCCTAGGACACACGCAGGAAAAGACAGCTCAACTCTAGGTTCTGTAGAGGATTCTCAGATCCATCAAAAACAACTTGAAGTACAATGAAAAAAAAAGATGAAATGCTAAAAACTGTTATATGAGGAGGGGTTGCCTGTTGACAGATTAACTAATAAAAATTTTAATGGGTATATATGGAAGCGTAAGCGCTTTCATTTCCAGCCATATCAGTGTAACTGGTACCCTGTTGTCTTTCTGCAGGAAACAATTAGAAAACTGGGACAGATCTATAACGCAACTGTTTTCAGGCGCCGGCAACAGAGGGTGCAGGTCTGTGATTCCGAGAGAACGAAGACATTGGGATGAGTCCTGCAACCGCATGTCTTTCTGCCTGGAGATACTTGCCAAGCAGCACGGGGGTGGGGTAGGAGGGTCAGAGTTTAGGAAGGATGAACCTGCTAGAATTTGGGCTTCTTAGAGCAAGAGCTCCAGAAATCTACTTGAGAGACCCCTTCAAATAGCTACTGAATACTAAGCTGCTTGTGCGAAGAATACCACTCCTTGAGGTCAAAGAAAGACAGGTAACCCATAAGCTGAAAAATTCAGAACTCACAAGACATTAGAATTCTAAGCAGTCTGTGTGGGAGACCCCGGTAAACACCCAGCACACTCAGTAGAGACCCCAGACGTAAAATCAGTTCCTAGTACTGCTAACCCTGCCACAGAGTAAAACCTGTACAAGAACCGCCCCCACGAAGTTTTTATTACAAGCCTTGAAACAATCATGCTGACATGCAGGAACTTACCTGTCTACCAAAACAAATTCCCAAGTTCTTTAAAACAAAAGCAACAGAATCTAAAAACTCAACAATATAATAACATTCACCGAACATTATTCATCACACAATCAAAAACTACTGGATATGCTCACACTGCCCAAATATGGGAGAATTTGGAATTTGTGAATTCAGACAGAAAGCAAGTAGGTAAACCAATAAAGATGTGGGGAGGAGAGAGGGTTTTTGCTTGTGGAAGAATGCTTCCTGCCAACCGACAAGCATGAGGGACGGGCTGGAGGTGGAGAGCCCTCCTTTCACAGACATTGTAGTGGGTACTGGCTGGGCAAGAATCCTCAATGACTGCAAAATCTAAGGGGAAGTTCGATAATAGGATACTTGCATGGTCTTAAAGTATCTCCCTCAAACTGCTGGCTAATTACAAAAGAAAAGAACAGTAAATATATAGTGGACCAACACCCAGCCTATGCGATCAGAATGAACACCACCAGTGAAGGAGTGGACATGGTGGGCTCCAACATGCCATGTTCTGAGAAGGACACACTAATGAAGTATTCTGGCTGGAAAAGTATAACCCAAATCTATTCACAGGAAAATAAGAGAAGAACCCCAAAGGAGTGACATTCTATTTTTTGGAAAATTATTATATCCTTCAAGATGCCAATGCCATTAAAGACAAAGAAATGCTGTGCAAATATTTCGGAGTAAAGGAGACTAAAGAGACATGACAATAATATAAAATATCCAATCCTAGATGGGGTTCTGTAATGGAGGGGAAAAATGCTATCTATATATATAAAAGCCTAAGCCACTGTTCAACCATCTGACCAGCAGCTATGACATGCAATGACCACCATGGGCAGATGCTTTGACTGGCAGCTATGATGTGCACTGACCACCAGGGGGCAGACACTCAATGCAGGAGCTGCTGAGCTGAGGTGACTTGGCAACTGAGGTTCTAGGGTGACACACGCACCCAGAACCAGAGAGGAGGGAGCCCGATTCCGAGGTGCATCAGCCAAGAACTGCCCTCTCACAATCTGGGACCCCTCGGGGGATGTCAGAGAGCTGGTTTCAGCCTGATCCCCGCAGGCCAGGCGGAGGGACACCACCAGTGCATGAATGGACTGGGCCTCTAGTAAAAGACATAATTGAGTCGGTTGACAACGTTGAAAAATAGATGGTAAATTAGAAAAATATTAGTGTATTCATATTAAATTTATTGCAGTTAATAACTGTGCTAAGATAACATAACAGCATATACTTATTCTCAGGACATACATACTGAAATATTTAAAGATAAATGGACATAATGTATGCAACTTATTGGCAGGTAGTTTTAAAAAATCATGATTAGATAGGTAAATAATGAGAATAATAAACAGGGAAAACTATGAATAGTAGGTGAATCTGGGTAAGTGGTGGATATTCTAAGTACTGTTCTATTCCTACAATACTTGCATAAATTTGAAATCATTTCCAAATACAGTATTTTTGTAAAAATGGGGAATGAAAACTACTAAATATGAATAGAAGAAGAAAATGTAATCCATCACCAGGAGAAAAATCTGAAAAGAAGGCAGAGAAAAAAGACACAGCACACAGAGCATCATACAGATAAGAACTGCACTCGACTTTCCATTTGAAACACCGCAAGCCATAAGCAAACGGAACAACTTTCAAGCACTGAAAGAAAAATGCGTGAAAACATATTTCAGCAGTGAAGGTAAAAGAAAGCCTTTTCAGATAAACAAAAGATAAGAGAATCTGTCAGCATCAGATTGCAGGGGAGAAATGCTGAAATAGTTCTTCAGGTGGCAGAAACAGATCCAGATGAAATCTGGATTTACATCAAGGAGCAAAGAGCATCACGAATGGGAAAAAAATGAATAAATACAAAACACATTTTCATTGAAAACATCTCTTTATAAAGTAAAATCACCCTGAGTTAGGTGTGCAGGAGGTGCACAGTAGAAAGGAGATGGTCACACCGGCTGAGGAGGCAGTTGTATGGCTCCAGGGAACCCTGCCGCTGCTCTGCACATTCTTTCCTCCCCGGGTGCCCCATCGGCCTCATCCCTGTGCAGGTGTCACCCGGAGCTTTCTCCTCTGACCTCTACCTACCCCTGCCTGTAATCACCCACCTGTGAGTCCTCTCCTCTCCTGTCCTCTCCCCTGGTGTCCACCCTGCTCCATTTCCTTTTACAGCCCTCCTCCTAAAGCCACTAATTTTACAAACATGTTCTCTATCCAACAACTTAAATAATATGCCCAGTTTCTAACTATATCCTTTTCTATGATTCCCAAGGTTGAAAGTTTTCCCAGAGAGTAAATTTCATTGGGGACTATAAACATTTGTATTACATCCTTTTGTACCAGGGTTTCATGAATTTCATTTAAGGTTACCCTAGACCAGAGCTTCTAAACTTGAATGTGTACCCAAATCACCTGAGTTAATTATTGATTCCGACTCCAGAGGTCTGAGAGGGGCCTGAGATTCTGCATTTCTAAAAAGGCTCCCAGATGACACCCATGCTGCTGGTCCTCAGATGATATTTTAGTAGCAACATCTTAGACTCTTTTCATTTTCCCCAGCCCCCTTGGTTTTGATAATCAGTACAAATCAATTAAAAATGTAATTGGCCTTGATAAGCAATTACATAAGTTTACACAAAATAACTAGTTTCATTAAAATACATTTGACTATGTACAATTGCAACATGCCTGTGCTATGTTCTCTTTGCTCAAAGGGCCATATGGGGTCTTCTTTCTCTTTGGGAAAACTGTTTTGTAGCTCTTTACAGAACCTTCCGAGGGTTTGCTTCAGTGTTTTCTCAGGTGTGTGCCACCATCCCCCTACGTGACCATCTCTGTTGGTGGATCTGGTATGCGAAGGATGGAAGGCTCATGAAACTAGGGAAGTAAAACATCTTCTCTTAATTGGAAAGGAAAGACATGAGGGCCCAAGACGTGCACAGCTGCATTATATGCTCCTCTCTTTGCAAAGCAAAGAAACTGGCTTCTCTGGGACAAGAACAGGGAGAACTCAGAGAAAAGAATAAAGGCTGAGGTAAACTATGGATTTGGGGTGATCATGATGTGTCAGTGTGGGTTCATCGATTGTAACGAAATGCACCCCTCTTGTGGGAGGTGCTGATTACGGGGGAGAATGTACATGTGTGAGGGCAGGACATATATGGGAAATCTCTATACCTTCCTATTTTGCTGCAATCTAAAACTGCTCTTCAAGTGATGAAGTCTTAAAGAATAGGAACACTAAGGAAGAATGGAAACTTCTCTCTAATAAACCATAAATAAAAGGTTAATTTCTGAAAGCTAGAGAGCTATGTACAAGGCCAAGGGCTCTACACAGCTACACAAAAGGCAGAATTCAAGGTTTCTTTTAAAAACAGAACAGAATAAAGCCAAGTTAGATTAAACAGGGAAATGATGCTACCGAGTTTGATATTCCTTAAATATCTAAATTTTTTATTATTTTTGCTTCTTCAAACATTACTTATTTAAAAAGGAAAATAACTTTACTCTGGAAAATCCTGGCAGACACCACCTTATTCAAGTGACCTTGGCTAACAGCCCCAGGAAGAGGATAGTGACAAGACCGGGGACGCTGGGGATACACCACCTCCATATCCACCTGCCCCAAATGCATAACCTCCGCCTAATCGTGAGAAAACAGCCCAGCCCAGCGGAGGGACATTCCACAGAAGGCCCAGCGCTCTTCAAAAGTGCCTCCACCATAAAGACAAGGAGAGAATAGACGCTGTCACGGGTTAAAGGAGACAAGAGCACCACGTGCAGTGTGGGGTCCTGGGTTTGAAAGGAGAAAGGACAGGAATGGAAACCTGACGGAATCTGAGTGCAGTCTGAAGTTTAGTTGATGGGACTGTGCCAGTGTTAATTTCTTAGTTTTGATAGCTACTAGGTGATTCAAGATGTGAGTGTTAGGGAAAGTAGGGTGACGCTGATACAGGAACTCAACTTTGGTAACCCTTTTGTAAATCTAAAATTAATTCCAAAAATTTCAAACTATAAAAATTACCATTTGTGGTGATAGAGCTTTAAGGGCAGTTGCTGTTGGCATTTCCACTTAAATGCGAGTGCACATTTTTGTAAATACATACTAATGTGAGCATGTGCAGATATTCTTCAGCCTACCTGCAACTGGAGCCATAGGTGGCAGGGCCACGACCTGCCAACCACCCCAGATGCTGCCAAAAGCCTCTGCCAGGCTGGCCTTGCACACCCCACTGGCAAAGGGAGAGACATTTCAAAGCAACAACCTCATCCAGCTGTGGGAAGCTGTGCGCCTGAGGAAACAGCCCAGAGGACTGAGCCTGTATGTAAGCCATCATTTCACACAGTCCTATAGACACTCAGAGAACAAAGACATGAACAAAGAACAGAATGAATGCTGTACTTACAGAATAAAGAACAATTGGGCTCTGGAGAGAAAAAGCCATCCCTGGCATCTTGCCAGGCTCCTCTCCAGGGTTCTGACCATTTTCCCTAGCCCTGTGACTCAATCAGTCTCTTTTGGAAAGAGTGTGAACATATCCCTGTAGGATGAATGGGATTCAGCTAATTAACACATGCATTCACTCCATCTGTGAGGAGTGAATCCAACAAAACTCTGGAGTGTGGCCTGGCTTCCAGGCATAAGAGCCTAAAAGAATTCCTGATTGAAGTTAAAAACCAAGTCTTGCCCTGTATCTGCCCCAAAGCTCATTCTCAAGATTAATTACATATTTGCTAAGCCCTGTTTCAGCTCATATTGCATGAAAGAAGTATTTGTTTAAAGAGTTGATTCAAGCTAACAACCATAAAGCATTACATATTGTACACATGAGTGTGATTATTAGTTTTATTATCCTTCTCATGATATATAATTTTTTAAAAATCCTTGCATTTGCATTTAAACATCTGATCCTTGTTATTTAATCAGTGGACAACGTTTTCTACCATTATATGGCTTTTTATGGTTTTATAATCTTGCAAAGTAAATAATTACTTTTCATTATTCTAATAAAAACCTACAATGAAGTTATATACCCTTTTCTACTATCACCAAAATAACATTTTTCAAAAAAGAGGGGGAAAGCAGGAAATCTTTTATGACATGAACTTAAATCTGCAAATTTCCTTTGGGGTTTCAAGGGGAGACATATTCCCCTGTGGAGGAATCATGTTTTTAAATCACTTCTGCACAGCAGGTGACTATGGGGTGGGGAGGAGGGGGGCAGAAGGTTTTGGTAAGACTCACAAAGCAAACGCCTTGAATATCACACTCAGCTGCATGGCCGTGGCATCCACAGGGCTGACAAATTCCTCCAAAGGGTATTCCATCCACGCGGTAATAGCCGGAGAGGCAGGACTGCAAAGGAAGGACAGACTGCTGAACCACCTTCCCAATCTATTAGAAACATACACTGCTCGGTCTCCACGGACAGAGAAACTTCTTTCTTTTCTTTTTTCTTATTTTCCCCAAACAGTTTTATGAAGGCATCATTCATGTGCCTTTATAAAGTGGACCCATTTTAAGAGTACAATTCAAAGACTTTTTAGTAAATGTACCAAGTTGTGCAACCATCACTGTATTCCAGATCCTTATTTCTTTTTAAAAGTAGAAGCAAATGGACAAAAGCTTACTGAGTCAGTGTGGTATCTCTCCCCCGCCCCCAATATTGTTAGAAATCGTGTCACAACACACAGAACTTTAGTAGCGTTTCAATTCTCCCAACTTTATTTCTTTTCCTTTTGCTTCAAATTCATTAAATGTTGCTGCCAAGGTGTTCAAATGCAGGTCTGAGTCAAACTACATCAGTTTACCTGAGCAAGCATTACCGGTCTGCATTTGGGCCTGAGTGCTGAGTAGACAATGTGAGCATTCAAGGATGCCTCTCTCTGACCATGAGGAGCAGAGAACCACTCCAGACACAGGAATTCACTTAGTCCTTGTGACAACTCTGAGAAATATCACCTCTGTTTTATAGACATGGAATCTGAAACACGGGGCAGCTAGATAATGTGCCCATTGTGCCAGGGGAGTGATTCAAAGCCAGGTGTGCATACCTCCAGGACCCGTGTCCACCTGCCCGGGGCTACAGCAGCCAGGAAGCACATTTACAATGTAGACTGGGGGATGAGTTTGGAGGCCAGCGCATGCCCGGGGGCACGGTGGAAGGGGTACAGATTTGTTTTTTATTATAAGAATGCTTACAGAGTGTTTTCATTCTATAGGTAATATATAAATGCATTCATCCACACTGACCGTGGGAAGCTCCCTGACACTTCTACACAGCCATGCTCGCCATGTCTGCAGATGGGCACTGAGCAGGTAGCTGCCTGGAGCTCTGTGCGGTGCCTAGACTACGACCAAAAATCCCATTTCTGATTCTTTAGGTCAGTCAGCTTCCGAGTAAGAGTTGGATTAAGTAACGAGTTCTTCTGCTTATTGAAAACATGTATTGTGCTTCTTGTTCTTACTTTAGTCACCGTCCCATGCACATCAGCAAATTTCCCTCCAAAGCCCAGTGACTGGGTTTCCAGCAGCAGCTGCTCATTGCTGCCCCCGTGCAGTGTGGCTGGCCTCAATTTCTACTTCCATGATTCTACCTGCCTGCGGGCTCTAGGCTGTCTTATTCCCATATGCCACATGCTAAGAGGTGTTAGAGTTTTTTTATCCATTAAGCATTATGCACTTAG
The DNA here is from genome assembly GCF_963259705.1 of Myotis daubentonii. Lineage (NCBI taxonomy): Eukaryota > Metazoa > Chordata > Mammalia > Chiroptera > Vespertilionidae > Myotis > Myotis daubentonii. The sequence continues at coordinate 61,565,566 of NC_081847.1, forward strand.
AGATCAGAATCTATAAATATTTTCTGGGCCTAAAAATAAATGTTTCGGATCTAAATAAAAGTTCATTGGTTAAAAAAATGCCCTGAGTCCTAGCCTGTGTGGCTCAGTTGGTTGGAGCTCTGTCCCATGCACTGAAGGGTGATGGGTTCAATTCCTGGTCAGGTCACATGACTAGGGTTGCAGATTCGATCTCCGGTTGGGGCACGTATGGGAGGAAACCAATCGATGTTTCTTTCTCTCTCTCCCCTCTCCTTTCCTCTCTCTCAAATCAATAAAAAACATATCCTCAGGTGAGGATTAAAAAAAATTTTTTTAAACCCTGAAAAATATTTAACATAGAAATATTTCGTTAAATATTCACACCATGAAAACTTAGGCCAACTTTATGAACTGCAAAGTTTATAATTAATAATGATTCATAAAAACAATTAAGGGTTAAATGTTCTCACTTCATAAAAATAATGATTGCCAAGAAATCACAACCAATGACCAATGTTCATAACCATAATCAATCATAAACAATTAGAGGCAGGATCACATGATGCTCAACAGACGGATGAAGTTCAAATTCTGATTTGACCACTTCAGTTTCTTAATCTGCAGAACAGAAAGCATAGAAGTACCTGCCTGTATGGTTGTTGCCAGCATTAAAAGAGGTAGCATAGAAAAAGAGCTCAGGATAGTGTCCCTCCAGAGGAACCAGATTTCTTTAAACAATGTGGCTTCCAATATCCCTATAGTCCCTCAAAGTCTGATGTTTAGAAATGCAGGGTTTCTAAAGTTAAAATTCAAATGTGCATCATTCCATCACCTTCTCTGCATGTTTCCCCTTAAGAAAGAGGAAAAGGAAGAAGGCAGGGCAGGAGTGTTACCTCGCAGGAGATCCCTGCATAGCCTGGGGGACATTCACAGTGCTCCACCTCGGTGGCCAGCGCCAGGTCTATAACGTTAGGACTAGCTGTATCCAGAGAGACAGAATCCAACCTACATACAGAGATAGGGGTCATTATCCCACTTATTTGAAAAAAACACCTAACATGAAGAGATTCTTAAAGACAAATCCAAACAAAACGGTGACATGACTTTTTTTTGTTAAGTGAAGATTTTCATAATACACTTTCTGGAGCTTTCATTATTCCTTGGAAATGCCTTCAGTATTTGGCGCAAAGATGCACTGCTACTTAAAGATGGTCTATGCCACCCATTCCGAGTTGAAACACTTCAGAAAAATTAATCCAGTCAATTGTCTCATCTCTAATATAGATAAATTATCCTTACTAATAAATGTGTAATTCTGCATTTGTTTTAGCTGCATCCAATGATTATGCTTAGCTTAGCACTGCCAGAAATTTTAATCTCAAAGTAATAAAATGACTAAGGATAGACACATTAGCTTAAATAGACTGTAAAATCTAAGACTGTTTACATCAGGACGGTAAAAACCAGATGCAGTGTGGCCCACAGAACTGTCATCTCATCAGGCATTTCTGAGAAAACCACCCTAAAAGTTTCTCACCCTGACGTCAAGTCTATCTCCTATTAGATACATTTGTCTGACAAATATTCTGGCATCTTCAATAAAACGATAGTAATAAAAGTAACTTTTTAAGACAGCTGATTCTATTAGCTGTGTCCTTAAAATAATTGAGTAAAATACATTAAGCTTAAAATATATAATGATAAATAAAGACAAGAGTAAAGTACCCGCCTTTTCGATACACACCTGTAAAGAGCCATTTTTGCAGAATTGTAGTTGGCTCTGATCAAGAGATGGGTCACATTGGCCAGGACAGTCATCAGCTGATCTCGATCTATCTCCCTTTTGTTATTAAAGTCTCGGAAGTTCTCAGGAACAAGTCTAACCACGTTGAAGTACTCTTCGTAGGGCTGCAATGACAGGCCCTCAGCCTGGGTCCGTAAAGTGAGTCCATTTCCCTAACATTTTGAAACAAGAGGAAATATATTTATAATTCCATGTCATGATCAAAAAATGAAAGCAAATTTTGTAATCAGCAACATGGCTTTTCATTTGTGCATAGGTCCTTGGGTACTGGGGTCTATAACTCTTGGTCCGGGACTATCAGTGATGTTTCATTGTATTCCTCTCAGAGGGATTTGAATAATAAATCTAAAATCTGTGTCCTTTGCTAGGATGCAGGAAAAAAATTATGCATTTGCCCACAGTTTTCCTCAAAGCAACCAATCCGACACTCCTAACCTTTAATTAAAGAAAAAAAGTAGAAAAAGTAAATAAATATACTTCCTACTTCTCATAAAATTGCTGTTAAATTTCCTTTAAAAATTAAAGATTGCTGTTAACAAAATGTGTGCTTGGCCGGTAGTTTCCAAGTGCTGCAGGTTGGAGATGGAGGGACAGGACGCTAAAGGGAACGGAGAGGTGCAGACACTGCAGACCAGAACCCGAAATGGTCTCTATCCACCCTGGGAACCTTGTGTACCAGGCTGAGCTAGGGCTTTGTGTGACAGGGAAGAAAAGGGGTGAGGAGAAAGGGACAAGGGACAGGAGGGGTGAGGATTGAGGACGAACATGACAGTGCATCTCCTGTCCCCATCAGGCACTGCTGCCGAATCATTCATGCGGGGGGCAATGTGGCAGGAGGGGGAAGGGGCCTTAAAGGGCCTAAAAGGTAGGTCCACGTCGGAACAAAACTCATCTCCCTTTAAAATGTGACAAGGCGGTCAGCTGTAGGGATCAAGGGAGGAGTGACAGGTGCTGCCCTGAGGCAATTCCAGAAATAGGCCCAAAGACAGAATTCTCACACTCAGTCTCCTGGTATCCAGAGGAGGCAAACCACTGCTAAATGGCCACCTGGCCATGAGCTCCTTGCTACTGTGGCCTCGCTCAGCCACTTTGTGTCATACAACTGTCACCCCCCTAAGCTCTTCAGCTCTGTAGCCAAGCAATGGAAAAGCAATTACCTTAATGATGACATCAGCATGAGACATGAGGGCGCTGTCCACTGTCTCCACTGGAACATCATAAGACACCGTGTACTTCAGGAATCCACCGAATGCAGTCAGCTGGAATGTTTAGGTGAGAGTGAACACCAAGTGGGGGTGGAGGGGTGCATGACCGTAGCCCCTCAGCTAGGGGAAGTGGTTGTTAGGAGCCATCTGGAAACAACCAGGCTTTAAGGTTGAGGGGCCATGATATATAAGGAAGTTCACATTAAAGGCAGTGAAAAGAAAGCATAACACACGAATGTTTTGTTTAATGGACATTACCAAAATGCAGGACATTTCTAAATGCATCGAAGAAAAATGTACTCCTTTGTAGAGGTCCCAAGGTAAACATTATAAATGTCTGCTAGTCATATAATAGATTTATCTCACTTAAATACTCTAGGGTGGTGGAGAGTTTGATCCACAACCATAATCTCAACATTTTTATCTCATTGCCCTGCCTTTAGAAGAATAATAAGAAACCTGTTTGATCAGCTAAAGAAAGAACTAGAGGATTTTTCTTCCTGATCAATATCCTTTGATGTAAAATACAGATTTTATTTTTGCCAGGTATGTTATAACAATGTAATGTTCAGAATCCAATATTTATACCATAAAATTGGAGAGGCGATCTGAAGAGACAAAGAACAAGCCAAGAAAACCCCCACAAAATAAAAAACTATGACCTTTGATGATATACTCATACTATAAATAGAAAACATCTTCTATGATTATAATTTGATGGGAAAATAATCATTTTCAAAAATAAACACTATATAAACATATATAAAACAATCTATAAAATAAAAATATAGTCATCAAGTTAACTAGAAATTTCCCAAGCTACATGACCTACACTGCTATGCAAACATACCATTACATTAAAACACACCAAACTCATGGGAAAGGGGAGCAGAGCACTCCAGTTACTGAGAGAGATTCCATGGACTATACCTTCAGATTAATCAGAATCTGCAGAACAGTGTTATAATTGGGGGGAATGGGCCAAAGTCACTGAAAGGAAAAGTGAAATCATATTAACCAACTTTCCACTTTGTAGAATCCCCTTTAGTATTTTCTTAAAATGGAAAGGATTCTACCTGCTCTTACATGTGAGCAACTGTCACCATGATCATGAAACCAGGGGGCATAGCAATAGCCCCATGCACAGCCTTTCCAAGAGTCTTCTACATGTCAGACTCAAAGAAGCACACAACTGACTAACAAATAGGAACGTGACTGCACTTCACGGGGGCCCACAAGACCCAGGGACCCAGAGGACAGCAGATCAGTCTTGGGAGAAGGGACAAGACTTCACACAACAGACTGTCTATGACGGGCCAGGAAGAACAAAGTTCCCATAACAAAAAGTCAAACAAGGATAAAAAAAGGCCCTGCGAGTCAGGTGTAGGTAAACGCTGTATAATTTTCTGTCAAACACTCAAGTGACCAATAAGTTGACTTAAAATGCCAATACAAGTGATTTCTTAATGTGCTCTGAGATCTTTGTCTAAGACGCTACCATGAGAATTACCTTATTTCCGAGGTAGGCCTGCGGGGCCGCCCAGTAATACTTGGAAGTCAGCCGCTGCATGACCGCGGTGTTGTTGATGCTGATCTGATGACGCCCGCCCAGAGCGTCCTGCTGAGATGGAATCTTACGTGGACTGATCAAGTCGGTGATCAGCCAACCAGACATGTCTTTCACCTTAAAAAAAGGATCCAAGAATTTTAGAATTTGAAGTAGAAGTCGCCTTAGATTTAGCCCAGGCTAGAGCTAGTATGTCCACATGAAGAGACCTGGAACGTTTAAGTAGGGATGCAGTTTAACACATGGGGCCCATAGAAGTTCAGGACCTGTGACCCTTTTACTTGCCCAAGAGCCAGAAAACCTGAGTAGGAGCCACAGGTCCCCCAAATCCAGATCAAGTGCAAGCAGATAGGTGAGCAAAGTTGTAAAGATGACATATATATATTTTTAGATTAAAAAATAGCAAAGAACTGAATAAATGCATTGGATAAATTGTCTTTGCTAACCATAACTTCTCCTTTGCTGTTGCCCCCTGCTTTTTAGCCAAATGCCGAAAAGTGTCTAAAAATAGCCTTCAGATCCCATCCTCCCAACTTGTTACCTACATAGAGATGACAAGTGATCACACATAGGAATTCACTTCCATTCTCAGGGATTGCTAGAAGTTTTTCCTCCCTCCTCCCAACCGCCCCATTCCTCACCATCCTGATGGCAGGTAAGGGAAGGAGGGAAAGGGGATTCAGTGAATAGCACCCCCACCCCCACCTGATGCTGAGTACAGGTCTCCTGAGATGGGCACGGGGAGGAGAGGTGGTTACCATGGGTAAGTTCTCCCCTGCAGCTCCTTCCTAACCTCCTGCCTGCCATCACACTGTTTCCTGCTAGTCACAAGTTGGTACTCCCCCTTGAACTCATCCCTCCAGAACTCGTTCCCAAAACAACTGGGGATCCTTTGCCTGCCCTCATCAACCCTGTGCCACCTGCTGCTGTTCCCACCCTCTCCAGCTTCTTTGAGCTGGAAAATTCTGCACGTCCCCATGCTCTGTGCTTCCTGGACTGAGACCAGTGTGTGCGGGGGAGGGGGGAAGGGGAGGGTGAGGGGAGGGAGGGGGAAATCCGATCCCACAACTGAATGCATTTCCCCAAAGAAAAAAATTAAACACAATGCATTCTACAATACCTTAATATCCTATTGTCTTGAATAGGGACATGTATGTGGGGACAAACACATAACTAGGAAGACACTGTAGCAGCACTGCAGTAGTAGGCTGTCTTTGATTCATGCCCGTTGTCGCTCCAAATGAAGGAGAGAGGCATTATAGGGGAAAATCAGCCCGGTGGCTTCATAACACAACTTCTAGAGAGCTCATTTGAGGGACACTTTTTTTTATCCTCACCCGATTATATGTTTATTTGTTTCAGAGAGAGAGAGAGAGAAACATCAATTGATTCCTCCCATATATGTCCCGACTGAGGATGGAACTCGCAACCTAGGTATGTGCTCTGACAGGGAATAGAACCGCAACCTTTTTGATGCATGGGACGACGCTCCTACCACCTGAGCCACTGGGGCAGGGCAGGGGGGTACACTTATTAAGTCCCACTTCCTGGACGGTGCCCGCACCTGAGTGACGGGCCAGGAAAGACTATCACAGACGTCGGAAACGCCAAAGCAGAAACACGCAGAGCAGCCCTGGGGGTTTCTTTCCTTCAAGTTATAAAATCCTGGCCTGCAGCGATCACAATTTTTCCCTTCAACATTTTCCTGCAAGTCAGAGTAAAAGATTAGCTTTTGAAACCAGTAGGTAGACAGAATAAAAATCACATTAACATAGTATTAAAAAGAGGTGTTTGATGATTCAGAAAAGATGTAAATAAAAACATGCTTAGAGTAATGTGAAGCCTGATGATGTCAATATTTCCAGAACAGATATTTTGAAATACCTGTCATTTGATTTTGCAGTCAAGAATGAGGCTAAGGCTCTTAGAGCAAGATCATTATATAAGGTGTCCCCAAAACTGTATACACACACTTTGAATAATTATAAAGGCAGTGTTTATTAAAGTACATTTAATTTTCAAAATTGAGATATCATAAGCTGTGTGTACTTTTTTGGATATCCTGTATATAAGTGGCACTTTTGTATTATTATTTTTTAATCTTCTAGCTTTGCTGATTTTTCAAATATTTTAATGTTACTTGGCTATGTGACTGTTTATCTTATTTACAAATGCTCAAGATTATTTCAGTCATATGACACATGTGCCTAAGACTCAGCTTACATGGAAATAAGCACATAAATTATAATTGAAAATCCATAGAATTATAGGGGATATGTTTATTGATATCAGATTGCCAAATAATATGCCTCCCAGCCACCTGCCTTTAATGAATATTCTTAGAAATTTAGTGTTTTCCTGGTTCTCCTCCAAACATAAAACTGAAAAATAATGTCATATAAGAAGTAATAGTCAAGGCCTAAGAAATGCAATATTTGGTTTCACCGAGGAAGTAACAGAAATTTCTCTGGACTATATACGGCCATTGCCCAGAGGCAGCAAAAAAGAAACCCAGGTGCCCATCTAAGTCCAAGGACATACCCTGTGGCCAACATACCGTCCCACTTCTCAGGAAGGTGTGAAGAAAGTGGGGAGTTCTGCCTAGACCTTGCTGCTTTGCTCAGGAGCTGACCACCTGAGCCAATGGAATGTTTTCCTTTTCCTAGAAACCTCAAAGAAAACTCAGGGGCAGCTTTAACTCCACGTACCTTGCAGGCACAAGGCTCTGAGCACGGGTCCTCGTTCACGCTGCCAGCTGGACTGCAGTCACAGCGGACACAGGCTGGGTAACCCTTGTAGCCAAATTGGCAGCGATCACATTTTGCTCCTGTGTAGCCTTCCTTGCATGGACATTGACCTGGCCATGTCCCTGGAAGAAAAGAGTGGCAATGACCCAACAGGCAGGGAAAAGATGTTTAAAGCAGCGTCAGCAAACTGTATCTGTACAAGGCCAGAGAGTAAATAGTTTAGGCTTTTTGGCCAGATCTGTTGTACTCAGCTCTGCCATTTTTGCTTGAAAGCAGCTATAGATAATTTGTACACAGATGGGCCGAGCTCTCTTCCTATAAAAGTTTATTTACAAAAACAGGCACTGTCAGATATGCTCCATGGACACAGTTTGTCAACCCCTGGTTTAAAGAAAGAAAACAGAGATGAAAGCACGGAGGCTGCTGGGAATGTAAAAGGGTACAGCAACTTTGGAAAACCATTTGGGCATTTTAAAAAATGTTAAGCATAGCCCTCCCAGCATGGCTCAGTGGTTGAGCATCGACCTATGAACCAGAAGGTCACGGTTCGATTCCCAGTCAGGACACATGGCCAGGTTGCGGGCTCGATCCCCAGTGGGAGACAGGGAAGTACAGGAGGCAGCCAATCAATGATTCTCTCTCATCATTGATGTTTTTATCTCTCTCCTTCTCCCTTCCTCTATAAAATCAATAAAAATATATATTTTTAAAATGTCAAGCATATAGTTACCATATGATCCAGCAATTCCACTCCTATGCATTTGCCCAAGAAAAATAGAAACATACATCCACTGAAACACTGTGAGCCAATGTTTGAAGCAGCATTATTCATAACTGCCAGAAAGTCTAAACAACCTAAATGTTCAACTGATGAATGGATATACAAAATGTGCAATATACATACAATAGAATATCTATCATTCAGCAATACAAAGGATTGGAGGGCTGATTCATGCTACAACATGGATGAACCTCAAAAACATTTGCTAAGTGAAAGAAGCCAGTCACAAAAATAACATATATTATATGGTTCTATGTATATGAAATGTTCAGAATAAACAAATCTATAGAGAGAAAGTAGGCCAGTGGTTGCCTAGGGCCAGGAGGAAGGGTGGAGGGAAATAGGGATGGGTAAGGGTTTTTTTACGGGGTGGTAAAAATGCACCAATATTGGATTGTGGTGATATCTGCACCCATGAATATGCTAAAAAACATTATACATATGAAATAGGTATACTCTATTGTATAGCAATGAATTACATCACAGTATAAAGTTTGAGGGTTTGGGAGATTGTTTGTTTCTTAAGCACAGAGGCAGAAAGTCAAGGGCAATGAGCACGCTTTGCTTTGAATGCCAGCCTTGAAACTTTCTGGTTCTGTACCCTCAGCCAAGTTTCTTAACTGCTCTGAGACTGTTTCCTTGACTGTAAAATGGGTGAAATGATTTCTATCTGTATGGTTGAAAGCTAAAATGATATATATCTATTTTAAGTGAACCCAGTCAAGGGTAAATGTCATTATCATCATCATCCTCTCATTAACAGGGCAGTTAAGAATCAATACAAATGGGTAATGGACCCTCCACATTGGCAGCAGGCCCCACAGTTGGCACTTCCCTTCCTGCAGGTCATTATCCACTTTACCTGCTAGTGACCAAGACTTTGATGGGGTCACAGAAGTCTTTGAACAGATGCAATCTATTTGGGAGACAGGTATTTCCATGCCCACTGGCCAGTTTTTTGAAACAAAAAGAACACTGACACTTACAGAGTTAACTGGAGGATTTGCTTGCTTTGTGAGAGGAGGTGTATAGCAACATTCCTGTGTCTTCCAAAAGCTAAATCAAGTGATTGCTATTTACTGTGTTCCACATATGACTTTAAATAAGCCTTATTTCTTCTTTCATCAAATGCCCAATTAACCTCTCAAATGGCATTTCATCACCTCAGTATTGCCATCTTCACACTCTATCTCAGTTCAATCATGATCCTGAATTTGCTTTATTCCTGTGGCCCTTAACCTTTAACCTTGCCTGGCATTGTACTACAAATGGACGTGTTTGTATAGAGTTTGCCTGTGAGCAGCAACCTTGATCATCTTGTTCAAGTATGTGTTCCTAGGTCCTAGAAAACTGCCTGACACACATTAGGTACTTGATAAATATTTGGTGAACAAAAGAATCAATAGGAAATCATATCACCAAATTACTACACAACAGTAATAGTTCTTTTAGGGGAAGAAATAGAATATTGGAAACTAATTATAATTATAAGAAATATTAATCATGCTCTGTTAACCATGATGGCTCTGCTCTGATTAGAGAAAGCACATTTTAACCTCACTGAGAGTTGTACTCCCTGGGACAGGGGAGCTCACATGGAATGCAGTCCATCCTCCTTCCGAGAACTGCCTATCAGTATGGAAAGATTTACGACCTCATGGCCGAAACAATTTAGTCCAGGAGGCACCTGCTCTTTACAACCCCCTGCCCCTATTACCTGTAATCTGGTCACAGGGTGCCCGGAGGCACCCACCCTCCTGCAACTGCAACTTCCCCCCTCCCCCAAGCCCGCATGACTTGTGCCTACTTTCCCATGCCTGCAATTCCTACTTTCCCACATAATCTTTGTCCTGCTATCCAAATAAGCAGCTGGCTTATGGTGGGGTGCAGAGCAGATTTGTGTGGATGACCTGCTGCTCTCCCGTAATGCAAGCATTATTGGAATAAATGCTCATATATGATTCAACCCTGTCTCTGCTTAATTGGCTGAAGTAGTGACAGGCAGCCTGTACCCTTTTGTTGTCCAGTTACAGTTTCACTATGTATAAATCTTCCACAAACACACACACACATACACACACACACACAAAAAGAAAAGAAAAGAAAGAAAAAAGAAATCAATTACAAGCACAACTTACCTCTGTGTAAGTCGGAATGGAGATCATCCTTAATACAGACAGAACTGAGAGACCCCAAAGGGTCACAGTCACAGGGATGGCAAGGGTTGTCCTCGTACGGAGACACCTGAAAGGTAGGGGTTGTCCTGGATTATTTTACTATAAATAATAGCAATAATATCAACAATAATATCAATGACAAAGTATCAATTTTTTATCCAGGATATGACTAGCACAATGATTTGTGTATCCAAGACGTGCAGGTCTCAGGAAGATAAGGTGAACTCAAGCTAGAAAGCCCAATCAGCTTTTTGATGGTGACAGCAGCTGGATTCATTAGCAGTGCCATCCTTTCCCTTTATCACTACAACCCACTGCCCTCCCCCGCCCCCTGCTGACTCTCAGAGTCATAGATAAGCATCACTTACATGTGCATCAGGTCACCTATGACCAGACCACCACAGGGATTCATGAGACAACTACATTTCAAGTCAATTGAGGATCAACTGGGCACTTCCTATGAGCAAGATACTGGTACAGCTGCTTTAGTTACTGGCTGACTCTTTGCATTGACAGTATTATAAAACTCTGAGATTACATTGCCAAGGGGTCACCAAATTCAAGTTGAAGAACAATAAGTGGACATCCTAATCTGAGCAAATAAACAGGACTGATAGAGTAGGAAATCTGTATCTGAAAAACACTACTGAGTATAAAAGAAATATTACAAAAGGAAATGAGTCTCCAAGACTGATGCTGACACTTGGGGAAGTCTCCTTTCCACTTTAAGAAGACAGTGAAGCTCAGCTATGGAAAAAAAATCTTACCTTGTGTGGTCTGTAATATCCATCGATACAGGTTTCACAATTGATTCCCATGGTATTCTGCAGGCAATTTATGCAGACCCCTCCTCCTTTGTACTGTCCAGCAATATTCAAACTTTTCTTCTGATTTGCAACACTTTCATCATAGTAGCAGTCTTTCGCTTTATTGTGGCAATTACATTCTAGAAGAATATTTTAGCATATATATATATATTCCTATATATATATTCCTATATATATATATATAACTTATATATTCCTATATAAGTTTCTATGACTATAAATTAACTGAAAACTACAGAATAAATATTTTTGATAGCATATGGGCAATCTTATGCATAGCAATTAGAAATAGCTACCATAATTATAAATGTGCACTGTCGTTTGACCCATCAATCTATCTCCTGGGATTATATCTTGCAGAAATCCTTTCACATTTCTCAATGACATATACAGGGGTAACCATTGCACCATTGCTTATGTTAACAAAAGACTGGTAATAATCAAAATACCCACGATAGCTGTTTTAATTATATTACATCCATATACAATGGAATTCAGTGCTGTTTTTAAAAACAGATGGAAAAAATTAAAAATAATAAATTTTTAAAAATTAAATTAAAAAATACCTAGCATTTCATATTGCAACATGGAAAGATTCTCATTCAAGATCTATTGTTAAGAATAAAAGCAATGCATTGAATGGCACTCATAGTATATCAGGTTCTGTGTATAAACTGTGTGAGGTGCAAGAATATATCAATATATGCTTTGTTTGCATAAAACTTTCAGGAATAACATACTAGGAAATAATAAAAAGTAGAAAGGATGGAGATAGAAAGTAATGCTTTTAATATCTACTTTTATATATTGTTAGGTGTTGGAATCTTATGACTATATTGCCTATTTAAAAATTAAATCCAAATTAATAAAGGATACGCTCATCTCTGGGAAGGAGAATCTTAGATAAAATAACAAATCCATAAACATAAATTCAGGTTTCAATAAATAGTCTAAATTTTTTTAAAAATATATTTTATTGATTTTTTACAGAGAGGAAGGGAGAGAGATAGAGAGTTAGAAACATCGATGAGAGAGAAACATCGATCAGCTGCCTCCTGCACATCTCCTACTGGGGATATGCCCGCAACCCAGGTACATGCCCTTTACCGGAATCGAACCTGGGACCTTTCAGTCCGCAGGCCGACGCTCTATCCACTGAGCCAAACCAGTTTTGGCAAATAGTCTAAATTTTATAAAAGTAACCTGCAGATTTGGGAACTACTTAATTACCTAAAAGGAAATTATGTATTCATTACAAATATTGTTAAGTCGCCATAAACTTCAGCACACTAAGAAGAGAAAAATGTTTATATTTTTCCAGTTCTCAGAGGCCTTACCTTCACACATGTTACCCGAAGAAATGGTCCCAGGCCTCCAGGGCTGCTGGTGGTACCCAGGACAACACCTGCTGCAGCTCTCCCCACAGGTGTTATGCTCACATTGACACCGTAGTTTCTAGACAACAGGGATACAAAATGGCACCTGAAAACTTACCTGTATATTTTTCTTAAATTTATTTTAAAAGAAGTGTCTCACAGTCAAATACATAGCAAGACTTTAGAATTGAGGATAGATGACTATACCAAAGCAAACTTTATATTTAAGAGCAAAATATACATACATGAGTGGGTTATAAGGAGAAAGTGAAGAGGAATAAAGCAAAACTAAAATATGGGTTAATTAACAAAAGTTTTTCAAAAAAGAGACATTGACTTTAAGGGTTCGAAATCTCCTATTAATAAGTTTCTTGAGGTTCATCTACATATTTTCAGCATCAATAAGAGAATAATCCTATTTGAGTTAAATTAATACAATGATTGGAAAAGAAATCAGAAGTGACTTCATGCAAGTTTAAAATAAGAAGAGAGATGTCATCTTATTTACTGAGTATTAGCTAAAATATATCAACTTTATCTTGATTTTAGTACCACAAAAATTGGAAAAGGGAGACTACGGGAGGAGGGGAATCCTCCTTTTAAAATAATATAAACATAATTTATAACTGCACATGCTTTTTGCTTGCCTCTTTCAGAGAGAAGAGCTTCAAATTTCATAAGGTCACTGAATGGTACAGTTTTAATTGATTAAAATGGTAAATTCTATGTTATGTATATTTTATGACAAAATAGTATTAATTAGAAGTATATTCTTCAAAGAAAGCAAAATAAAATTGTTGAAAAAATTGAAAGTTTATGGTGACCTAACAACAACAAAACATGAAACCAATTAAATTATCAAAAAACCCTTTTATACCTTCAGCATTTGCCTTGAATAAAAAAGCACAATGCAAACATTACAGCTATAACTTCTACTTTGATGTTTAAGCAAAATGAAATACTGGAACTCACCTTTGTAGTTTCATCCCATGGGCAGCTACTGGCATGGCCATAACAAATACACATTCCTCCAACAGAAATGTCTTTTATTGAATAGTAATACTAAGGAAAAAAGTTTCAAACAAAAATTAAAACCCATTAATTGCACTGAAAAGTAAAAGGCAGTATTCCAACAAATATCCCAGTTGTTATTGATAATCTGAAGATAATTAGACATATATTTTAAAATACATCATGCACAAAGAATTTTTGCGTGCATTAAAATGTATAATGATCTGCCCTAATCGGTTTGGCTCAGTGGATAGAGCATCAGCCTGTGGACTCAAGAGTCCCAGGTTCGATTCCGGTCAAGGGCATGTACCTTGGTTGCGGGCACATCCCCAGTAGGGAGTGTGCAGGAGGCAGCTGATTGATGTTTCTCTCTCATCAATGTTTCTAACTTTCTATCCCTCTCCCTTCCTCTCTGTAAAAAATCAATAAAATAAAAAATAAATAAATAAATAATTTTAAAAAATAAAATATATAATGTTCAATTAACTCATCAACAGAAACCAAAGAAGTTTAAGAGAATTTCTCAACTTGGTTGAATCTTAAACCAAGGTAGTCATTCAAAAGTCACACTACTGCCCTAGCTAGTTTGGCTCAGTGAATAGACCCTGCAGACTGAAGAGTGTCGGGTTGGGTTCCAGTCAAGGGCCCATGCCTGGATTGCGGGGCTCAACCCCCAGGAGCGGGTGTGCAGGAGGCAGCTGATCAATGATTCTCTCTCATCATTGATGTTTCTGTCTCTCTCGTCCTCCCCTTTCCTCTCTGAAATCAATAAAAATATATTTTAAAAAAACACACACTACTGAAAACCCTTAAAAAATTGTTAAATCGAATATAGCACTATATAAAAAATATATTATCTCATGACCAAGTAGGATTTATCCCATAAACAGTTAATTTAATACACAAAAATTAATATGTGTAAATCACCTGGTTTAAAGGTGGAATTTTAACAAAGCATATATAATGACCCTCAATAAAATAAGAAAAAGGCCAACCTAGGAGGAAAAGGCCAACCAAAAAGAGTGTATTTCTTTTAAAGCAGGTAAACTTCACAATGGTCAGGAGCCCTACCATGGACTTACTCGTCTTGTCACGATAGGATCGAGGTCCTTCAGGTCCCGGTGGCTGAGGGTCATCAGATCTGCATTGAGGGTTCGAATGCGTTGTAAGCGCAGACGGATGTATCGTGCAGAAGTAAATTCCAACAACTTGGGGGAAAGATCATCAGCGCTGGGTCTCCCGTTGATTAGTGATGTATGAATCTAAAGGCATCAAAGTAAACAAATACCAGTTTTACGCACGCAAAAATACAGTCCTGGCTGTTTCATTTCAGGCCAAACTCTTTACAGATACTATCTAAAATCAAACCAAACAACTAGGTTTTTGCAGAAATCTAGCATTTGTTAACTACTTGTGAACATCATGGGCACAATACGTCTTCAATTAATTTGAAGTTATCTAGTCCAGGTCTCAGAGATTGCTGGAAATCTTTTATCAGGGGCACCTCCCCAGTGTGCTGAGGGTATGGTGACATGTAGCAGGAGGCTATGACTTCTCTGAAACAAATTCTAGATGCCGTGCATAGCCCTGGGAGGGTGAGAGAGTGCCAGGACGCTTTGTAACCCCCACTCTCTTAAAGCATCTCTGCCCTGCCATGCAGGCCTGCTGCGGGCTTCCTGCTGTGCAGGGCACTTAGGAGAGCTTTTGCAGCTTCATCTCCCCAGCCAGGTGCTAGGAAACAGTGGCTGGTGTGGGTTACACTCTGACTTGAATGAAGTGTGTACAGTCCAGGTGTGCTGAGCACCGAGCTGAAATACCTCACCAGCCATCTCCAATCCTCAACACCGCTGAAGAAAAAGAGACCTTCATGGAGAAAATCGAGAACTGTATCTTTTAGAGGTGTTTTAGCTCTCTCTTTAACATTTCACCAAATGTTCTTGCCCTGGTAATATGGGCAAGATGCTCTGAGAAGGATCTGATGTAGTTATTAAGTCAGAGCAACTACTGAGAAATCTCCTTGAAGGGGAGAAATCAATGAGGTGAAATGTACTGCGTATGAAATAATCATCAGTCAACACTAGTCCATGATACGTTAAGTGCAGCTAGACAGTTACAGTACAGTTCTTTGTAATCTTTACTAAGAGAGATTCATTTTGAGTGTTTCCTGTTAGCTCTTGTGATGGCTATGTTAACATTCGAGGTGGGGGGGTGGGGGAGTCCTGGTGTGAAACAAACATGACCGCAGTGGGCACAGTACCTCTCCATGCTCCAGTGGCACCAGCCTAGAATAATACGAGGTGCAGATCACTTCGTCATCCGCCCTGTATGTGGGCGGCCCCCGTCTTGGGGTTATATTGTAACGAGTCAAACACTCCGTGTCACTAACTGCATAATACTGCCAGGGACTGAACTTCGTGCCATCCAGGGATCGCTCCAAAATCCAGTTTCCAGGTCGAGGGGCATTAGCAGCTTTGATGATGATGTAGGCGACCTGAAAGACCTGGAAGAAAGACACTGAAAAATCTCAGTTAAGAAACAGTGGCTCAAAAACCAAAGTTCTCTCCAGAGAACTGTTAAGCGATGATTGCCAACATCTCTAATGCTTAGGAGAATAGCTGCTTATGAGGGAGTATTAGTCAGAAATGTGACTTATGAATATTCTCCTGTAAACGCAAAAAATACAAATCAATTTGCATTATCATTAGTAGTGTTAATAATAATAGTGCTTACTTTCTTGTTCCCAATATCTTTCTCCATTTGCATTCTGAAGGACAATAGTTGTATTATGTTACATTAATAGTAGTGTTAAATATATTTTTCATAGTTATTTGGGCATAACACATCTGAATATGAGGGAAAAAAGCCAGTTCACTGCACATGTGCCCATTAGAATGGCTAACCTTGAAAGCACACAATACCAAATACTGGTGAGGACATGAAGCAACAGGAACTCCCATTCATTGCTGGTGGGAATGCAAAATGGTACGGCCACTTCAGAAGACAATTTGGTAGTTTCTTACAAAGCTAAACATAGTCTTACCATACAACCCAGGAGTTCCACTCCTTGGTATTTACCCAAATGAATAAAAAACTTCCATAAGTGGCCGAAACCGGTTTGGCTCAGTGGATAGAGCATCGGCCTGCGGACTCAAGGGTCCCAGGTTCGATTCCGGTCAAGGGCATGTACCTTGGTTGCGGGCACATCCCCAGTGGGGGGTGTGCAGGAGGCAGCTGATCGATGTTTCTCTCTCATCGATGTTTCTAACTCTCTATCTCTCTCCCTTCCTCTCTGTAAAAAATCAATAAAATATATTTTAAAAAAAAAACTTCCATAAGTGAACAAATAAACAAAGTGTGATACATTCAAACAATGAAATATTCAGAGATAAAAAGAAATGAGCTCTCATACAACAAAAGGATGCAGAAGAACTTAAAATGCATATTGCTGAATGCAAGTAGCCAATCTGAAAAGGCTACATACTGTATAATCCCAACCATATGACATTCTGGAAAAGGTAAAACTATCGAGACAATAAAAAGATCAGTGATTGCCGAGGGTTAATGGGGAAAGGGAAATGAATACAGAGAGCACAGGCAGTGAAACAGTATGATACTGAAATGGTGGACACATGTCACTATCTACTTGTCAAAACCCGTAGAATGTGGAACACAAAGAGTGAAGCCTCATGTAAATTCTGGACTTATTTGATAATGGTGTAATAGCATGGGCTCATCAATTGGGACAATATTCCACACTAACAGAAAATGTGAATGGGGGACCAGACAGAGAGGAGTGAGGGGGAATATGGGAACCTGTACTTCATGCTCATTTTACTGTAAACCTAAAAGTGCTATGACAATAGTAAGGCCTATTAATTTAAAAATTAAAAATTAGAGAATAGAAGAGAAACAAACAGAGAAAGGGGGATTGAGATGACAACTAACAGCCTGAGGAAACAAGCCAGACAGACCTTGGATCTGGAAGGAACCCTTACAGATATCTAGCCATAATTCACAACCAGGCCCTGTTGGAGCACTTGCCGTGTCAGGAAATTCACTTGTTCCTAAGATGGTTCTTCTGTTTAATGAAAACTTCCCATTAAATGATCTGTTCTTGCATTGATTCAGGGTGCCCTGTAAATTCTATGCTCTGGGCCTACAGAAAAGATCCTGACTCCACTTTCATGCAATTGTCCTTCAAACATTTGAATATAACTATCATATATCACCTCTAGAATGCAAAGTTTTCAGTATCAACATTCGATTTCCTCATTTAATAAGGCCCCATTGCCTAGTCATAATGCTGTGGACACCATCTTATTTTGAAACATGGTTCTATATAATGAATTGAATACAAAACTTCAAATTCTCTGAATTGAGAAGCACATGGTGAAAATATTATGTCCCTTGTTTTAATAACTCAGCCTTAGCAAGCATTCACTTTTGTGATAGTAAACTGGCATTAGTAACTCAAGTTTGGTTTTCACATTGATGCCCAAGCTCACTGAAGGGAGAACTCCCTCATCTTTAGCCATCCCTGTCCAATGGCTTTGTCAATATTTTCATCATAAAAGTAAAACTCTATGAGCATGCGGGCCATGACTGTTCACACTGTCAAATAGGTTAAACCAGACTTTACAAAATGGAGGTGCCAAGTGGGACAGTGGGGTGACAGCTCATTTGAGAGGAACAGAAGACAAAGTCACTTACAAGTGAAATAAAACATATTTGCCTTCATTTTTTGTTTCACATTTGCAAATGGAAAGAACAAAGTGTTTACCTCATGCCTGCTAAGAGCTCTATGTGCACCATCTCACTTAGTCCCAGCAACCCTGTGAGTTTCCAGTGCTTCTTCCCACTTCATATATTTGGAAAATGATGTATAGAGATATTAACAGACAGATTACTGAGTTGCAGGTACCAGTAAGAAAGTCACTCTCCAGTCTTAGCCACCACACATATTCCAGAGAACTGTCCCCAAATGTCCACACACACCACACCTAAGGTTACTGAAGTTTCTTTTTGTCATACCAGGAATAAAAGGCTCCTCCATTCGCCCCTCCCTGGGGCACTGGGCACTGGCAGCTGTTCCAGCTAACGCTGCAGTCTGTGCACGGCAGCCCGGGAAACACAACCGAGAGGGAAGAAGGGTACGCAAGAAACAACAGCGAACCCTGGCTAATGTTTATGTAGCCTGACTGTCCAGGGACAATGCTAAGTGCTTTATGAGAATCGTTGGCTATTCTTGGAGCTACATTCATCTTATAAAGGACGTATTGTTATTTCTTCCACTTTACAGATGAGGAAACCAAGGCATAGAAAGATTAAGATTAAGTAATCTTCCCAGGATCTCACAGATATTAAAATGTACACCACAGATACTGAACACAGACCACTATGCCATACTTCTATGGATTGCAAAGAAAAAGGGGAATGAAATCCCACGTTGAGGCAACTGGTGAGAACTAACTGTGTTTTGATCCTACTACTTCAACCAGAAGAAAATATTTCAATACCATGTTCTCACACTTTCATCAAACCCTTGTCAGCTTTTATATGAATTGCTTAGTTATATGTATCGAAATGATACCAAACAGAAGAAAAACCATAGTGGAAAAACTTCAGGACAATCTATCAAGGAGGAATGTTTTAACTCTGATCAACTATGAACCTGGGCATTGTTCTCACAATCTCTGTTATTCTCTAAGTCCCCAGATTGCAGACCAGGAAACAAGCCAAGAAAGGGACTGCGAGCTGTAAAATCTGCAAAAGAGGAAAAGGATGCTATGAAGCATCTAAACACAATTTGTCATTTCTTAAGCCACATTACTGGCTGAACTGTGTTTCCCAAATTTATATGCTAAAGTGCTACCTCCTAGTACTTAAGAGTGTGACTATATCTGAAAATAGTCTTTAAGGAGGTAATTAAGGTTAAATGAGGGTGGGACCTAATCCAATATGACTAGTGTCTTTATAAGAAGAAAAGAACTGACACCACAGGCCAACGAAGACTCTGTGAGGATACAGCAAGGAGGTGGCCAATGAGAGGCACCAGAAGAAATCAACCTACCAATATCTTGATCTTGAACTTCCACATTCCAAAACTATGAGTAAAAAAAATCCTGCTCTTTAGACAGCCCTAGAAAGATATAGAAGCTCTAATTCACCAATTGTGTATTAACAAACATATATATTAAAAAGTGAGGGATGCTCTGCTGATGTATAGAA
This sequence comes from Myotis daubentonii, assembly GCF_963259705.1. Classification (NCBI taxonomy): domain Eukaryota; kingdom Metazoa; phylum Chordata; class Mammalia; order Chiroptera; family Vespertilionidae; genus Myotis; species Myotis daubentonii. Next base: position 61,585,268 of record NC_081847.1, read on the forward strand.
TATTAAATCATTGCTCGAATGAAATCCATGATATTTCTGTTGCTCTTTTTTTTTTTTTTTTTTGCATGGTTGACTAAACTGCCTTTTTCCTTGATACAGTGGGGCCTTGACTTACGAGTGTCCCGACTAACGAGTTTTTTGAGATACCAGCTGTCTCTCGGCTGATTTTTTGCATTGAGTTGATGGAGTAATTTGAGTTAACGAGCTCCTTAATGAGCTGGGTCTCGGAACGAATTAAACTCGCAGGTCAAGGCCCCACTGTACAAGGTTGGCTGAACACAAATTGATGACACAGGGTTTTCACTGAATTCAGAGTCACTTCAGCCTTGCCAAACCTGCAGCTGATACAGCTAATTAAAACTCCACGTTCATCACGGTTTTCCACCGAGAGGGCTTTGTTAATGATCACTGAAATGCACATGAACAGTGTCACAGAAATAAAGTAAACACAGATCAAACACCAGTTTCTACAGAGGAATCCAGACAGGAATTTTCATGTGGGCCTCAATCTTAACTTAGATACATTAAATCCACCTCAGGCACAGAGATCTGAAAGGAACAGATAGCTTAGTTGTTCAACATCAGAGGTTAGTTTCAGATGCACTTGGGGAAACAAGTCTCTCCCTCCAGGGAGAGTGCGGCTGCTGCCTGCAGGACCTCTGCGTGTGATCTGCAGGGGGCCCGGATATGAGGACTCCCCTTTAGAAATTCCCCATACAGCACTTATCTGCCTCTGTGGCAGCAACCAAACAATGGATGGAAGAATGGTTTCTCTCTTACAGGATGAAAATGAACTTTTCTCAGACAAAAGGGATTTAGGTTAAGAGTCAAATTACATTAAAAAGAGTTAAATGTAGCTGAAAAGTAATATTGCTCAATTATCCCTATGAAAGTGGTGAATTTGTGCTTTGTAAGCTTTATATTTCACGACATTATTAGAAACTATAATTCAAAATCATCATTTGACTTAATATGTGTTACTCCAAAATAAAGAAGCAATTATTTACTAGAAGGCTAATTACCAATGGCAGCTATGAAGCACTTTTGGCTTTACAGAGTATTGATCACTAAAATAGCTAATCAATTGATGATAATGTGAAATAGCAACAACAACTAGCCAGAATAAGAAAAATTGGGGCTTAGAAGTTTACTTGGCATGTTTGGAATACGTGCAAAACACATTTTAGGTAAATCTTTTCTGGGCAACTACCTTAAAATGTCATTTCTATTATATTTTTGTTGGCTGTTTTACTGTTATCTCCTCAGATTAGGGCCTGTATACAAAATTAACAAACAAAATAAAATAGTTTCATGAATGAGAAGAGAATCATGGAATAATATAGATTTTATTTTTCTTTAAACTTGGTGCTGTCATCATTAAAAGTGCAAAATGAACATGGCAAAGTGCATTCTCTTTTTCCCTCTTTATTTTCTTCTTGCCTTTTTTTTTTTTTTTTTTTTTGGTGGGGCACGTGGGGGGACTGGCTATCAGTAGTGACAAATTTAGATCATGTAGGTTTCTCTCCTTAAAAGTCTTAAGACGTGTGTCTCAGAGTATCAAGGAATGCTCACTTTGGAACCAAGCTCAGAGACGTCGAATAGACATGGAAGAAAAGCCAGAATAAGAAAAATTATCTCCAGCAAATGGAGGGCACAGAGATAGGAAGCCACCTAAAAGTAAACAGTAACCGCTACCCAGTGATCTGAAGATGGGATAGGGATGTTGAAAACACCTGTCAGAGTAGCTCTGTTCTTCATCATCCGGAAGAGCTATTTCACAAAGAGCCCACCAGGAAGCTGTCCCAGGTCCACGTGCCATTGCTCCCATTTAAGGATGAGGAGTAGCAGTATTTCAAAGGTAAATATCAACCACTTTAAGAAGTTAAAACTGAAAAGTCAGAGGTTGGTTTCCATTCCTCGTCTCGATGTATTTCTCCATGTAACTGTTCCCAATGCTCATTTCACCAGGTGTTCTGGAATGGTTTTGCTATATTTGGTGGAAGATTAGTAGGAACACCTGTACTTCAAAACCATAAGAAGCACATTACCAGATGCCCTTTGAGGGGATCTTTATTTTTTCCCCACCTTGTAAGTGCCATGCAACAGTGGTTCTCAACCTTCTGGCCCTTTAAATACAGTTCCTCAAGTTGTGACCCAACCATAAAATTATTTTCGTTGCTACTTCATAACTGTAATATTGCTACTGTTATGAATCGTAATGTAAATATCTGATATGCAGGATGGTCTTAGGCGACCCCTGTGAAAGGGTCCTTCGACCTCCAAAGGGGTCGTGACCCACAGGTTGAGAACCGCTGGCCTAGCCCTTAATTAGATAAACCATCTTGTGAAATGTAGTTACAGGCCATTCCAGTACCCAAGACACACACAGACAGCCCTTCCCATCCCCTGACTCCTAACTACCACCTCAGCCAGAGCTAACCAGTTTTCACCTATGAATATCTTAGCATTTGAAATTACCTTAGACTTTCCCCAAAATGCAGTGTCCAATTTGTTCATGTTGCAGCAGATGTGGCAATAACTAGCATCCCTTTTCCCCGCTTCTGACTGTGGAAGAGGACTCAAAAATCTGCTATGGAAATTGAAGAAAGAAGTGAGCAATATTCCAGCAAAATTGGAGGTTGTAGCTCACAAGGGTGGCTGCAGAGACACACTACCTCCTGTGTCACAGGCTGAGCAGACATGTGCAAACCTGCTTGGTGGCCTTGTCCTGAGGGTCAGGAACCTGTGTGTCCAGTAAGTGAAGAGCAGAGAAGTGGCCCTAGAGAAGCAGGGTCTGCTCTTCCCCTGGGGAGGAGAGGAGGGATGGACAGAGAAGCAGAGGAGTTACTCTCAGAGAAGCACGCACGAGATTCATTCAATAAACATTGACTGTAGCAGGTATTACAAACACAGCAGGGAAGTGGAGGGCATGGCCAATATAGGCTGGATGACCTACTGGGAAAGAGAGAGATTGCCCAAGTCTTCATGGAGAAGGACAGGTATTGAAGGTGTCTGGGTGTGGCCAGCTAAGTCCGGGGAAGGTCTGAGGCACCTCTGAAAAGAGGGGAAGACTGCGTAGGACACGTCTAGGTAAAGACAGTAAAAGGGCACAGGGACAGGGAGCAAAGACCCCTTGGTACCAGATCCAGTTTCCATCTAGAACCTGCAGGAGGTCTGCTTGGTTTGAGTATAGCAAGCGGAAGGGAGGCTGGTGAAGGTGCAGGTCTTTGGACATGGTAAAGCTTTTAGATCATTAGAGAACTTTTAAACCAAGAATTATGAGGTCACCAGGGATGAAAAGATCATGGAAATTGGACGCTGGTGCTGGGAAATCATGAGAGATGTTGGTGTTGACATAGTAAGAACCAAGACTAAAATAGAGGGGGGGGGGAAGTGAGTGGGTCTTAGAGAGTTATATAAATGTTCAAATGTGAGTGAGAAAGAAAACACAGAGACCAAGCAGGGCGTTCCAACTTCAGCCAGACCCTCTTCCCATCTCAGGAAGGCAGGACCGGCCTCTCCCACGAGGCCACAGAGCCCACAGAGCCCACACTCCCCCTTCCTTTCCTCAGTCCCAGAGAATTTCTGGCTGAAAACTTTTGAAAACTCAACTTCCCTTCACTTTATCTCCTAGTCTTCGCTTTGACCTCTCGTGCCCCAGTACACCCAGCGATGGTGAGGACCTTACAGTCTCACATCCCTTTGTCTCATCCTTTATCATGAGAAAACACAGTGTCATCACAGCGATGAAAGTAAAAGGCACTCCTAATCATTCAACCTCGAAAATCCAACTGGCGATACGATCTGAAAAAGCTGTGCAAATCTGTGCTTGACTAACTCCATTAAACACTAACCTGGTAGTTATACATTTACAACACCTAGAAACAATTTGTTTCTTTCCTTTGGTCATTAAATCCAGCTGAATCTTTTATACTTTTAACATTACAGACTAGAAAGCATTTTTTTTGGTACGACTTTACTGTTTATGTGGAACTATGGTCTATATCTTATTTGAAGATTCTAATTTTTCTTTAGATATATCTGATTTCAATAAGCATCTATGATTTGTCAGGCATCAAACTGACAAGTCATGGCATTTAAAGCTTATTAAAAAGATAATATATTAAGAATGATCTTATATACAAGGACCTTTGTTTATGTAAAAAGATAATGGAGGGAATGTAAAATGGGTAGCCATTGTGAAAAAACTGCATGATGGTTCCTCAAAACTATTAAACATAGAATTCCCATATGAGCCAGCAATTTCACTTCTGGGTATATACCCAAAAGATTGAAAGAAAGGACTCAAACAGATATTTGTACACCAATATCTACAGCAGCACTATTCACAATAACCCAAAAGATGGAAACAACCCAAATATCTGTCAATGGATAAATGGCTAAACAAACTGTGGGATATCCATTCATTGGAATATTTCTTAGCCTTAAAAAGGAACGAAATCCTACTATATCCCATAATATGGGTAAACTTGAATTATGTTATGCTAAATAAAATAAGCCAGTCACAAAAGGACAACTACTGCATGATTTCATTTATATGAGTTACTTATAGAAGTCAAGTTCATAGAGGTAGAAAGTAGAATGGTGGTTGCCAGGGCTGGTGGGAGAGGAATATGGGAAGTTAATGTTCAATGGGTGCAGGGTTTCAGTTTGGGAAGATGAAATAGTTCTGGGGATTGAAGGTAGTGATGGTTGCACAACAATATGAATATACTTAATGCCACAGCGCTGTACACTTAAAATATGTTTGAAATGATAAATTTTATGCTATGTATATTTTGTCACAAGAAAAAATGTGAAAATAGGGAGAATAGTGAATGGTATGAAGACTCAACTTTTGTTGGAAGATGGAGATTTCTAAATGGAATGTGGGTAGGAATGTGGTATTTTCAGTCAGGGACTAACTTTGGAGAAGCCAACTAAACCATCTGGAGGTCAAGCAGATAGCTCAGAGGGAACCTTTGAAAGCTAATCTTTCCCATGACCCTGTTTCTGTAATGTTGTTACTAAGCTCTGATAAGGCATGATGATGCTTCAAAAATATCATGAGGATTAAAAAAAAAGACTGACAATTCTTACAATCACCTTCTAAATCAGAGCCCCAAACCATCAGGGTTTGAAAATGAAAAGAGGCCCTGACCGAAGAGCCATAGTTCAAACAGAATGTTTCCTCCTTGGTGCCACGTCCTAAACAGTGGGCAGCTGGCCCCGGGGCGCCCCACTTCTTGCCTGGCCCCGTGTATAAGTCTGGTATAAAGTCATAAATGATCCCAAATGGTGGCCATCTCAATGGAAGCCTATTAAATGGTTATTTCACTAGTTTTCTTGTGCTTCTATCATATGAAGAACAGAGGTAAATATCCTTCGATTACATGCCATAAAATACTACAGAATACAGAATATTTTAAATTATAGTTTAAATTTAAATTTGCCCTGTCCACGTGGCTCAGTTGATTGGAGCATTGTCCCATACACCAAAAGGTTACAAGTTCAATTCCTGGTCAGGGCACATGCTTGGGTTGTGGGTTCAATCCCTTATCGAGGTATGTATGGGAGGCAACCAATCGATGTTTCTCTCTCACATAGATATTTCCCTCTCTCTCTCTAAAAAATCAACAAAAACATGTCTGCTGGTGAGGATTAAAAACAAAAAACAAAAAAAACCCTGACAATTCTTAAAATCACCTCCATTAAAATCACCATATTTAATGGAGGAAAAAATTCATAGAAACTATTGAAACTGCACTAGTCACTGTATGATTTACTTTGTAAAAAAATGATGAATAATAGCCTATATTTTATCAAAAAATATTACAGAGTGGATATAGGGGAACTCTCTATACTTTCCATTTAATTTTTCTATAAATCTAAAACTTCTCTACAAAATAAAGTCTATTAATTTAAAAAATAACAAAACAAAAAATCTATTTCCACATAGTCTAATAGTTGTCCCTTAATCTAATACAGCTTTAACCACCCAGTTGGCTAATGAGTGGTTCTAAGACTCCATCAGATTTCTCAGGCTATCTTGGTTTGGACAGCTGTGGTTCCCAGCTAATTATCTGCAGGTTTTAATTTGATCTCACAGCTTCTCTGGCTTCATTTCCGTACCTTATGGTGCATAAAGGGCAGGATAGAGCGAGTCAGCGCTCTCCAAGTATCTGCACAAATTTCAAAGGGACCATTGGTCTGAGGAAATGCATTGGCATAAACAGGCGGCCGTCCTAGTCACTAAAGATATTCTACTTTATCGTGATTTGGCAGCTCTGTCCTCTCACCAAGACTGATGCTGACAGAATTAGACTTTCAGAACCACTTACCCCTCATTCCTCCAAAAGAAGAAGTGATAGCCAATTAGTAAACTTTTAATTTCTTACAATCTATAAAATTGTAAAACAAAATTTAATGTTTTCCATGATTCAGGCTTAAAATGAGAAACCCAGAGGGTGCTCTGTGTACATTATTTTCACTGCTTATTCACTGCATATTTCACTGCATTATGAATAATGTGAAATATATATGTGTGTGTGTGTGTGTGTGTATTCTTTGGATTTCTCACATCATTAGTATGGAATAATGATTAGGAAACATGTATAAAATTCACAAATCTCATATAAGGTATTACTATCAGATTTTTAGTCACTTTCCCCAAGTACAATAGTTATTCTCCTGAAAACTGACACCTCTCAAAATATTTAGTTAATTCAATTTTTGTCTCTTTTGTTATAATACGATTTGAAAATTCTGTCCTGCTATTCAAATATCTAAAACCATGTTACAGTAGAGATTAATAATCATGGCATAATTTATACATGTGAAGATAATAAACAAGAACAAACATTGTTTAAGCATCTGAATTCAACCCAGTGATCCAAAATATATAAACAACATGGTGACATAATGTAACTAATATTTATTATACCTGAATAAATGATTTACTGACTGAATGAATTAATGAATTATCTGCTGTTCAATTGGCACAGAACTAAAAATGAAAGAAAATTTTAATCTCCATACTGCTGAGGGTTTTGGTTGTGAGACACACATTTTTACTTATGTTAGTGAGTATATAAATTGAAAAATACAAGGGGGCTAAAGCAGGTTAACAACAATAATAAAGAATACAATAACTAATAAATTAATAATACACTAATAAACTCTGCTCCAAGTACTGACAACTGTAAACCTACTTCTGTCAGCCCCTGTATGTTTTTCTAATTCACCAACCTGTTTTCTTTTTTTAAAGAAAAAGTATTTTTATTGATTTCAGAGAGGAAGAGAGGAGAGAGAGAAACAATGATGAGAATCATTGATTGGATGCCTCCTGCACGCCCCCTACTGGGGATCAAGCCACAACCCAGGCATGTGCCCTGACTGAGAATTGAACCCCGGACCCTTCAGTCCCCAGGCCGATGCTCTATCCACTGAGCCAAACCAGCTTGGGCTATTTTTATTGATTGATTGATTGATTGATTTGAGAGAAACACCGACTTGTAGTTCCACTTATTTACTCATTCATTGGTTGATTCTTGCTCTAATCTACTGAGCTTCCTGGCCAGGGCCTGTGGCACCTTTATTTATAAAAGGCAAAAAAAACCAAAACACTGTAGCAACTATTAGGTAAATAAGTTCTAGAGCTAAAATGCTCAATACACTCAATAATTCTGTATTAGAAACTTCAAAGAGGTTAAGAGACTAGACCTTAATTATTCTGAACACAAAAAAGAAATGATAATCACTTGACATGATAGAGATGTTAGCTAGTGCTACTGTAGTAATTATATTGTAATATATAAATGCATCAAACCAACAAATTGTACATTATAAACTTATACAACATTACATGGTAATTATATTTCAATAAGAAAATAAATACAATAGGCACTGAAAAAAGAACTAAACTAACCTAAACAACCTAACAAGGGCATGGATAAACAAATTTTGATATATTCATGAGGTGAAATACTACTCAGAAATAAAAATAAAACATCAATAAAATTAACAATGGATAATTCTCATAGGCATAATGCTAAGAGAAAGAAGTCAGACACAAAAAAATACATCATTTTATTCCATTTATATGCTGTTAAATAACAGGCAAAGCTAATCTAAACTGAAAAAAATATTCAGAACAATAGTTCATCTTGCAAAGGGGAACAGCCTGGTGCTGTGAAAATGTTCTGCATCCTGACAAGGCTGTGGTTTCCACCTATCTGTATGTATCAAAACTCATCCAACTACACCTTTAAGATGCATGCATTTCACTGTATGTAAATTGTATCTCAATGAAAAGGAAAAATAAAAGAAACATTTATTACAGGACTGGGTGAACTATTTTAGCTCCACAAGCATGCCTTTCCCATGCTGCTCTCTCCTGTGCACCCTCCTCATTCCCTGCTCCCTTCCTTTGAGTTCTTCCTTTGGGTTGTCTTCCTGCCCGCTAAGCCGCCCCTCTTATATATGTTTTCCTTCCATGAGTTCTCAACCCCTGCACATCCTACAGCCCCAAGACTGAGCAGTCTGTGTACTTGCCCATCTCCCCCACGAGACCAAAGCCCCTGAGGGCCAGGGTCAGCCCCAGATAACAACTGAAGTGACAGTGATAAAAGCAAACATATAGGCCCTGGCCAGTGTGGCTCAGTTGGATGGAGTGTTGTCCCTTGCACCTGAAGGTCACAGGTTCTATTGCAGAAGACAACCAATTGATGTGTCTCTTTCACATCAATTTCTCAATCAATCTCTCTCTCTCCCTCTCCCTCTCCCACTCCCTCTCTCTCTTCCTCCCTCCCTCCCTCTCTCTCTGGAAACAAAAGAAATAAAACAAATAAAATTTTTTAAAAACAACCCAACATATATAAGGAACATATGTGTACTTTTTCTGTAGTAAGGGCCTTCCTTGGATGTCATTGCTGTCTTGTTCATCAATGAATCCTGCAGAGATCATGAATTATTAATATATTTAGTGCTCTCAGATATGATGGAATGTATCAAAAGGTAATTCCTGGTTGTTAGAATTGCAAATGATTTTTTAAAAAACATTTTCCTTATATTTTTCTGTATTTTTAAAAGGTTTTACTTTTATATCAGACAAAGGAATTTTCTGTATAGAAAAAAGGTCAACTGAAGGCATTAAAAACAAAGAGCTTTTGAGGTATAGCTGAGCTACTTTGTTTTTTTATTTATTAAAGCTTTCTTTTTAAAGATGAAGGTTGTTACAATTTGAATAGATTACTAAGTAAAAAGCAAAAAAAAAAAAAGCAAATGCTGGAATGAATTCCAACAGTACTGTAATTATCAAAGAAATATTTCTTTGGAAATTACAACTTATCTTTTTTTTTTTAGCTTTAATATAACAGGAAGAAATAATTATTTCAGAATGGACCTCCCCTTCTTTCCATAAATACACAAAAAAGCTTTATTTTGAAGCCAAAACAGTCGGGGATCTGAAAGTATATTTTTACAGAATCTTGAAAACGATTTTCCCTAATTCACCAGAATTCTTTCCAAGGCCCAGTCTAAGAACTGATGAGTAAGATATACTGTAATAGTATGGCCATTCAAAACAAAAAGAAGGGGGGAAAGCGGGGGGAAAGTTTGGTAAACTAAATGTTGTTAAATGGAGAAATGGTTTGGCAAACCACCATTGATAATACACAAGTGATAAGGTTTAAAAATAAAGCTTGTCAAGAAATGAAACTCCATGTAGTTCTTAAAGCCTGGCCTCAGTTACTTTCATTTATTCAGCTCACTTGTCATTAACATCGAACAAATTAAGGTACAATATCTGTATCCCCATCTCTGGTCCCCATTTGATCCTATAGCTCTGTCACCTCCAGGTGTGGCACCTGGAAGATAAGCTGTGGGAGGCTGCCAGGAGAGACCTTTGCAAAGTAAGAGGCAGTGGTAGCTTTAGGGCTCAGGTTCTTTACTCCCCTCCCAGGGACAGCCAGGATTGCTTCAGGTTTCCTCTGTGTGAATCTCTGCTGACTTCAGTGACTGGGTGGCCCATAGAGCACAGGGGAAGTGGCATGTGTGACCCTGGAGGCCAACTCTACAGGGACACAACTTCTGCCTCTTTCTCTGGAACGTTCATGCCGGAGCCCTGAACTGTCTTAGAACCAACCTACCTTAATGCCGCCATGCTGTGAGGAGGCCAGTGGCCCACATGGAGGGCCACGCAGAGCAATCCTGGGACCACATGAAGAGCGAGCCTGACCAGCCCCCGGCTGCCCAAGCACCCTCCCCTGCTGCCAGGACACCCTCTCCAGCTTCACCACTGCCCCCACCCCAATCTCCCCCAGCACCCCTTCCCAGAGGCTCCATCTCCAGCCCCCAGGGACTGCAGCCATAGACGCCCACTCAATCAAGCCTTTCCTAAAATCTTGACCCACAGAAATTTAGATAGATATAAAATGAATGTTGTTTTAAGCCATAAAGGTCTGCAGTGATTTCTTACACAGAAATAAACAACTGGAAGAGAAGCTGTGTATGAGAAAATAAAATGAGATCATTAAAATGTAAAATATATATCTATGAGAATAGCAGAGAACAGGACAAAGTAGAAAAAAATTGTCTGAATAACAAGAACTTAGTGTTGATTACTTCCAAATTGTAACGAAGAGCTTAAGATTTCTTCTAATCTATTCATTTTGCCAAATGAATTCAAGAAAAACTTAGTATTTTAAATTGGTTGAGACTAGTATACAGTAATAGAAAACTGAAAGGGAATCATTTAAATAAACATGAGTGCACAGTAGGAGGAATTTCTACCAGTTTCCAGGAAGGGTCTCTGACTGACCTTTTTAAAGAAACAGCCAAGACTCATTTGTAATGAGAAGCTCCAATTTACATGCAATTCTTGTTCTAAAAAGCTTTCAAGATTTTCAGCCTTAAAAAAATGTGCCTATTCTTTTCTTATTTACCCTGTCATTGTGCTTAGCAAACACTCTCTATTGGATAGTACAATAATAAACCTCAATCTAGTTCTGGTCAATTTTTCAGAAATTTTTTGGGGAAAAACAACAGACATTCAAATTAATGAGGTTTTATAAAACCCAGCAAACAAGCAGCTCTTGTCTAGGGGTTTGCATAAAACAAAGGCCCCTCTGTGATTATGTTCCCACAACAAAGTGCTACTTCCTAATTAAACCTACACAGAAAACAAAAGCCGTTCTTCAAAAGGCAGCTTTATTTTCAATGCCTTAGGAAACATTTCCTTTTCTATGAAATATATTTAGTCTTCTAAAGGAACATTACAAATTTTCACTCACAAATCTGACCACTCCTAGTAAAATTTTCACCCAGGTTTAAACCTTTTTTTAAAGGAGAACACAAAACACTGATTTATTTTCCCGTTTCTTGGCCAAAAACACATTAGGTAGCACCCAGATCTACCAGTAACAGCAAAGGCGTGAACAAGTGTTAAAACTCTGCCTCAATGGAGGGGGGAAGGACCCTCTGAGCCACAGTGCATCCTGGGCAAAGAGAGTAAGCAGAGGGGCTTGGGAAGAATCTGAACACTCCCAAATCAGGGGGAAATTGTAAGAGCTCCTGCCGTATTCCCTATAAAATCATAATTCAAGGGGAAACAATGATAGGAAACCAAGAATAAATGCGGTGGGATTGTCACATAGTATAGATTTAGAAGGAACCAGGGGTCCTGATTTTCAATCCCAGCTTCGTACACATATATCGATTCTACATGCTAGACATAGGTTATATACTGCATATAATTCTATAACACTATATTACTAAATTCTACATTATTCTAAATTCTATAACACTACATTCTATATACTACACATAATCTATATACTATATACAGATTTACATATAAACATTATATTTACATACAGTGGGGCCTTGACTTACGAGTTTAATTCGTTCCGAGACCAAGCTCGTTAAGGAGCTCGTTAACTCAAATTACTCTGTCAACTCAATGCAAAAAATCCGGCCGAGAGACAGCTGGTATCTCAAAAAACTCATTAGTCGGGACACTCGTAAGTCAAGGCCCCACTGTATTTGTATATAATATATAGGTTCCTATATAATACAGGCAATCAACATTCCTTTTGAAAGGAATAATAAAAATAAAAAACTAATCACAAACTTGCAATATGAACCTTAAAATGAATATGTATTCTCTTCATTACTTCACTGGCATACATATGAGAGCAATCTTTTTTTTCACCCATAGCAGAAAAAAAAAAAAAAAGCAAAATGCCTGGCATGGGAATTCTTATGCAAATCATGGGTAAGCCATATAGAAGAATATTGATGCAACTTTAATTATACTGGGAAATGCTCCTACTCTGAAGTTAAATAAAACATCAGGACATAAGCATGTATGACATAAATCTCAGCCTAAGGGATTGTTTCACCCAGTGATGCAGACAGAACCCAGGCCCTTGAAGCTCAGTAAGTGCTTACCCTTGAGCAAGTTCCTTAGCTCTCTGTTTTAGTTTTTGTCATTTGTCAAAAGGAGATCATAATAGAACCAAATTCATAGGCTGAATATGACGATTCAATGACATAACACCCATCAGGGCTGAGCACAAGGTCTGGCCCACATTACGCATGCAAGAAAGGTACTGCAGCATCACTGAATGCACAGAAAAGCATGCAAACGTCTAAAAGTAAAATGCTGATATTATCAGGGGTTGCTACAGAGTGAAGAGAAAGGATCGTAAGTTTTTCTACCTCTTTACACTTATTGTACCTTCTATGTATTTTTCTACAATTATCCCATTTTACTTTTCTAACAAGACAAAAAAAAATAGAATTGACTTATGAATTTGCTTTCTCAAAATCTGCTTAATTGCACTTCTTGCCTAACCCTATTAGCTAACTTCTATTAGATTATAGGAAGGTCTTGTTTAAAGATTTTCTTGGTGAAAGCTGCAGATCTCTGGGACTTCTCAGTCATCTGCTTAGCATGAGGAATTTGTCAGGCACTCGACCAGGAGCGGCCCTCCTTCTTAATGCTACAGCATTCTATTTGTAAACGAGGAAAACACAGCACCCACTACACTTTACACATCTCCCCCACACCGTACAACCCAAAACAACAATAAATACACACATGCATACATAAATAGAACTGCTAACACTTTTTCTCCACCACCACTGTCCTTCTTAAAGTCACAGTATCAAGGTGTGACCCTATGGCAGGCTCTCAGCTAAGATCCAAGGACACCTAGTCTGTCAATGCATCAGAAAGCGATCCATGATTTCACCACAAGAATTCTAAATTTTGCATCTTCATCCGAAGGTTTATCTAAAAACTTAATATGAGCATATTCAAGATCAGCATATATATAAAATGAAAGTCCTTTGTAACAAAATTCTGCTCCAGGATTTTAAAGCTGCATCTCTGTTTTCCTTTCATTGCCCAGGTACAAGTAATCACCTATTGAGAAGATAGTATTTGTGTGGATTGCCAAGCAAATCTACCTTTTAAGCTCTGTTTTGTGGGGCTTTGAGTGGAGGTACTAGCAGGAGGCTGAGATACTAGAGGAGGCAGGGAGGCTGGAGGAGGGAGGCAGGGAGGCAGAGAGGCTGGAGGAGGGAGGCAGGGAGGCAGGGAGGCTGGGAGAGGTATTGCTCCTCTCTGTGTACCTGCTGTTCTGCTGGTGCCCTTCACCCTGGCTATAGCACTTGACTGCAGTCTCCAGCCTCCCAGCACTCCCCATATGAGCCTCCTCATCACCAATCAGAGGTAAAACATTCTCTTCCAAGCCTGTAGGTGTGAATAACCCCAGTCACCTCCCTAAGTTCTCCTCAGCCCTTACTATCTCAGCGCTATCCTGGAACTCCCTTTCCACTTCTCCAACACTATTTAGCCAGTTCCTCACACTAGATATGTTCCTTTAAATACCTGGTATGGTTTCTGCTTCCCTGATTGGACCCTGGCTGATATATAACAGCATGTATCTCATATGCATTAACTTTTTAAAATTGTAGTAAAATACACATAACACAAAAATTACCATTTTAGCCATTTTTAAGTGCACAGTTCAGTGGCATTAAGTAATTCACATTGTTGTGCAACCATCACCACCATCCACCTCCAGAACTTTTTCATCTTCCCAAACTGAAATTCTGCACCCATGAGACAGTAACTCCTCGCCCCTCCTTCCCCATGTGTTGCATGTATCAGAATTTGCTTCCTTCTTAAGGCAGAATAATATCCCATCCTCTGCATATGCCATATTTCGTTTACCCATTCACTCTTGGACACTTGGGCTGCTTCCACCTTTTATCTGTTGTGAATAGTGCTGCTATGAATATAGCTGTGAAATATCTCTTTGAATTCCTGCTTCCGATTTCTTTGAGAATATACCTAGAAGTGGAAATGCCGGGTCACATGGAAATTCTATGTTTACCTTTTGGAAGAATCACCACAGCACTGCATCGTTTTACATTCTTACCAGCAAGGCATGAGGGGCAGCTGCTCTTCATCCTCCCCATCCCTTATTTTCTGTTTTCAGTTTTTTTTACAATAGCCATGTTAGTGAGTGTGCAGTGGTATCTCATTGTGGTTTTAACTTTCATTTCCCTAATGAGTAAAGATGTTGAGTATCTTGTCACCTACCCAGTGTATTAACTTTTAAAGTAGTGTGTCTCAAACTGGAAATCCTTGGGGTCTTTTATCGAGAAGCTTTACCATAAAGTGTACCTAGTAATAGAATTATCAGGGCCTGAAAGAATGTTGGCAATTATACAATTCAAGATGCATCAAATGTGCAAGCTCTCTTTCTCTTGGAAGAATTTCTGTAAAGTTCTAAGTTGTCACAAAAGGTCCCTGGCTCACTCTCATGGTGTAGTGCTAACGAAACTAACACAAGTATGTTAGCTTTACGTTTGTTATTTTTCTTAAAACAAAAATACCACTCATTCAATACCCATAGATTTTCATAAAAGTAAGGTATTACTAAGTATCTAAGTGTTAATTCTAAAATGTTGTGAGTCGATGTAAAAAATGAAGAGTAGGCACTATTTTGAAGAAGTCAATAAATCAAATCATTCCTCTTGTAATATGTTACTAAAGCAAACACTCTGTAGTTAAATCTTATTGCAAACCACACAACATTTATAGACTTTCTGATAACACCACTTTTTATTTTCTTCAGTTTATCTTTTAGGCAGCCAAACATCATACACTGAAGCTAAAAAAATATCATAATTTCAATGGGATGATCAGCCAGAGAATCAAGATCGGGATCCATGTCTTCAGCATAGCCAACACAGAATGAAAGTGACTAATTTGGTCATGAAACCTCAGGAGCTGACATGTTATTAAAGTACATGAACACATTTATAATATGAAGCTGTTATGACTCCTAATTACATTAAAGTCTATAAATTTACTTTAGAAACCTATACTTTAATTGCACATTTTTACAGGAATGTAACAAAGAAGTCAAAAGGCTCATTTATTGATTGTCATCTTTTAATCAGGCTGCAAACAAAAAAGAGGAGGGGAATGTGAAAAAGCATTTATTAGCACCGCAATGATTCACTCAGTGCCTCAACTCTGCCAATGCCTGGGCCTGCAAGAGTGAACCAGGCAACCCTCAAGAAATATTAACTGGGAAAGGAAAGAAAAGAGAGAGAAGAGGAGGAGGAAGAGAAAGAAGACAGCTGTGGCCTCTGCCTGGCTAACGGCTGGTTTGCCAGAGAAACATGCAGATTTGACAACAGGAAAAAGTCATCAGAAAGTGTAGCCATGCTCTAGATTGGAGTGTCAGTGAGACCTGAAAACAAGGGTGTGATGTGGGAGAAAAAGGAGATGACTTTATAAGGGAGAGATAAGGCTGTCAACACCTACACAGGATTCAAATTTTGTCTCATTACAACAGAGACAACCAAGCTGGGGTGCAACTGAACTAGCCATTTAACTGGAATTTCGAGTCTTTAGAGCTGAGTTTAGTTTGTAGGTAATAGAGGGTATAAGGAACAAGTTAACAAAACCATGATGAAACAATCTGACAGACCCAGAACGTGGGCTGTTCTAGCCTAGCCCAGTGATGGCGAACCTTTTGAGCTCGGTATGTCAGCATTTTGCAAAACCCTAACTTAACTCTGGTGCCATGTCACATATAGAATTTTTTTTGATATTTGCAACCATAGTAAAACAGAGATTTATATTTTTGATATTTATTTTATATATTTAAATGCCATTTAACAAAGAAAAATCAACCAAAAAAATGAGTTCGTGTGTCACCTCTGACACGCATGTCATAGGTTCGCCATCACTGGCCTAGCCTGTTTAAAATGTCAGTATAATTTTAAAAACTTGGAGGACAATTCAGATTAGAAGAAATTTAAGAAGCACAACAATCAAATGCAATGCATGCTTCTTACTGGATCCTGGTTTGGAAAAAAAACCACCTATAAAAGACACTGGTGGCTAAATTAGGAAAATTGGGTACAGATGTAAAAATAGTTATTAGCTAATTACTGTTAATTGTGTGAGAGTTGCTAAGGGCATGGTGCCTATTCAGAACAAATGTGTTATTTTTAGAAGATTCAAAAAATACTGTATTGGCACAATGTCACAATGACTGCATTTAACTTGAAAAGTGTTCAGCAAGCTGAAACAAACAAAACAATGTTGAAAAATCCCTGAGCCTCAAGGGAGGGTATATGCATATCACAATAATATGCTTTCTACACAATTAAATATATCCATAATAAAAAGGCTCAATAAATAAATACATCTGAGAAAGTTTTGCTCAAATGTAAACATAATTCACTTTTTTTTAAAAAAAAAAAAATGAAAGCACAGCAGAGATTTTGCATTGTGTAAAAGGTAAAAAAAATCACTGAGCACTAATTATGTTAAACAATCTTAATTTATAAGCTTATCTTAAAACACTAGAAATTACCTAGCAGTTTATAACTGTATGCACAGCTGACCCTTGAACAGCATGGGTTTCAATTCAATAAATTCCTGTAGTGTTTTCCGTTCCTGGTTGGGAATTTGTAGATGCAGAGTGCCCCTAACTCACTCCTGTGTTATTCAAGGGTCAACTGCACATGCCTGTTTTTAAAATATGCCTTAAAGACCTAAAACTGATACCCCTGTGGTGTTTCTTAAGCTGACGCAATTCAACTTAAAGCAAAAGGTTTCCCTTCGGGATGAAGTCAGGCGTGGCATGTTGCAAGACAAAGGACAGTCTAAGACGCATCTGAAGTCAATACATAAAATGTCCAGCGGTTTCTTTGGCCAAACTCATATAACACCGCATTTCTGATGAAAATGGTTACACTTTTTTCCCTTAAAAAAGGAAAATAAATTGAAAAGGTGATGGGAAAATCAAATTCTCCCGCAGAAGCATCCTTCTGACTGAAATAAAAACAAAATCCAGGGTGGCCTGGCCCCAGTGTGGCTCAGTTGTTCCCATGCACCGAGAGGTCACTGGTTCAATTCTGATCAGGTACATGCCTGGGTTGTGGGCGCAATCCTCAATGAGGGGGTGAAAGGAAACAGCTAACCAATGTTTCTCTCTTATCAATGTTTTCTCTGTCTCCTCTCTCTCTCTCTCTCCCACCCTCTCACTTCTTCTCTCTCTCTCTCTAAAGTCAATAAAAATGTATTTTAAAAAACAACAACAAAACAAATTCCATGGCAAAAAAGGAGTTCCTTTATCTATTTTTCTCTAGGTGGGTTTGAAAATATTAAAGCATGACATTAATTCAGGACATATGGCTGAAAAGCATCAGAAATGTTATTTTACTTACATAATACTATCATCCTAAACTTGGAAAAATGTCTCCTGAGCTGTACATGTTGGTCATTACTGTATTTACTGTTATAAGAGATCAAAAGCTCCTTGCACATAAGTATACACAGACTTGCCGTGTCTTCTCCTTAAAATCTTGCACATTTTTAAACTATTACCTATTCAAAGAATTATAATAACTTGTCATTAACTCTCCAAAATTCCTATTACAATCCTACAGTGCACATTTCAACTATTTTTCTCAACTGACATTTTACATGATATTGAAGAGTTCTAACAAGAGAGAATCAAATGGAAATAAATAAGAATATCATGCAATGGCTTTTCTTGAGAACTGAAATCAAATTGTGGCAATAGCTGACATCTCTCTTTTTCATCCTTTGACTCAGATAATTTTTACCCATTTCCAGAAATTTGGGTGCAACCAGGGCCCATACCATATTTTTCTCCATTCTACTGCATGGTCTTGAAGCAAATCCAGAGGATGCAAGTGTGGCCTGAGCCAATTATACCTTGTCTTTCCCAACTCAAGCTGAAGGCTTGCTCACAGAAGTACTGGACAACTCCACCTTACTCATGGCCCTCACAGACAGCATGACAAGGGTGAGGCATGGTCAGGAGGTTTAACAGTATCCTCTTTTGTTTCCAAGCCTTATTTTCTACAGTAACTTGGCACAGTAATAAACTACATATATAAAAGCCTAAACGCCCAAAGAACTGAATGCAGGAGCTGCCTCCTGATGGTCAGTGTGCTCCCACTGCCAACCTCCCATGGTCGGCCAATGTCCCACAGTCCCTTCCCCTGACTGGTCAACCTCCTGCAGTCTCCCCCTCAACCCCCCCAGCCAGCCAACCCCAATCACCCCAATATGGACTAGGCAAGACAGCCCCGATCAGGCCCAATTGCCGGCCAGGCCAAAGGACCCCAACTGTGCATGAATTCGTGCACCAGGCCTCTAGTGGCAAGATAATAAGCGTGAAAGGCAGAAAATACATGGATGTGTCTGTCGTCATCTAGTACACAGTCTGCCATAGGCTCCTAAATGAATGAGGGTGCCCTGCTGACACAGTTTCTAAGAGCATCAAACCCCACTGAAAAAAATTTCACTCATTTTCTCAAAGATTCCTGGGAATGAGAAATGTGACAAGCAATGGTACCATGGACTACTTTTGTATATCCCTTAACTTCACCTTGCAGAAAAACAGTGAGAACAGAACGTAAACATGGTTAGAAATAAGGTAGACTTTCCCAAAGGTCAGCAACTCATAGACATTCTTCAACAGTTTTTGCCTTACCTACCTGTCTTAAGTCCAAAGTGATTGTGATCCAGTGATATTCTCTCCCATTTTGAATACTGGGACTTTGCCACCAGTTATTGGTGCCATCTATCGCATTTGATATTGGATGGCGTTCTGTTAAAAAAAAGAAAAAGAAACTTAATACCCTCTAGATCCATCCATGTTGTCACAAATAGCATGATTTTATTCTTTTTATGGCTGAGTAATATTCCATTGTATATATGTACCACATCATCTTTACCCATTTATCTATCAATGGGCACTTAGGTTGCTTCTAAGTCTTAACTATTGAAAATAATGCTGCAATGAACGTAGGGATACATATGCCTTTTTAAATTAGTGTTCAGGGTTTCTTTGGATAAATACACAAAAATGGAACTTCTGGGTCATATGGTAATTCTATTTATAATTTTTTTAGGAACCTCCATACTACTTTCTATAGTGGCTGAAACTAATATAATATTTCATATCAACTGTAATGAAACAAAATTATAAAAATATAAAAGGAATAAAAACATGCATACCTCTCAGCTTTTGGTTTAAAATTTTTAACTTCTAAACTGTATGCTAGTGGAAATGAATAGCAGTGAAGGTCAACACAATTCTCACGGTTTCCTAATAAAAGTCTTCACAATCATTTCAAAACAAATAGATTCCCACGGGTACTTCCAAGTAGAAGGAGCAACACTTGCCTTTGGGGTTGGCACTGCTGCCATCGCAGATCCGGCACTGGGGGTTCCGCACAGGTCGACCCGGCACGTGCTCCACGAGTTTGCAGAACATCTCAGGCCCCTTCTCACCGCAGGTGGCATTGGTGATGATGTGAGCATTGCTGGCAAGATTGAGAATGGCAGGAAACAGGCCTGAAAGTGAAAATTCACCAACAGGTCAGCCACTTGAAATAGAAAAGGATAGGATTACTTCATCTCACTTTTCAGGTGAATCAGAAAGAGATTGGAAATCTATGTGCTGAGTGAAGGAAGTCTTACACAAAAGCAGTTATATAGTGGTTTCATTTATATGAAATTCTAGGACAAGACAAACTCATCTATGAGAAGAAACTCTGACCAGCAGTGGCAGAGGGTGGGGATTTACTATGAAAGGACACAAGGAAACTTTCTGAGGTAATAAAATCATATGATGCTGTTGTGGAAAATCACAGAATGCATGAGATTTGAGTTGATTGGTATGTCCCACTCTACGTAAATTTTACCTCAATTTTAAAAAATCATAAAAAATGTTGGTGTAAATGCTGAACAGTTTAGGAGTAAAGTGTACTCACTTTGAAATGCACTGAAAAATAAGCTGGATTGATGTGTAGGTAGAGATGGTTACAGGGACAGACAGGTAACAAAGTGGAGTAAAATGCTCATTGTAGACTCTCAGTGGGAAGATAGATGTTCACTGTACAGTTCTTTCTGCTTTTCTGATGCAAATTTTTCATGAAATGTTGTGAAAATAGATTTTAAGAAGTTTCAAATGATCCAGTGCACATACATGCCAATGAGATTCAAACACCTTTCACTTAAAAGAAGGGCATCCATTTCCTACCCATGTTGTTCCAGTCGCCTCTGCTAGCACTTACAAGGTCTCTCCTATCACTACCCAGGATACTTTTCTCTCTCCTCCTCCTTTCTGGCCTGTTTTCTTTGGTGAGCAAAACTTGAGAGCACAAAGATCTATTTTTTCCCAAATTCTCTTCAATTCAGTAGTAATCTTTGCCTTTGTACAGTTCTTTTGTCTACAGTGAATTTTATCTTTAAGCAGCTGGTCCAAATTATTCAGAAAACAATTTTTCGATGACTGTGAGGAAAATAACTCCATTAGGTTCTTTAGAGATTTGACTTTATCTTGGGATGAGAGGATAATAGCAGTGAGATTCTATGAAGACCCAGAAAGCACATGTACAGGATGTTGAAGAGGCTTCTACATGAAAGGGCATCGTGAATGGAGAGAGAGTATTGAAAGGCGGGGGTCTTAGCTAAGTGGGATTTTTCTAATTTACAAGAAGTTGATCTTCAAAGATCACAGAAGATAATCCTTTCTTTATAAAGAATATAGAGTCAATGTTATTTCTGAAATATTTCCAGTGAAATTTTTTAAAAGCACAATCTAATGTTAGTAATATGGAAGCAATTCATGTCTTAGACTTTTATTTTTTTTAGGCACTGCTTAATCTTGTCAATAATCTTTATTATAAATATCTTAATGATTTAATTTATAAAATAAAACGATTATTTTTGTAAGAGTTCCTAAATTTAAAGACTTGCCATCTACCTAAAAAAAAGTAACTTTTTTAAAAGCGGCCCATCTTTATTTTTTTATCTTTTTATATTTTTAATTTAAATTCTTTATTGTTTAAAGTAATACATGAGTCTCCTTTTTCCCTCATTGACCACACCCCAGCCGCTGCCACCCCCAGCACATGCCCTCACCCCCGTCTGTGTCCATTGGTTATGCTCATATGCATGCATACAAGTCCTTTGGTTGATCTCTTAACCCCCACCAGCCCCACCTTCGCTCATAGTTTGGACAGTCTATTCGATGCTTCTATGTCTCTGGTTCTATTTTTGTTCATTGGTGTATGTTGTTCATTATATCCCACAAATGAGTGAAATCGTGATATTTATCTTTCTCTGACTGGCTAAAAAGTAACTTATTAGATAGTCTTTCAAAGACTTTCCATATAAAACAGAGCTACCTATTAGTAGTTCTATCACAGCAGAATGACCCTATTCAAGTCAACAGGCCCTTAGCTTCTCAATAGAAAATAGTAATTGGATATTTGTATGTTAGAGCATTAATTATTAATTTTGGAGCATAACACAGACACATCATATACTATCTTTAATATGTTACATTATATTTTCATTTTTAACTTAAAGTTTTTCACTTTTATCATATTCCTTTAAAGGGATTTATTTTTCAATCAAAAAGGCTTTATGAGGAAACAGATGAATCTTTATCTTTAATTATGCAGTTCCCCACATTAGTATTATTTTTTTTAATTTTGTTTTATTGCTTAAAGTATTACAAAGAGTATTACATATGTCTCCTTTTTTCCCCCCACCTCCTTGACCTCCCCCTGGCCTCCCCTACCCCCCACTGTCTTGTGTCCATTAGTTATGCTTATTAATCCTTACTGAGGACATGCTTAGAGGGAAGGAGGGGGGAGGAGAAAGAGAGAGAGAAAAAGAGAGAGAGAGAAACATCGATGTGAGAGAGAAACATCGACCAGTTGCCTTTTATATGTGCCTGGGGATCGAACCACAATCTGTGTATGTGCCCTGACTGGGAATTGAACAGGCAACCTTTCAGTGCACAGGACAATGCTCAACCAACTGAGCCACTCCAGCTGGGCCCAAATTATTATTTTTATCAACCACTAGTTAGACACTTACACTTAATGGAATGATCTACTTCTTGAAGTGACATGTAATTCTTGGGGGTGATACTTAAATGGCCGAAGGAGCTGATATTTATTGTTTGATACTGAGATAAATATTAATTTTCTCCATTGCTTATGACCATAACCTTCTAGTTATCTGGTTCGAATGTATCTTATGAGTTAACGATTGCAAATACAATATGGTTTTAAACTGTGGTGTCTTTTTTATCCGAATACCTAAGTGATGTTTTCCTGGCTCTGAAGCACATGTATGCATTTAGATTTGCAGTACAATCAACTCTCTCCATTCCCTTCCACAGGCTAGTCAAGCAAGGAAGAGAAACCAAGGTTACCGGTACTGATTTAACAATGCATTTTTCTATCAACAAACACTTCACCAGATAACTTAACAAATGCTCCCACTGTTCTTTATTCTCCCCTCCAGTTGCTCCACATCGAGAGAACTCCCCACTTTCTGCCCAGGGCTTCCTCCCATCCAGGAGACCTTGAGTTACTGGGAGGAGTGGGGGTGAAAGGGGTGGGGCAGTCTTGAGGGCACCCTGCTCACTGTACTCAGGAGTCCATGCTCTGAATCCCTGAGAAAAGGAAGGCCAAATGTGGACATAAAAATAGTATCTCAGTTGTACTAATCAGTATTAGGTAGTTCTTGCCCTAGAAAGGCTGTAAAGAACTCCCATATTCCCTTACCTTGCTGGTATTCTAAGTATGCTTTTTTAAATTAAAAATAAAAGATAAATTCCTTTGTCAGCATGGCTGTGTAAAAAAAGAACTTTAAATAATTAATTTCAAAAATATACCCTGGTTATCTTTCCCTAGAATTAAATAAATCTTTCTTCTCAGATATACTAGTATTTGAATAAAAACTATTTACTAAAATTATTCTTCCTTATATATATTACATTTACTCTTCATAGTTATTATTATTCCTGGTTGCATATGATCACATCTGCTAGAAGATGAAAGAAGGTTAGAAATATGTACTGGAGAAAACATGATTTAAAACGAATTCTTTTAAAAAGTCCCCTAGGTTGCTGAATCATTTCAAAGACAACCGAAATATTTCAATTAAAGGGAAACTATGTGAGCTTCAACTAGGAGGAAGGATGGGAAATCAAAGGGTGAGAAAGGGCACTGGGATCAAGAACCTACCAAGAACAAAAGTTTGATTTTACATGGAAAAATCAAAGGCAGGAGGAGGGCTGTTGCAGGACACACGTGACAAGTTTTACCATTACTTAGCTGTCACTTAATAAATTAGACGACACATTTTTGTTGAGAGACATTATTTACTTTAGTTACTAGTGGTATTACTGGAATACTAATTTGTCTTTTCCCCCCATTCAGAGCACACAATGGAATCACTTTTCTATCCCTGTATTTAACTGGTAGCTAAAGGCTTTATAAGGCCAAACTCCATGGAGCATGAAATAAATTCCTTCTCATTCACCAGTAGCTTAAAAAAAAAAAAATCCTTTCTTCACAGCCTGAACACATTTGGTTTTCTTAAATACATTTCAGGACTACATTAATCTGCTAGAAATTCCTTTATTACTGTTAGATGAAAAATTGCCACAAAGCTGACAAAAATGCTACTACACACAATTACCAAAGATTTCAGCTGAGAGACTTTGATAGTTGAATAATTCATTTTTAGAGGCTTCTGGGTTTTTCCCAGTAGAAAATCTCTTCACCACCTTAAAAGAGAGTATATATAATGCTGACTAGCCCTGAGGCTCAGGGCACCTTCTTTATCAATGTTTCTGAAATGATTCAGGGCCAATGGCTCAGGGCCTTCACGATGTATTTGTGTGCAAGAGAAGCGAAAGTTTTTTCTAATGAGTTTTTTTTCTATTTTGAAAAAAAAAAAACAATGCAAGTTCTACAAAACGCTATTTGCCTAATCCATATCATTTGATGTTATGGGGTAAAAATGATTTGCAATTCTTAGTTAAAGGATGTGTGGTGATATTTCAGATCATTTTTTCTCAGCATGAAATTAAAGATTATGAATATTTTATAAGATTGAATGATAAAAGTGGCTTCTGGTGTCAGGAGTTTTTGTTCTAAAAAACAGTCAAAGCTACTTGTTCAATCCATGAAGATATTTTAAAAAATAGGAATTTAAAGTTTCTTAATTGAGAAACTTGTGACTTTTAAAAACATTCAAATTCTTTTTCCCCCCATAATTATAACTTTCACTTCCCTAATCTCACCCACTTATCATGTAAATATCTATAAATTGATTAGGGAAGACTGCAATTACAAATAAACTATCCTGTTTCCAGAACTCTCTTTGAAATATGGTATCACCTTATTGAACAACAAAAGCAGGACCTCAAACAGCTACAAATGGCATTAGTTAGTGAGAAATCCTAGAAACATTTAATACTCTTCCAGAATATAACATCAAAGTATTCTAAAAATATAGTTTAGATATTCTAATGACATAAATTTCTAATAGTTAAGGTATTCTAATAATATTTCAGGTATTCTAATGACATAAATTTTTAAAGGATGCGTGAATTCACATTTAGTAACACATTCATATGTCGTAAAAAGCAGGTGAGAGCGTTGTATTAAGATCAATAAATTTTTTGCCCAGACGGTGTGGCTCAGGGGTTGAGCATCAACCTATAAACCAGGAGGTTATGATTCAATTCCGGGTCTGGGCACATGCCTGGGGTGCGGGCTCAATCCCCAGTAGGGGGTGTACAGGAGGCAGCTGATCAATGATATATCTCTCACCCTTCCTCTCTGAAATAAAGATACTTTAAAAACATGAACTCTTAAAAGAAAAGTTCAATACATTTTTAATGAAAGCTCTTAGGTGTATAGCACTATGCCAGGCATCTCCCTGGAACACCAAGATGAAGAAGCTGGGCTATTCCTACCTCAAGACTCTATAAGCAGGAGGGAAAGACAGACATCTATAAATATATTCTGATAAGTATAATATTAAAAATGCAGCAATACTTAAAATAGATTCGAGGAGAGAATCTAGAATATGAAATTCAGCTGGGCATAACCCAGGCAGGAGTATGAGGGCATGTGCCCAGGCAAGAGCAGGTCTAAAATCCTTATATGGTGCCTCATTGCTCTCCAAATGGATTTCAGTTTCCTTCCTCTGCACCTTTCATATATCCGTTCATTCCCTACTCATCCTTCAAGCTAAGCCCAGGTCTTCCCTGAACTCCAGGCTAATACAATGTTCTTCTTTTGTCCGGCCTTACATCAGCATGCCCTCTCCCTGCACTTACCATTTACACAGAGATCATTAATTTGCTGATCAGTCTCCCCCCAGTTCTTCTCCTCTCACTATCCTTCTCCAAAAAATATAAACAACTCTCTATTAATACATGAGTTCCTTCAGGGCAGAATCCTGTTCTGTTTGCTCTAGGCCAGCCTCTGGCCCTGTGAATGTCCTATATCTGGGACCTGAATGAAAAAATGAGTAAATGAATGAAATGTTCTCTCGTAGTCTTGGATTACCAACAAGTGCACAAAGCAGGAGCCTAAATCTAGATTGTCATCCTGGTTCCACCACTAACCAACAATATGTCTGGCCAGTCAACCTCTCAGAGCCTCTATTTCCTCAATTATTTTTTTAAAATATATTTTATTGATTTTTTTTATAGAGAGGAAGGGAGAGGGATAGAGAGTTAGAAACATTGATGAGAGAGAAACATCAATCAGCTGCCTCCTGCACACCTCCCACTGGGGATGTGCCCGCAACCAAGGTACATGCCCCTGACCAGAATCGAACCTGGGACCCTTCAGTCCGCAGGCCGACGCTCCATCCACTGAGCCAAACTGGCCAGGGCATATTTCCTCAATTATTAAATGAGTGCCTCTATGAACCTATTTTTCCTCAGATACTATGATTCTAGAATTTTACTTCTCTTTCTCACTATTTGGAAAGTAATTTAAGAATAGCTTTTTTTCCATTTTATGAAAGTACAGAATGGCAAAGAGAGTTAATCTTCTTGGATAAAATAACCAAATAGAAACATAAAGTAGCATTATTTTCTTTGCTTATTTGAAATTCCCTCTTCAGGACATCCACCTGATGAGGAGCAGAAGAGAAACAACTGATGTTTCATACAACCTTGATCCCAAGCTGAAGGACCCTCAGAGGCTGGCTGTGCTTCCCATCTAAGCTTATGGCAATAGCCCTTTCTGGATTCTTGCTTACTTCTCAGTGATAAAACAAAACAAAACACAGTTAGCCCCAAATGGAGTTGCTCCTATTAAATCCCATGTCACCAAACCAAAACTTAATTACAGTTTCTAGCTCTCCCAGAAATGGAATCCTAAACCGGTCATGCAGGAATTGCCTGATCAGCACTAGTCAGGTAATCTGCGGGTAGACCGTTGCCATCCTCTAAAAGGAAAGCAATCTTGCAATAACCAACCTGTCTTTTTGCCCAGTATAACTTCCTTGTTCCCGCTCTCTTTTGCCTATAAAAACCCTTTCATTTCACACAGCTCATCCAAGCTTATTTCTATTAGATTGAATGCTGCCTAATTCATGAATCACTGAATAAAACCAATAAGATCTTTAAAATTTTGAATTTTGTTTTTCAACACGTGTGTGTGTGTGTGTGTGTGTGTGTGTGTGTGTGTGATGGAATTCTTTCAAAAACAGTTAAGTTCTATTTCCTATGGCATATTTAATATCTAGCCTGTCCAGCCTTAAAATAGAAATGTCCATTATTCCAATCAGGTGTTTTATATGAACTCTGTTAGAATCATTAGTGCCTATGGAACCAGGTGGTGTTGGGTAAGTAGTGGGAACAATGGCTTTTGAGTCAGACAGCCCCCTAGTTTGAATCCCAGGTCTACCACTTGCCATCTAAGGGGCTTAACTGTCACTCTCCTTATTTATACACTGAGAAACATAGTGCCTGGGGATTTTTGTGAGCATTAAATGAAATGATCTGCGTAAAAAGCTTAGTACAGTATCTAAAGAGCTCAATAAAGAATTGCTATTATTATTTTCATATTATCAGTGGCGATCACTAATACAAATTTTCTCAAATATAATTAGACTTTTATGGTTATATTTCATGCATTTGTATCTCTGTCCTTGTGGTTAAATTTTGGATGAAGTAGTTGGTTTGCATATAAGGGCCACCGAGTAAGGAAAGTATCTACCTTTAAATGCAAGGAACACACTCAGCCGGTGATGTGCATCATGAAAGAGGCATGGAGGAGACAGAATGCAGGCTCCCCTCACGCTCACTCCGGGGACGAACCGCAAGAAGGCTGAGCAGAACTGCTAGATCTTCTCACATAAGTCACCCTTCCCAACCTCCTTCCCAGCCTCTTTCTCTTTTTTTTTTTAACTTATTACTCTGTCTATAGTTGCCTTTGAAACACTCTGTATGTTGTTGAATCCCTGTAAGTTAATTGCACATTTGTCAATCACAATCTTCTTTCATTATTCTGCAAGCTGACAAATGAAGGCATCTCTGAGAAGGTGACACTGGAAGAGTTACCTCAAAAGTGACAAGGAGATAGCTGTGCATGGGTAGCACTCTATTTTAATATATTTGAATTTCTTTATAATATATTTTTATGCATTTAAAAACATGCTGTGAATAGGTCTGTGAGCTCTGCCAAAGAGCACCAAAAGGTCAAGAACGCTGGTAGGGAAAGTGCTTTGGTTAACCGTTAAGGTTTCCTTTCCCCACCTCTTCTAGGAACTTAGTTCCAGGAGGTCCCTGGCCTTTGGATGCAGGTAGATTGTGAAGGTGATTGAGAGGGACTCAGGCCAATCTAAGAGTTCATGTCCTGCTCAGGTGAGCTCCCAAGTAACCTGACCAGGTGGGCCTGGAGCAGCAGCTGCCTCCAGCTCAGCAGAACTAAATGAAAAATGAGTCCTCCATATCACCCAGGTGGCCTGAACCAGAACTTTCCTGATACCTTTAACCTCTCCCTCTTAGGAAACAAAATCACTATCATGAAATGTAAGTTATCATTTGGTTTCTTGCATTTGGCATTCGAACATATTTTAGGGACACATTCCCTCTAAATGCCGAGGATGGTGGGCACTTATAAAAGGAGAGAAGGGTACAGGCAGGGGAGGGTTTAAATGGAAATTCCTTATAATAGTGCATCTCCAACCCCAATATATTCAGGAGTCCACTAACAAGCTGTAGCAAAATTTATCCTAACTCAAACTTTTTTTTTTACAGAAAACAATACAAATATAACTGTGCATTCTGAAGTTGATGTATTTGAAACATAAGCATAAATAAAACTGTTTTCCTACTTTAGAGAGAGGGTGTCTGGTGAAATGGTTGGGCTGATAAGGGGATAGTAATATCAACCTCGAACAGATTTTTGTGGAGAGCGGCTACAGCGTTTGGACAGTTTCAAGCCTTGGACTAATGAGAGGGCACAATCCTCTCATGGCCACGTGCAAGTCCCAGCTTGGAGGGCAAAGCCCTCCCAGCACAGTTATAGCCAAAGGCTATGGTTGTAAGCTTGACCTTATGGTCCGAACCTGTAGCCCCACGTGGCTAAGTG
Organism: Myotis daubentonii; assembly: GCF_963259705.1. Taxonomy (NCBI): domain Eukaryota; kingdom Metazoa; phylum Chordata; class Mammalia; order Chiroptera; family Vespertilionidae; genus Myotis; species Myotis daubentonii. Next base: position 61,614,275 of record NC_081847.1, read on the forward strand.
ATATAGGCTGCGGGAGGTGCAGCAAGTAAACAAAGCTTGATCAGGTTCATATAATTGAGTAGATTTGAAACCCTCGAGAACATTGTAACCACACCCTTACTTTGCCTCATGAAATCTGACTATAAAATATAGGCTCAGCTTGCAGGCCCTGGCACTGTCTCTCCATCAGAGAGGGCAGCGTCCCACCTAGTGCCCAGCTTTCTTCTCTTGTCTGTCTTTCCTAATCCTCCACCGCTCCCTCTCAGACTCACCCAGGGCCGAGCCCAACGTGAGGCTGAGTTGGGGACTTGGGGCTGGCTAGGCACAGATTTTTGGCTTAGAATTGGCAGAAGTCAAGCTTGATCTGACATGGCAACTAATTTCACCTCATTATACACTCATTGTAATACATTAGCATACTAAACACACACCCTGAGCAACCATGATCTGAAAAGAAACCCATATAAGGACCCAAAATGGCCAAACAGAGCTCTTTGGAGAGGTCTCTACCCTTTTTCTCCCCCTCCCCTCAATAAAGCCTGAATATTCCTCCCCCTTGTTGAATGCCCTGTCCTTTGATTAAATGGGCTTCAATGAAAGAAATAAATCCCAAGAAAGAGAGACTGTTCTGTTGGTGGAGTAACCCACTCTCTGTCTCACTGTTTCACTAATAAATTCCCTTTCATTTTAAGCTCTACGCTGGCTCCTTTTGGAATTCTATCCTGCACAAAGCCAAGAACCACAATGTGTCAGTGACCTTCGGGTCCCCAAACCCTGGGAACACCTGCATCACTTTTACTTCTGATTGATCAGCAATTGATAGCAACTTCTTACAACAAGTGGTTCCTTACTCCTCTGCTCCTTTCCCATGAGAAACCTAAGCCAAATACTTTGTCATAACAAGAGTACAATATTTAAAAAAATTCTACTTCATGTAACATAATAAATTAAAAACCATTTTAATCACTGCTAAATGAACTTGTTTTGTATATCAAATACCGGTATTCTCAGAGTGTTTAAATAACAAAACATCAAAGCTAATGTTGAAATACATGGAAGTCTTGCTTGTTTATTATGAAACAAACAGGGCTTTCATTGCCAGTGAGGATGATCCAAATGTTACCAGATAGTTATTTTATTTCTCAAATAAAGAAAAATCTAACACTTGGGAGGGTTTTAAGTGAGGGTAGCTTGAGTCTCCTGCAGACATGGAGCTAGCTCTTCAGCCCCACAGAAGCACTAACTAGAGAATGGCTGCTCTCATCCCCTCCCTCCCACCCGCCACAAAAGCAAGTACTCAGTTTCTGGACTAAACCAACTTAATCATTGACGGCTGTTAGTAAAAGAAAAGCCTTCTAGAGATTCCAAGGCCCTTTCCAGCACATGAGAAGGGGGTGGGGGGAGGGGGGCCGAGGGAGAGAGAGAGGGAGAGAAAGAAAGACCCTCACACAAACAGTGAGGAAAAGTCGATCCAAATTCCTGCGAGTTTGACCTTTAACACGGTTGATTTTATTTTTCTCACATGGGAAAACGCAGAGAAGATTAGTCTCCGAAAAACCAGAGGGGTTGGTGAGTGAAAGACCTTAGCAGGGCTTTGCTAGACTTCCATTTCCATAGCACGGGCTCATGGTGTCCTTGACAAAGACCGAGTTTTCACTGTGAGATAAAGACGCCTATGAGCCAGCAAGGCACAAGCGCTGTCTGTAGAGAACAGGGCCTTATCAGGGTTCACCTGCTCCTCCCACAAAGGCTTCTTTAAGACTTGTATCCCATGACACTGCAGCTTTCAATTCAGCATAGAAGTTCTGTTGCAGAAAAAAATACAATTCATTCATCATGAAGTGTTCTCTTTTGTTGCCCAAAAATTTAAATTGTTATTGGAGAGTAATGATTTAAATGATTCTACCTGATCGAAATCATAATTGCACACAGACTGCCGGGAGCCGGTTCATCCTTGCTGTTTCAAGGGACCTGGCATATATGGCATACTTTTCTTAATATGTTTGCTCACCTTCTTGGCACTGTGTTTTAACCAAAGTCACCTCTCCGAGAAAGGTTGAATCCCCAGGTAGGGATTTTCCCCTGAAGTTAGGGAGGGAATAAAACCCCTCAACTAAGTGCCAGGCGGGTAATTAATCCCTTTAACTACGAACAATCATGCTTAAACTACATAATCTTTTCTCCCTGGAATGGAGATAAGAAACGCCCTAACCTTTGTAATAGAGATTGATAGGATTGAATCAACTGGTATAAATACAGTTGTAACAAGACAGAAACACACAGAACTCAGAATCTAGAGACAGCAAGAAACAGAACTCAGAACTCAGAACTTAGAACAGAATCAAGAAGACAGAACTCAGAACACAGAACTAAGGACACAGGGCTTGGAAGACAGGACCAAGAGAGACAGAGCCTAGGCACAGAACCTACACAGAACGTTCTCTAGAGACAGAAGAACTTCGCTGGCGAGAGCATGCCGGAGGATCCTGGACAGGGACTGGCCTCGGAGCCTGGAGGCAGAGCCTGGCGAGAGAGCATGGCAGGGATCCTGGACTGAACCTGACTGCGGAGATTGGCAAGAGAACCTGACCAGGACCTGGCCACAGAACCTGGCTGGAGATCCGAAGCAGAACCTCTCTGGAGATCGAGACCATTCCTTCTTCACCGACTCCGTCCACACCTTTGGGGACCCCTGGACCTGCTGGGGTTGGGCCCCGGCAACAGACAAACCACAAAAGCAGCTTAAAGTTCGCATGTATTTTTAAATGTTATATCCTTCCCAAGTCCCTACAGGAGTGAACTCCTCTTAAAGGCAAGTCCAAAAGCAAGGACAGCCTTGACACTGAATATCACCAGCCCTGCTGAGTTATGATGAAGTTTCATGACATTTTATCATGTATAACATTTGTACTGTTTATATCATAGTTGAAATACCTAAAGACATCAATTCAACATGTTCATCAGCCCAAACACTTCCAAAGACCATCAATTTTTCCACAAAAAATAAGGTCTCAGTTATTTCTTCACCTTTCCTCTGCCCCTCTGTGTTCTACTGTATGGATTGTACTTGCTTATGCTTTGAAACATTGGCATCCTCGTTTAGGAATAGGCCCAGGGCTGCTTCGTAAGTGTGTGTGACCAGTAGTCACCCTTGGTTGAATGCTCTGCTGAAACCATCTTGGAATTGTTCATAATTTAAACAAGGGGCCCCACATTTTCATTGTGCACCAGCTCTTCAAATTACGTGGCCGGCCCTGGAAGTGCCTAGTGGAAGCTTCAACGGAGGATGATCCTCACAAGTGTCCGAGAACCTCTGATAAAATCATTTTGCATTCGAGATGGTGTCACTACCTCAACCTGAACTCCAGTACAATGACCCCGATCCACCAACTACAGCTTCTGTTATTCTACTGCATATCTGAAGGGACATTTTACAGACAAATAACTCATTTGAGCTATCTTTCACCTTGCAGACCAACAGTAGTCACATATATTTAAGAACTAAACACTTCCATCAAAAGTACAGAGTTAAATTATTCTATATAATAAAAGAGAAACATGTAAATTGACCGTCCCTTTGCTACGCTCACCAGCCAATCAGGGTGAATACACAAATTAATCTGACAAAGATGGTGGGTTAATTTACATACACAGATGCCAGGCAGAGAGCAGAAGAGGGAGAGCCAGCAGCTTGGGGGGCCATGGCTCCCGCGGTCACTCTCAGCACAGGGAGCACCAGGAATTCTGGGAATAGTAGTTCTGATGGCAGCCCTAGGACCAGAAGTGGAAGCCCAGAATGTGGGGAGAACCAGGAATGCTGGGAATCATATTTCTGGTGGCAGACGGATCTCCTAGACCAGTGGTTCTCAACCTTCCTAATGCCTTGACCCTTTAATACAGTTCCTCATGTTGTGGTGACCCCCAATTTCATTATTACAAATTGAACATAATTAAAGCATAGTGATTAATCACAAAAACAATATGTAATTATATATGTGTTTTCCGATGGTCTTAGGCAACCCCTGTGAAAGGGTTGTTCGACCCCCAAAGGGGTCGCGACCCACAGGTTGAGAACCACTGTCCTAGACACGAGAGCAAAGTGAGCCTGGAGCAAGTTACTGTTTCAGTGGGGGATGGAAGGAAAGCAAAGATGAATGACATAAGTAAAATCAGAGTGTCTAGGAAAAATAAAGGGAAGATATCCTAAAACTTTCAGGAAGTCTCTACCAATGAAGCAAAGAAAAAAAATGCCTCTATTATTCTGTGAGCAACAAACCAAACTGGGTTGGGGGTCTCAGACAATTCATTCATATGATTGCAAAGACAGACAGAAACTCCTGGATTGGAGAGGGCTCCCCTGAGGGCTCCCAGATTAGAGAGGTTACAGGTCGGGCTGAGGGACCCCTCCCACACCCACTCCCTGTGCACAAATCTTCATGCATCGGGCCCCTAGTCTTGGTATAATTCTCACTGGGGTAAATAATACTGTATAAATAATATTGAGTTCCAGTACCCTTGGTGTTTATTTTCTAAAATTTGGCTTCCTCTTTATATAGATACATACATTAAATATAATAGCTTTCCCATTGTTTAAAAAAAGCTGTTACTATGTCAAGGACGTTTATAAGACTTGTATTCACTGTCTCCAGCTCCTTGCCTCACATTTACTCTTCATTCAACTTCAGTTGGAATTCTGATCCTTTAAGTCAATAAATTGCCCTTTTCAAGGCCTCCATTAACTTCCATTTTGTCAAACCCAACATTCAGTTTACTTTCAGTTTACTTGATCTCACTGTAGCTTTTGTCAAAAATGACCTTTCTCTCTTTCTTAAACACTATCTTCTTTTGGCCTCCATCAGACTACAGATCCCCAGGTTTTCCTTCTGTCACACAACTTGTGAGTCTCCGCTAATTCTGTGATAGGCAATTAGGCAGACATAGCAGAGCAGAGATGATGGGCCAGGTACAGAAGGTCACAGGGCAGAAAGCCCTGGATACCTAGCAAGGGGCAAAACTGAGAAAACAAAGACCTGGCCCCACGGTAACCTTTCCTTCCCTAACATATCGATGGTCATGCAGTTTGGACCCTCTGATCCTCATATCACTGGTCATGCAGTGTAGACCCTGTGACCTTTCCTCCCTAGAGATAACCTAGGCCTCCATTCTAGTTAAGCTTCAGGCCCAGAAAAGCAGCAAACCCAGGTGGGTGATGCCAGGACCAGCTATAATGACTAATTACCACTGCCCTGATGCTGACCAATCAGCAAAGACCAGGACCCTGAAAGAGCAGATCTGGAAAGCTGATGAATAATCTATTGAAATCTTTCTCTGGGACCTCCCCTAAGATTCCCACCTGCAAGAGAAAAATAAAAACCCTCTGGATGAAGGACACAGTAGGCACTGAACCATTCCCTTCCCCCTTTCCTTCCCCCACAGGTGGGCATCTCCTAAATTCACAGGGTCCCAGGAGACTTGTAACCAGGGGAGCAATGGGCAGTGGCAGCTCGTTCTGGGCTCACCCCCTGAACCTGTCTCCAAGGCCCCTATTTCTCTGACTTCCCAGTGAGCCAAAGCAGCCCAGCCTAGGGTTTCCTGTTGCTTCTCTATGCTAAGCCCTTCCTTGTTTCACTGTCCTGAGGGTGCTTTTTCTATGGCCAATAAAAACTCATACTTGCTTTGCTGCACTTTGTCTCTTGACTGAAATCTTTCCTTCAAGAAGACAAGAACTGAGGTCTCGTCGTCTCACCGGTAACAGCCACCCTAGAGGTCTCCACCTGAACTGATTTTCTTGGAAAGGAAATCATTCCCCAAACATGTGCATCCTCTTGGGGAAAGTGGAAAGAAGAGTGCTTTCCCAAAAAGATACCTCCCCAAACAAGAGAAACAACATAACATATATTGGGTGGAGGGCAGACACTTGGGTTTCCCACCCCATGTACCCAACACTTCCTTCTTTAATAATAATATTGTTTAATATTAGTAACCCTAATTTAGGTAATGATATAAAAAGACATCCTATGTGTGGTTTGTGGAGTTAGTGGAATCTCAACAGTGGCCAAAGTAAAACGAGCACAAGTGTAATAAGGATATATGCAAGACCTTCTACTTTCCCCCCAAACCCTCCTGCAAGCACAGCATAGTCTTGGCAAAGGTAGAAAAGACATTACAGTTCCTGGTGATAGAGATACACAATATGAGGACATGTTATGAAAAATATCAACATGATCTAAGGTTGAATTAATAATGCCATACTATTAAAGACAGAGGAAGATGACCCTTAGCAGTCACAAATGTAATAACTATGACCTAACTATGCACATATATTAGAATGTCATTCTATACACAAGCTTTCAAAGAGGAAGTACTTCTCAAATTTTATATACAGAAGTCACCTGGAGATCTCATTAAAATGCAGATTCTGATTCTGTAGGTCTGGGGGAGGGGGGCTGAGATGCTTCATGGCTGAGCATCTTCCTGGGGTGGCTGCTTGAAGTCCAAGAGATTAAATGATCTCTTGGCTTTTTGTACAGTTCTAACACTCTAGAGTTGGCCAATTCAGCCAAAACTTGGCACAAAGATCATCAGACTGGTTAGTGAGGTCATGCTTACTCCAGCAACTTTCTGTCACTATTTAACCAGAACTCCAGACTTCCCATCCTGCACTCAATTCTTGGAGAGCTTTGACAACTATTTTTAGAGGGAATGAGGTGCTTCAGTTAAAACAAAGGTTTGGCTTACTGTAAGGAGGAAAGAACCTTCAGTGGCTCCAAAATTAAAGACACAACATACAAACAAGGTCAACTGAGCATCCAATAGGGAAATCTATTAAAGCCAACCAGTGCATTGATTTTTCAGCCCTGTTCCCCTTAAATGATGCTGCCACTGCCTGGTTCATTCATATTGAAAACAATGCTTTTGAAGACGTGGTGAAATGGTTATAACATAATGTTAAAATTTAAACGGAGGGCATTTACATAGCACTAGCTAATTTCTGACAGAGGGCCGCCCATTTAAGCCCCAGTCCTGCTGGTTCCTGTAATTCCGACCAGTCTGATGTGGCAGAGGATGAGGCTCCTCCAGGTGTCTATTCACAGAGGGACTGCAGGGTTGGCTTTGCACAAGGTGGGGAGAGGTTGGTCTGAGAGGACAGCAGGACATCTGTTCCCTGGATGCCTCAGGACCTTGCATTTGAGCTTCCAGATTCTAGGTCTAGGTGACAGATGGAGAGAGAGGCGTTTTCAAGAGAGCCTCTGAGAGCAAAAGCAGGGCCATTCATAGAAGGTGGGGCTATCTCCCCATTCTGATGAAGAAAACAGCTGATAGAGATGAGGAGGGTCAAGGAAACACCACTCATCACCACAGCAGTACCCTTCAGACTCTCTCTCTCTCTCTCCTCTTCTTTCCTTTCTTTATCTCATTAAAATAAGAGTTTTAATATTACTTCCCTTTTATTTTCTAAGTTCTTCCTTATAACATATTTTTATTATGATACCAGGTATATAGGCAGAGAACATGTACTTTATTTCCACATGTTAGTAATAAAGAAATCAGAACCCAGGCCAGACCGCAATAATAGGTTGCTCTCAAATAAACCACATTTACATACATCTTCTGTAACATATTTTCTTTGAGAAAAAGACACTAAAAAACCAAATGTCCTTCCTTTACTACACACTCCACTGGGGTTCACATACAGGTTTCCCATTTTGAGAAAACTGCAAATCTCTGATATGTTGTCGAACAGTGAGGTCTTTCAGTTTAAATTCTAAGGTGCGCCTTCCATACTTACTGTGTTTCTTCCTTCTCAGTTAGCGCCTCAGCACCGACTCCTACCTGCTGTTTTCTCCAGACACATGGCTTTCACCCTGAAAAAGCTGGCAAGTTTAGGGGCCTACTTTGTGCAAAGCAGAATGTCAGCCCTTCTTGCAACATCTGGGACTGCACTCCCAAACTTCCAATACAGCACCTGTTTGGATGCAGGGACTTCAAATCTCCAGAGTTCTTCACTACAGTGTGATGACAATTACTCACTGAGGACATAAACAGCTTTGACTCAAGATGAACATCCATTTACACATAAACAGTAACTAGTACAGTATCTGAAATTAAAAGACTTCAATATAAAGACCGGTATCACCCGTGTGTGTGTGTGTGTTACTCTTCTTAAAGTACCCTTAAGCAACTAGCATTAAAATAGATGCTGCACCTTCCAAAGGTAGTCGGCTGTATTCCAGTCAGGAAGACTGCCATAGTCCAGAGGCACCCACAACTATGTTCTGGTATTTGTCTCCATAAACATTAGGACTTTATTACTTAACAAGTGGAATATCAGAAATGGATTATTAGTAAAATTGGTGAATTGTTAATGACATGATGAATAATAGAAGTGGATTCTCATTAGAGAAATTCAAGTAGTCAAGATTTCTATATACATTAAAATATTTCAGAGGGACTTCTGGCAATGGCAGGATAAAGAGGTTGAAAACCCTCCCCCAATATGAATAATTATATAACTGAACAAAATTTTCAAAAACAACCATTTCAGCCCTCGCTGGTTTGGCTCAGTGAATAGAGCGTCAACCTGTGGACTGAAGGGTCCCGGGTTCAATTCTGGTGAAGGGCACATGCCCAGGCTGTGAGCTCAATCCCCAGTGGGGGGCATGCAGGAGGCAGCTGATCAATAACTGTCTCTCATCATTGATATGTTCCTCTCTCTCTCTCTCTCTCTCTCTCTCTCTCTCTCTCTCTCTCTCTCTCCCTCTCCCTCTCCCTCTCCCTCTCCCTTCCTCTCTGAAATCAATAAAAATATATATTAAAAAAAAACAAAACACCATTTCAGGACTCTAAATCAAGTGAAAACTAACGGTAAATCAGGAAACTTTTCTCTATGAAAATCTGCCAGGGTTTCAGATACAACCACTAGAAGAGATCAGCCCTCTGCCCAGGGCTGTCCATGTTCACCAAGCTCATCAGCATTATTACCAGGGTGAGGCCAATGTGAAACCAGCAATTTCTCTGCTGGAGACCCAAAAGCTGACTTGATTTGGAGCAGAGAGTGGAAACACATGGCCAGCCATGTTGTTGTAAAAGTCATAAACTTAGTAGAAAATGAATGGGGAAAGCTCCCAGCTCTAGGAGCTTGAGGTTGAGGCCCCAACAGAAGCAAGCTATAGACAGCTGGGCCAGCCACACACTTCACAGGGAGATCCTGGAAACAGGAATTCCAAAGAAGGGCTAGATCCACTCTCCATGCATTCCAGGGTTTTTATTGAGAAAGAAGAAAACCTTAAGAAAAAATTTAACAAAATAAATTCAAGACCAATATTCTGAAAACTATAAAACATTTCTGAGAGAAATTAAAGAATATGAATGAAGAGATCTTTCTTATTCATAGGTAGGGACACTCAACATTGTTAGGCAGCAATTCTCCCAAAACTAATCTAAGGATTCAATCTAATTCCTATCAAAATCCCAGTTGGCTTTTTTTGTAGAAACTGACAAGCTGACACTAATAAAAATGCAAAGGACCGACAGCTGTCAAATTAATTTAGAAAAGGTCCACAACACTGAATGGCTTATATTACCTATTTCAAAACTTCTGTAAAAAGCCAAATGAACCCAGACAGTGGGGTATTAGCATAAGAACAACATATGGATTGATGAAACAAAACAGAGAATCCAGAAATATGCACTTACATGTATGGCCAACTGATGTTTGACAAAATGCCTAGGCAATTTTGTCTAGTTTGATTACCGGGATTCTTCCTTGTTCTCAGTCCTCAATTACTATCTGGGTGTCCCACCAAGGTCCCTCAGGCTTCTGGAGCTGGAACCCTGTCCTTTCCCTGCCCATACTCCCCAGATTATCACTCTGCTTAGTGACTTCCCTAATCCCAACTGCCTGTCCCTCTGGATCTCAAAATAATGACCACTGGATTCACCTGGGCATGGATGTTATTAAAATCCGATGGGCAGCCCAGAGAGCGACCTTCCTATTAACTGTGCTTGCTCTCCTAGAGCACACTGAAGAGCTAGTTACGTCGGTGAGCTCTGAGTTCATGAGAGAAAGGGAGCAAACAAAATATAGATGGCAACTTCCACCACTGTGACTTTAATCCAACTACTCCTTCTTTGACTATTTCTTATGGAGAACATTTTTTCAATATATGCACTGTTGGGCCCTAGTTGGTTTGGCTCAGTGGATAGAGCGTCCACCCATGATAGGAGGTAGCCAATCGATAATTCTCTCTCATCATTGATGTTTCTATCTCTCTCCCTCTTCCTTCCTCTCTGAAATCAATAAAAATATATTTTAAAAAACATATATGCACTTTTGGTTCTGTGAACTTCAAAAGCAAGTCCACCAAGAATGTCAACAACTTCCCCAGAATCATAGTGAGGATGGCAGCTGAATGTACATCCCTGACTCAGAAGGAATGAGTGAATAAATGAATGAGCAAACACAGGAAAAATAATTAGAAAAACTGAATAGAAATGACAATCGCACAAGAAAATATTTCCTACCCCAAGAAGGTATGCAATATTTAAAATGCCAACTCCCTTAAAGAAAAGCAATGCGAGGGGAGTTTAGATTTTACAAAGGTAGTGTTTGGGTGAAGGGGTCAGAGGTACAAACTTCCAGTTCTAAAATAAGTAAGTCTGGGAGGTGCACTATACAGTGGTGACTATAGTTAATACTGTATTTCATATGTGAAAGTTGCTAAGAGAGATATTAAGAGTCTTCATTGCAAGGAAAAAGGTTTGCAACTGTATGTTGATGAATATTAACTAGACTTATTATATGATCATTTCCCAATATAAACATATATCTAATCATTATGTTGTCTACCTGAAACTAATATAATGTTATATGCCAATATACCTCAATTTAAAAAAAAAAAAAGGAAGAAATGCCAGAATTAGAAAGTCAGAATTAAAGGGATTGAAAGTGGAAATTTTGATGTGTGGGGAAAGAGTACTAGCCCACCACAGGGTACAGCTACAGGGACAGAAAGTAAGCCAAGTGGCAAAGACAGGTCTGGAAACAACTATGTAAACTAGAAACCCAAAGGGCTTACTTGAAATTACGAAGGTCTTTGTGCCTCTGGATACCAAAATTTGAATATGGCTTTTTGAAACAGAGTCCAGATCCCTCCTAGACCTGCCGAATGGTAATCTCTTGGGTAGTATGAAGCCTAGGAGGCTGGAGGACCTCATGGCCAGAAGGGGCCAGGACTCAGAGCTGGGAGTGCAATCCAGGGACTAGACAAAGGTTGTATGGCTGTTAAAGCAGCCCGGCCACTTCTGCAGTGTCAGAGGGTGTTACTGCCCTCCCCCTCCCAATGGGTTAGGCCTTAGTTTTAGAACCCTGTGCCCTCAAGTTATTTGTGTATTGAAAGAAATGTGCTGAGAACTAAGGTTTTGATCTTTGAAGGAATAGTGCCCCTTCTTTTTGGCTTTGATTGATGGCATTCAGGGCAAGCCATCTAAAAGAGGACCTGATGGCAACTCTGGTTGGGTAGGAAGTCTCACTTACAAGGTACAGTGCAAATTCAGAAACAGGGCAGTCGATAGAGGCCATAACACCAAGGCTGTCCTACGGCCTAAGTTGCAGGCTGTGTATGGGTGGTCCCGCGAGGTGCTAGGTAAGGAATGAGGGTGCGATTCAGGAGAGGGAATAATGGGAGCATAGCATGCAGCTGAAAGTCAATACCCACTTGCAGTTAGAGAGGAAGGAGATGTTCAGGATAGAAAGGGAGGATAGGGCTAGTTGCCTGTGAATTAATTTGGAGGGATTACAGAGGGCAGTGGCCTATGGGCAGGAGCAGGAATGGATGAAGCAGAGGGGTGCATGATGAAGGCAGTGCCATAGCAACATTAGCCTAACGCATGTGAGACCAGATCAAGGGAAAGCCAGCATTATTCAAAGTGGCTCGTGGTAGTAAGTTAGACAGCTGGTGATCATTTGCAGCGGTAACAGGAAAAGACAAAAATAAATCAAGGAGTTCTTTAAAGGAAGAACTAAAATTCAGAGAGACAATCTGGATAAGGAGATTTTAAAAAAAGAAGAAGAATAGTAAGATGAAGCTACCACGGTAACCGAAAGAATGTCACGGACTGGGAGAAGCAGAGAGGGAGTCATTGAGGCAGGAAAGAATTACTGTGCTGGGACTGTAACAACAAATAATCACTTTCTGAAAGTAAAATTCTGTCATTACAAAAATGTTGGAAGGCATTTAAATGTGTTGCAGTGTGAGGTATGTTTTTTCAAATCTAAATATTCTCTTTTAACTGAAAATGATCTACTAAACTTAAGCATCTTCTTTATTGTTGTAGAGAATGTCCTGGGATTCTGGCAGGAAATTGTGGAGCAATGGAACAAAATGCAAGAAATTCTTTAGGGAATGGGAGAAGATGGCACTTTCCATAAATACTGAGTTATCTAAATTTGACATTCCCACCAGCAATACAGGAGGTTGTCTGGCACAAGAATTCAAGTCATACTGCCTGCTGGGCCAACAGATCAGGCTTCAAGATAACTTCAGGAATGAAAAGATCCAAACTTCAAATGGTGGATTCAGAAAAGAAAAAATAATGTGCACCACGCTGAAATCAGAACCTTATGTAAGTCTATGGTGTTTCTGGATTAACAGTCTGAGATAAACGCTTACCTAGGCAAGAATGTTATCCACCAAGCTGATGTGGAATCTCACTGTCTCCATTGTCTGTCTCCTGCCCCCAAGCAAGACACAAAATCACTGGGAACAAGTTAACGCAAAGAAAGCTCCCCTGATCCAAACTTGAGAAAACAAAGACCCAAATAGAAGGGCTCTGTGCTATTAAGTGGTTACTCTGGGCAGGGACTGTCACCCTCCACAAAAGGACATGAAAATGCAGCGAACCCAGCTACAGTGTGGTGTTGCATGCTGAAATAGCTCCCTGGGACGCATGTTCCAAGTTCATGACCTTAACTAAATTACTTCTATAAAAGATTGTTTTCTCCTCATTAATTTTGAAATGCATTTATTTAATCAATTGTCCAGAGATACATATTAGTATTTTAGAAATAAAACAAATAAAAGAATTATTTGCAAACATAAAAAGCTACATATATCTTTCATAGGAGACCACAGTTCTCTTGTTCATCCAAATACTTCTGAGGAATGTAACTAAAAATTTCACCTAAGATCTATCATCAAGAGTTCTCTCTAGTTGTCTTCAGTTAATTTTTGTATTCAAAGTACAGGCTTAACTTTATTCACTGGGAATTACTTTTAAAAAATAAGTTTTCTCACCGGGCTGGTGTGGCTTCATGGCTGAAGCTCAACCTATGAACCAGGAGGTCACAGTTTGATTCCTGGTCAGAGCACATGCCCAAGTTGCGAGCTCAATTCCCCGTAGAGGGCATGCAGGAGGCAGCTGATCAATGATTCATTCTCTCTCATCATTGATATTTCTATCTCTCTCCCTCTCCCTTCTTCTCTGAAATCAATTTTTAAAAAAATTTAATTAATTTTCTCCGTGTCTGCCATAGGTGTTCCAATCATGAGTTATATTTATTGATGAAATAAATAACACACTATGCTAAACTTCTAAAAGAATTATCCTCAAATTTGACTTCTCTACACCATAAATCTCCTAAGATATAGTTTTAAAAATTATTTACTGTTTAAGGCATAGCTTATTACTACTATTGTAAACAATACTTTTAGTTTAGAAGGAGCACAATGTTGTGAAGTCAATTGAAGATCTAGTTTTTAAATTCCAAAAGATCTAGGCAACATGGGTCTAATGCTTTCTGTGAAAGACCATCTTTGAAGGAACAAGTTGGAAGGTGGAAATTTTATGAGTATGTACATCCATTAAGTGATATATTACTATCCTGCAATAGGTACATCGAAGGAGTAGAATGACAGAGGGTAGTGGAGAGAGGAATATCGTTCCATATTTTGTCAGGAAACAACTGGTACCTCCCTTACACTATTAAGGAAGAAGTAGGTTACGTAAGTAGCTTGCTTTTGAGTTACATGAAGAAATGTCTATGGAAGGATACTCAAGAAAACAAAAGAAAATAATAAAGTCAAGACTTAACTTTTTTCTCGACAGCCTTTAGTACCTTTTGAGTTTTCTACCATGGGCATGGATTACCTATTCAAAAATATTTTTAAGTTGCTTGATTCATAAGTACAGATCTTAATTTCAATTTGACTCAGTAAAGGTAGGTAGCTGTTAATGTTCAGGAACATTGCAAAGCAATGAATACACAGATGTAACTAAAACAATCGCTTCCCTCAAGAAGCCCAAGCCAGAGTGAGGCAGAGTGGCCAGCTGATTGTTGACACCACCATGGAAACAGCGAGTATGACAGCAGCGCCAGGAGGAGAGCATTGGAAGAGCATCCAGGGACTGGGAATGTTTTCCAGGGGGTTAGGACCCACACAGGGCACTTGTCCTGCACGTAACAGCCCATGTGCCGGCAAACACTGGGGAGTTATGAATAGGTGCAGGTGTGCCCAAGATTACACCTGTCAGCTCTGGGACAAAAGGTGTGCTGGAGTCTCAGCCTCCTCGGTTTATCCCCAATTGACCTGCCCCAGAGTCATTCTGTATGTGTATGACATGAAGTGAAGGGTTTAGGAGGTGTTGGTCCAACAAAGGGTGGTGATGTTCCTAGAAAAATCAGCAGTGACAGTACTGACAAAGAAGGGAGGCCTGGTGGGAGAATCATCACAATATTTCCTGGGAAAAACAAACAACTGCCAAGCCTAATCAGCAGTGGGGGCAGAAAATGGGAGACAGATTGCAGATTTTCATTTGGTTAAATCAACAAATCTTAATGCGGGCAGTGACAGAGGGAGGGGAGCCAGGAGGGTGAGCATGCAGGACAGGAGGGCAGTAAGAGCCACCATCATGGATTGCATGCCCGTGACACTAGGACATGCCCAACACTGTAACTGTTTTCATGTGATATTTAAGCACATTAATCCCATCCTTTATAAACAGGAAGACAGATGTTAAGAATTCAGATATGGCCCAGCGTGGCTTAGTGGTTGAGCATCGCCCTATGAACCAGTTTGATCACAGTTTGATTCCCGGTCAGGGCATGGCCAGATTCCCAGTGTGGGGTGTACAGGAGGCAGCCAATCAATGTTTCTCTCTCATCATTGATGTTTCTCTCTCTCTCCCTCTCCCTTTCTCTCTGAACTCAATAAAAATATATTTTTTAAAAAGAATTCAGATATGTAAAGAAACTTTACCAATGTCATGGCTCATCAAAGTGACAAGTCTGGTATTTGAGCCCAAGACTTTGATTCCTAATCCAGACTCCAAGTTTCTAAACAATTATATACACCAGAGAATATAGCTTGGAAGAGGGCCTCTCCAATAGGTCTGTGCAAAATAGTAATACTGTAGTGGTGCTTGCAGCTAATAATTACTGAGGGCTAACCCTATACTAAGCCCTGTTCTACGCATTTTATTGCATTGTTTCTAGTTCATCATTAACAGCATCTTCTAGGGAGACACCATTATTATTCCCATTTTACAGATGACAAAAACTAAAGCACAGAGAAGCTAAGTAATTTGCCCAGTTTCCCACTAGTAAGGCTAGAGAATACAACACATAAAGATTTATCTTGTCATTTTCCTATAGAAATTTCCTTTAGATAATAATGAACACCCATAGGACTTTATGAATAAACTATTATAAAATGGTAGCATGTTTCAAGGATGATTCCCTTGAAATAAGTGGTCTTATATACATTTTATAATAGTGGCTTTTAAAGCAGTACAATTCTAAGAGGGGCAGAATAAGACAGAACAGTGTATATGTTTATTCCATATCCTTGTCACATGTGAATTCTCCATCATGCTAGATTAACTACAGATGTAGGTTTTATATTTAATGTCTGAAAAAGAGAGAGGAAAAATGGAGTGGGCCAAAGTCCAGGAGATGTAGGAGGTGGGCAGTAATGTTTTTATTACACATATCTTTGTTTCCGACTGCTAAAATCAATATTTTATATTGGCCCTTACTTGGGGAATACAACTAAAAAAAGGAAAATGCACTTTTTGAAATCCGTTCAGGCACACACAGTTTACTACTGAATACATACATGCTAAATATGAATACTATGTCATTTATGAGAATGAAGTAAATTTTCTTTCATTCACAGAATAGACATTTTTTTCTGTCTACTTGGAATTGTCTATTTGTTACTTAGAAGGGGAAAGGGCAGTTTAAAACAGAAGAGTTGATGAGCCAACCTGTGAAGCAACTATAATTATACGTAACTGTGAGCTGTGGATTTAACATAACATTATTTGTAGAAACACACCACCTCTTATACGTAGATAGAGCTTACTTTAAGCTGGTTACATTTCAAAGGAAATTAAGTCATTGGGTCACATACTGTGAGTCACAAAGTAATCTGGAGAAACTGCAGAAAGGATAGAGGGTTACTGAGCATGTAAATGCTATTAGATAATCATTGCTTTCAAAAACATAAGCTACCTCAGAGATGATACAGATGAGTATTATTTTATTATGACCATGTTATATAATTTCACTAATTCATGCTATCTACATGGGACACAGATGATTATTATTTTTTTAATCAGAACTCTCTCAAAGATGCCTGTTAGGAAGGATGATGGTTGACGGGGTGGGGACTGAAGGCGGTGTGCCAGATTCAAAGGCTCCAGCTGTGGGTGGGTTTCCACAGCATCTTAAAGCAGGAAAGCCCCAGGTGGCCCACTTTCTCCAAACACCATTCATAATCGCCCAGGCCGAGCGCTGAACCCCTGGAGGGGCACAGAAAACATGAAGGGCATCTCCTCCTCCGTCCAGGACTTTCCATTTCTTATAACAATAAAGCTGAGTCAAGCTGCTCGCTCTCCACCCTGTGGGAAACCAGGACGCGTTCACTTTCTGCAACTTAAAGGAAGAGTTCAGCTCCCAGCTCCAAGCCTTCTCTCTCCTAGGCCCCCTCTTTTCTTTCAAGGATAACTATGCAAATTCCCCTCTCTCCTGGCCCTAGCTGGACGCAGAGCTGAGCTATTCAGAGCTGTGTTTCCAGCTCCGGTCCAATGCTTTCATCATGAATGCTTGAATGAATGAGATGGTCTTGTTTCTGCAGACTGACTAACTCAGCACAATGCCCAAACACACTTTTCCCACGACAGTATTTCGCATGCCACCTACCTACTTTTGACACGTGCTTTTTTCTTAAAATGTATTTAATAAAAGATGTATTTGTACGCACATGCCCATGGCCATGTGTTGCATCCATTAAGATGTTTTCAACATCTTGTGACGGCTTAGCCAACAAGCGAGCGACGCTGGGAAAACTTAACCCTATGGGCAGAGTGAGCAATGGGGTTGGGTTGTCCGTACACAGAAAAGAGGGTTTCTTTTTCTCTCTTGGCATTGACAGAAACTATGAATATTCGCTTCGGGTTTCTGTTCTTCCCAAACCTTGCCACCAGAGCCACTGTACCCGAGCAGGCGAGTCCTCCCTTCGCCAATGGCTCTCTCCAGAGTGACCAAGGTCTGAACCAGAGCCGGGAACCAGCGGGCTCGGCCCCCTGAAGACGCCAGGCACAAAGAGCGCGGTTGGGGGCGCGCATCTGGGCCCCAGACGCCGTCTGCGGTGGGGACCGGCCCCCCTGCTCGGGACCGCTGGCTAGGGGCGCGCTTCTCGCCGCGTCTCTCTCCACCCGGGCCGCCAGTGGCCGGAGGAGCCTGACCTTCCCGGCCGCGCACGATGGGGCTTTCTAACGCAGGACAGTGGGGGAGACCCGGGAGAACGCCTTTCCATTCATTCCCCGCGCCCCGCACTCCGCCAGCCGCCCACCCAGCGCGCCGGAGCGCCAGAGCCCGAGACCAACGCGGGGCGGCGCTCCCCGCGCCCCCCCCCCCCCGACCCCCCGCATGGCGCTTCTCAACAGCGGTCTGGTATCGCAGAAGTCAGCGAGCGGCCCCCAGAGCCCGACAAGTTTTCAGCCGAAGGTCTGAGGAGGGGGCTGCTACCGTCAGGGTGGCGCCCCGGTCCCCTCGCCCCGCGCCGGGGAGACGCTCGCGGGGAAACCCACGTGTCCGGTCCTCCAGTCGGAGGGGAACGAGGATGCGAGCACCGACCTTGGAAGAGACAAAGCGCAGGGCTTTGTCCCGCAACCACCCCCTGGCTGGGGGCCGGCCCGGCTCACCTCTCTGCTGGCACCGCGCCGTGACCCAGAGCGCCGCGGCCAGGAGCGCGACCCCCGCGCCGCCCGCGCGCATCTTGCCGCCGCCGCTCGGGGCCGGGGACAGAAAGCCGGGACCAGCGCGGGACTCGGTGCAGAGCGCGAGGCTGCCGCTTCTCCGCGGGGCACCCGCCCCTGCGACACCCCCCCCCCCCCGCCCCGACCTCCGCCACGCCCGGCCCCTCCCGCCCCGGCCCGGCTGCGGAGACCCCTCCCCCAGGGAGGCCGGTGCTCAGCCGCGGGACCCGCCGGACCGCTGCTCCCAGGCCGCGCTCAGCTGCCCCCGCCCTGCGGTGTGCACAGTCCCCCGGCTTCGGGTGGCGTGGGGGCTGCCCTGCGGCCGCCGCCGGGTCAGAGTTGGGAGGGCGGGCGGAGAAAGTGGCTAGGAAGCGGGGGAAACTGCTGGAGTTGGCCCGGAGGGGTGCTTTCCGAGGACATATTTGCCCTGTTGACCCAGCCCTACGGTGGCTCTGCAGCCACCAAGCCCCCGCCACTCCCGGCGGGCTCCGGGTCCCGAGCTGCTGGACCGGCGCCGCAGCTCCCACCAGCCCGCACCTTCCACCTCCCCCACCCGGACGGTGCCCCCGGGGCAGGCGGCCAGCCTCCTCCCTGGGAATGGGACCAAAGCTTAGCTAACCAGAAGGTGGCCCAGGCCATGGCCTGGACGAGCCTTCCCTCTCGGGAGGGGAATCGGGCTTAGCTGACCAGCCTCCCCCCTCGGCTGTTGGAGTTTGTGAAGATTTTTCTAAAAGTGTGTTGTAATTTGGTTCCCATTTTTTCTAGGGAAGGCAAGAAAGATCGCTTGGACTTTACTATTATTATTATTATTATTATTATTATTATTATTATTATTAGCTTACACTATCAGCGGTTCTAAACCTGTGGATCGAGACCACTTTGGCGGTCGAACGACCCTTTCACAGGGGTCACCTAAGACCGTCCTGCATATCAGATATTTACATTACGATTCATAGCAGTAGCAACATTACAGTTATGAAGTAGCAACGAAAATAATTTTTTGGTTGGGTCACAACATGAGGAACTGTATTTAAAAGGCCAGAAGGTTGAGAACCACAGCAACTGCTCCAGAAAGAAGTCTCATACTTTTTTGAAGTTTAGTTTTAATGCAAGATTTCAACTGCTTTGTTGGTGTTTAAAACAATTTTCTCTGATTTTTATATTCAAATTGTATTCCTTACACTTTGCAGATTTCACTTTCTCACAGTACAAACACATAGGATAGTAAAAGTCCCTTTTACAGTCTCACTCTCTCATTTTGCCTTTTTTTTTTCCGATAGGGAGATAATTTTATCTCAGTTGTGTTAATCAATCTGACAACTCTACCAATTCCAGTTTTTCTAAAAACACTTCCTGAAATCCTTAATGAATAAATTATCATTATAATATAAGCAATTATTTTTTAAATCATAGAAATATATAACAATAGGTAGAATTTGGCACTTTAAAAATGATGCAATATAGTTGTCTACTACACATCATAGTACCAAACTTAAAATTTTGATGTTTTTAACTAGTAAAATATTAAAGCATTAAGTATTTATCAAATAAACAATTAAGTAAATTTAGTATTTAATAAGTTATAAGTATTAAGCATTTAAATATTCAAATACAGAATTATAAATATTTCTGCACTGAAATAACATTGTATGCACACGTCTAT
This sequence comes from Myotis daubentonii, assembly GCF_963259705.1. Lineage (NCBI taxonomy): Eukaryota > Metazoa > Chordata > Mammalia > Chiroptera > Vespertilionidae > Myotis > Myotis daubentonii. The sequence continues at coordinate 61,634,178 of NC_081847.1, forward strand.
ACATATCTTTCAGAGTGTCCTAAGTGCATTCATGTAGATTATCTCATGTGACCTTCCCAGTTCTATAGGATAGGCAGATAGCCTTGTGTGAGATGAGGAAATGAGTTCAGGGGGTTAAGGTCCTATCTGGACCTAGACTTCTGATCTGATTTGGTCCCTAGTTCTCTACATAATTTCCCTGAAATCATGACAATGAGATCAAAGGCAACAGGAGGAATCACAAAGGGTTATCTATCTCTCTATATCCTGGGCTCCTATAAATTCAGTCTGAACTTCAGTTAGACCTTATCTTTCAACTGCAGAACAAGGGAACTCACACTTGTGATTTCAAGGGAAGCAAAGGGTCAGCACATTTGGAGAGTGACTAGGAAATGGAAGTGTCAAAACTTTCAAGTTGGCACAATTTGTCACAGTTCAAGATTAAGCAGAACAATTTCAGTGGAAGGAGAATTTCAAAAGCCAATTGAGTGAACAAGCTTGGATAAGATGGAACATTAAAAATGTCACAATTCTATGTGTCTTGCACAACCCAGCAGTACCGATTTTCCCATTCTGTATCATGCTTGGAAATGTCTAAATTACCTACAGCACCATGAAAGTTCAGGGCTGGCCTGATTAAGGTAAAAATGATACACAAATGTTCATGTTTAATGAGAAAGTAGAATTTCAGCTCTACTAGGCCCACAAAGATGCTTGCTTTGAAGTCACCTATAAATAAGGAACAACAAAAATGCCTAAATGCCAAGCAATAGCTAAATGGCTAAGTGATTTATAGTAAATCAATGTGATATGCTATTTTGTAGCCATTTTTAAAATACAAGAGTGTAAATTTGCATAAAACACTGTGATATGTTGGGTGAGCACACTTTGAGCAGGAAATCCCTGGGTCACTGTCCTCCATCTTGCCTGTATATTGGAAGTGATGGAAGAGCTTTAAAAAATACTGATGCTGGTCCATAACAGACGCAGACAGAGATTCTGATTCATTTGGGATGGGGTGAAGCCTGGATATCGAAATGTCTTAAGACTCTAGGTAATTCTCATGTGCAACAAAATTTGAGAAACACTGGGCTAAACTGACCAGCTCCTGCATGGAAAGCAATTCAGTTTCGGTCATTGGTTGCTGGGAGGCTGGATGAGCCAGTCCTAGAGGATGATGGTCACAGGCAAGCAGAGGAAGGACAGCCTGGCAAGTGCCTTTCCTGCATAGCCTGACACCCACATAGCAGGGATCCAGCCCATGATGCCCAGAGTGTGGAGCAGGAGTGCTCTCTGGAGGCTCGGTGCAAGTAAGCTGTCCTATAGTTCTAAAGGAATTGAGACTCCAGGCAGGGGCTTGGGCACGGGAGCACCACACCAGGATTCGGGTGCAAGGCCTGGGATATACAGCTGTGGGCTTGGTTACTAAGGAAAGAGGTGAGAGGTCAGTTACTAAAACCAGGTTATGGCGTCAGAGTCTGTCCAGTACAAGGCTAAAGAGACTGTGTGTAAGTTAAGCTCCTTACGATCAGTGGCAAGAAATAAGATGATTAGGAGACTAAGTCTTAGGCCAGAGGAGAAGACAAAGTAGACAAATTAGGGGTGGTAGGCCAGATAATTGTACCCCAAACGGGTGCACATCCTAATGGATAAATCCTGAGAATATATTATGCTACATGGCAAAATACGGATGTGATTAAACAAGGACTTTTTTCCATAACTTTATATATTATTTCATTCATAGCAATAATATGAAGCAACTGGAAGCAAGCCATGTGTCCATCAGCAGGAGAGTGGAATTAAAAATTGTAGTCTGTTTTACAATGGAATATTACTTGGCAATAAAACAGAAAGAACCATTGACTCACAGGAAAACAGGAATGAATTTCAAAAACATTATGTTAAGTGGAAGAAGCCAGACACAAAAGAGTACTGTATAATTCCATTTATATGAAATTTAGCAACATGCAAAACGAATCAAAAGGGACCGGTGGCTGCCTATGGAGAGACTGAAGATTGAGTAGAAGGGGAAAAAAGAGGAGCTGGGGCAACGGAAATGTTTTGTATCCTGAATGGGGTGTTGGTTGGATGGGTATAACATTTACCGAAATTTATTCAATTATATACATTTAGGATTTGTTGCATTTTTCTGTATAAATAAGAATCTTGAGATGAGATGATTTTCCTGAATTATCTGGGCGGGCTCAGGGTGGCAGGAGAGTCAGAGGAATTCAGTGTGAGAAGAACTCAACCTGCCATTGACGGCTTAAAGGCAGGGAAAGGGGACCCTGAGTCAAGGGGACCTTGAGTCGGGTGCTGGAAAGGCAAAGAAGCAGAGCCTCCAGGAAGAACCAGCTCTGCGGACACCTTGATTTCAGACAAGTAAACTTCCATTTGCACGTCTGACTTCCAGAATGGTAAGGTGATAAATCTGTGTTGTTTGAAGCCACTAGATGTATGTTAATTTATTTTAGCAACAATAGGGGACTAATACATAAGGTAAATACTCTCTCCCAGAAATCATGTGTAGATGATGTTATGGGGGAAATAATGCATAGCTATATTAAAATCTAGGTAGATACTGAAGATTCCATTTGTGTCAGTGATAAAGGTCAGATAAAGAAGGAATTTGAGAATATTATGTGAATTATAAAGGAGAAGAGGAAAAAGAATAAAAAATCAAGGGAACCCACTAGATAGGAGAACATATTTGCCAATGATACATCTGATAAGGGGTTAATTTTCAAAATATATAAAGAACTTATACAACACCAGGAAGATAAACATCCCAATTAAAAACTGGGCAAAGGACCTGAATAGACACTTCTCCAAAAAGGACTGCTCAATGTCATTAATCATCAGAGAGATGCAAATTAAAAACACAAGAGTGAAGGGGAATGGGGACTCGTGCACCTGTGGGGTCCCTTGGCCTAGCCTGCACCCTCTCGCAATCCAGGACCACTCAGGGGATCTCAGACTGCCAGTTTCGGCCCTATCCCCACAGGCTAGGCCAATGGACCCCACTGGTGCACAAATCCGTGCACCAGGCCTCTAGTATGCATATAAGACCTTTGGTTAGTCTCTTCCCACCTTCCCCTCTTCCCCTTCCCTCTGACATTCATCAGTCTGTTCCATGTTTCCATGCCTGTGCGTTGAGCATCTGCCCCCTGGTGGTCATTGCACATCATAGCTACCAGATGGTCAGCTGGTCAGCCGATCAGCCAGTTGCTTAGGCTTTTATGTATATAGATATGCATAACCCTTGGACACAGACAATAGTGTAGTGAAGACCTGGGGGAGGGGAGAATGGAGTGGAGAGGGTCAATATGACAATAATGTTGTTGCATTCAACAATATGTAATAATGTTGCAGTTCTTGTGTGTGTGCTATGTTCCAAGCATTGTGCAAAACATGTAACATAGACAATCTTAAAGTTCTATAAATGTCCCAAAGTGGCAGAAAGTAATGTAAGCTACTAAATATAAACAGAATTCACAGTTACAGCAACACAAGCTAACTGGCCACCTTAAAAAAAAAAAAAAGACAAATTAATTGGAGAGCTATTAGGAGGCAGGAAGAATGGGGCTCACAGAATCCACAGGAGGCTGGAGGACAAGGCTTGAAGAACACATAAAAACCAAGAGAGTTAAGATTCTAGGCAATAGGATCATGGCCAAGGTCATCCACATAAACAGTACAGCTGAAGGAAACTACAGCACAGTGAGCTGTCTGACCTTCGACATTCACTTCACTGTTTTACTAGCTCAAGGTCCAAAACCAGGGGAACCAATAACTGATTAGTTCAGCTTAAATTATGTGCCCCAGGTGAGGGTAGTAGAGGCATCGCCCCTCTCTCCCATAGTAGGACTTGGGAGTGAGGAAGAGAGAAAAATATTTTACACAATAGGAACCCTTCCCTCCCCACACCACAGTCCAAGGAGAGAACAGTGTGCTAACAGGAGGAGACAACCAAAATAGCTAATGTCTTCTACTGGTTGTCAGGAAGAGCTTTATGGAAAAAATGACCAATAACTATGGAAGAAATTGAAGCAGTCATCAAAAAGCTTCCATCAAACAAAAGCCCAGGACCAGACGGCTTCACAGGGGAGTTTTACCAAACATTCAAGGAAGAACTAAAACCTATCCTCCTCAGACTACTACAAAAAATTCAAGAGGAAGGAACACTTCCAAGCTCATTCTATGAAGCCAGCATCACCCTAATACCAAAACCAGGTAAAGACAACACAATGAAAGAGAATTACAGGCCAATATCCCTCATGAACATAGATGCCAAAATCCTCAACAAAATCTTAGCAAATCGGATCCAGCAGTACATCAGAAAGATCATACACCATGACCAAGTAGGATTTATCCCAGGGATGCAAGGATGGTACAATATCCGCAAATCAATAAACGTGATACATCACATAAACAAATTGAAAGAAAAAAACCACATGGTCATATCAATTGATGCAGAAAAAGCATTTGACAAAATTCAACACCCATTTTTGATAAAAACTCTCAGCAAGGTGGGAGTAGAAGGATCATACCTCAACATAATAAAAGCCATATATGACAGGCCCACAGCCAACATCATACTCAATGGACAAAAACTAACACCATTTCCCCTAAGAACAGGAACAAGACAGGGATGCCCCCTCTCACCACTCCTGTTCAACATAGTACTGGAAGTGTTAGCCATTGCAATTCGGCAAGAAGAAGAAATAAAAGGCATCCAAATTGGAAAAGAGGAAGTAAAACTGTCCTTATTTGCAGACGACATGATATTATACATACAAAACCCTAGAGATTCCATCAAAAAGCTACTAGACTTAATACATGAATTTGGCAATGTAGCAGGATACAAAATTAACCCCAAGAAATCTGAGACATTTCTATACACCAATAGTGAACTTTCAGAAAGAGAGATTATAAAAACAATCCCGTTTACCATTGCACCGAAAAAACTAAGCTACCTAGGAATAAACTTAACTAAAGAGGTAAAAGACCTCTACTCAGAAAACTACAGGACGTTGAAAAAAGATATAGAGGAAGACATAAACAGATGGAAGAACATACCGTGTTCATGGATTGGTAGAATCAACATCATTAAAATGTCCATACTACCCAAAGCAATCTATAAATTCAACGCACTTCCCATTAAAATACCAACAGCATACTTCAGAGATCTAGAACGAACTCTCCAAAAATTCATCTGGAATAAAAAAGACCCCGAATAGCTGCAGCAATCCTGAAAAAGAACAAAGTAGGTGGGATCTCAATACCAGATATCAAGTTGTATTACAAAGCCACTGTTCTCAAAACTGCCTGGTACTGGCACAAGAATAGGCATATAGATCAATGGAATAGAATAGAGAGCCCAGAAATCGGCCCGAACCAATATGCTCAATTAATATTTGACAAAGGAGGCAAGAACATACAATGGAGCCAAGATAGTCTCTTCAATAAATGGTGCTGGGAAAATTGGACAGATATATGCAAGAAAATGAAACTAGACCACCAACTTACACCATACACAAAAATAAACTCAAAATGGATAAAGGACTTAAATGTACGACGGGAAACCATAAAAATTCTAGAAGAATCCAAAGGCAACAAAATCTCAGACATATGCCGAAGCAATTTCTTCACTGATACAGCTCCTAGGGCACTTGAAACTAAAGAAAAAATGAACAAATGGGACTACATCAAAATAAAAAGCTTCTGCACAGCAAAAGAAACCATCAACAAAACAACGAGAAAACCCACTGTGTGGGAAAACATATTTGCCAATGACATATCTGATAAGGGCCTAATCTCCAAAATTTATAGGGAACTCATACAACTTAACAAAAGAAAGATAAACAATCCAATCAAAAAATGGGCAAAGGACCTAAATAGACACCTTTCAAAAGAGGACATCCAGAAAGCCAAGAGACATATGAAAACATGCTCAAAGTCACTAATCATCCGAGAGATGCAAATCAAAACAGCAATGAGGTACCATCTCACACCTGTCAGACTGGCTATCATCAACAAATCAACAAACGACAAGTGCTGGAGAGGATGTGGAGAAAAAGGAACACTTGTGCACTGCTGGTGGGAATGCAGACTGGTGCAGCCACTATGGAAGACAGTATGGAGTTTCCTTAAAAAACTGAAAATGGAACTCCCATTTGACCCTGTGATCCCACTTCTAGGAATATATCCCAAGAAACCAGAAACACCAATCAGAAAGGATATATGCACCCCTATGTTCATAGCAGCACAATTCACCATAGCTAAGATCTGGAAACAGCCTAAGTGCCCATCAGTAGATGAATGGATTAGAAAACTGTGGTACATCTACACGATGGAATACTATGCTGCTGTAAAAAGGAAGGAACTCTTACCATTTGCAACATCATGGATGGAACTGGAGAGCATTATGCTAAGTGAAATAAGCCAGTCAATAAAGGAAAAATACCACATGATCTCACTCATTCATGGACAATAGAGACCATTATAAACTTTTGAACAATAATAGATACAGAGGCAGAACTGCCTCAAACAGATTGTCAAACTGCAGCGGGAAGGCCGGGGAGGGTTGGGGGGCAGGAGGTAGGGGGGTAAGAGATCAACTAAAGGACTTGTATGCACGCATATAAGCATAACCAATGGACATAAGACACTGGGGGATAGGGGAGGCTAGGGGACTGTCTAGGGCGGGGGGATAAAATGGATACACATGTAATACCCTTTGTAATACTTTAAGCAATAAAAAAAAAAAAAGAAAGAAAAAATGAGACTTGATCAGTAAAGAATCAGTATGACTTGGAAAGGAAGAAAAAGAAGTTTGCGAAGAATAGCCTAAGCAAGGAAACAAAAGCAAAAACCCCCCACAAAAAACAGGACATGTTCGGAGGGTAGGGCCACAGGCTGACTGGATGAGACACAGCTCAGGTCATCTCAGTGCTGGACCAACCTGGCACCTACCTGCGCTCTTGGCCCTCTGTCTGGCCTCTCCTGACAGCTGTTGGAGTTTCTCTTCTTTCTTATACGGTTGGCCTTGTTGGAACACCCCCTGCCACACTGCTTAAGATCTGGCACCTGAAGCAGCTACCAAATAGCCAATGAGAAAACCCCGAAGTGGGATCCAGTTTATTCCCTGTTGGGGGGAATGTTGATTAATGAGAAATAGACAACAAAGGGAGCCGGATTGAGGCGTGCCTCCTGTTTCTCTCTGCCACGCACAGCTTGAAGGCCCGATCTCCCTGCAACCTGCCCCAAGAAGCCAGCATGCAGACACCTTCATCAGGCCCCGAGTGAGTTCTTGTTGGCTCAGCCTGAAGCAGAAGCAGCACCTGACACCTCTCTCTGTGCAGTCTCCCGCCTCTCCTTCCATTTCCACATTCTCTTCTCTGTTGCCATGGATTTCACTTTTCAAATAAAACATCTGCATTTTCGCCTTTGCCTCAGCATCTGTGTATGGGTATGCTTAGTTAAGAACTGCCTCTCCTAAAGGGAGTAATTCATTGAGAAGCGGGTAAACAGGTTTAGATACTGCAACGAGGCCACCATGAGAAGGACTGTATCAGGGTGAGGAATTAGAGCTTGAAGCAGAGGTCACGTGAAATTACTATAGAGTCTTAAGCAGAGAAAAAATAAGACCAAAGTCTTTCTAAGGAAAATCTATCTGTTAGCAGTAAACAGAAAGAATGAAATCAAGAGAAATGGGAGGTGGGGACCTAGGATAGTAACAGGGTGGAGGTGGGGAGGGCATAGGACAGTGGTGGTGAACCTATGACACACGTGTCAGAGGTGACACGCGAACTCATTTTTTTGGTTGATTTTTCTTTGTTAAATGGCATTTAAATATATAAAATAAATATAAAAAATATAAATCTTTGTTTTACTATGTTTGCAAATATCAAAAAATTTCTATATGTGACACGGCACCAGAGTTAAGTTAGGGTTTTTCAAAATGCTGACACGCCGAGTTCAAAAGGTTCGCCATCACTGGCATAGGAGATAATCGCAGTGGGAATGGGGAATGGAGAGAATAAAGTGGGATTTCAAAAGAGGAAACATGACTTAGAAACTAATTGGATACAGATGATAAAGGAAATTGGGAATTTAAAATTTCCTTTGTGGGAATGAAAAAAAATAGGTTAGAGGGGAAGGTGAGCCAAAGGGAGAGGAAATAATGCATACAGTTGATTGTTGTGGTTCGGCAGTTACCAGATAGTCAAATGGAGATGTTAGATAAACAGCTGGGAATTCAAGACAGATGGAGAGCTCAGTCTTCTTTGCATGATCACAAAGCCGTGGACACGAATGAGCTCACAAACAGTGGGACTGCTCAGAGAGAGGACGTGAGGGGCTCCCGTGAAAGCGCGGCCAGGAAAGAGGTCCTGGCAGATGGCAGACAACTTCATGAAGAGGACGTGCAGAATTGGTCCAGTGAAGGTAACAGTTATAGCAAGGAAATTTGGAGAAGGAGAAAGCACCAAGGATGAAGCAATGGCTATGGTGAACCCTCCAGAAAGTTATTGAGAAGAGAAGTGACACTCACTTTAATGGGCATTCTCTGTTATATCAGCTGCTTAAGCCTCACGTGCAAGATAAACATTATTTCCTCAATAGAGGCTCAGAGAGGATAATCAACTTGCTCAAAGTCACTCAGCCATAAAGTGTATCAGTTAGTTTTTGCTATGTCACGAATCAACCCCAAATTTAATGGATTAGAGCAAAAATGGTTTTTCTCAAATGATTCCATGGGGTGGTGGTTGCGGTGGCTCGGCTGGGTGCTTTCCGGCTGGGTGCTTTTCCTGCTGGTCTTCCTGGGTTCCTTCATGTGTCTGCAGTCACCTCCAGATTAAGGAACGAGGTGATTTAGGGGAGCCACAGCTGGGATGCATGGGGCAAACACTCAGAATTCACCATTGTCACAGAATGCTAATAGGTTTAGCGAATTATAAATTAGAACAAAGTTAGAATTAGAACAAAATATCCCAAATAACAGGAATTCAGAGCAAATCTAATTATAGCAGTTGCTGACAGCACATCATAATGACAACAATTATTAGACCTAACAGCTATTAAGCATTTGCAGTGGGCCAAGGACTACACTAAGGGCTTTTGTAGATTATCTCATTCAGTCTCCACTACAACTGAGGCAGCAAAAGAAGAACATTACCTGCTGGATCTTAAAGTTTCCATTTACATTTATTGGTCAAGGGAAGTCACTTGGCCATACCTAATCTCAGTAGAATCCCCTCAGGTGCTTGTAAGTAGAGGAGAACCAGAAACTTGTAGAGAAATTGTGCCTATGACAACAAAGACATTCTTGTGGACTATGGCAAGACATGATGAGCAGGCAGATTAGAGCAAGGACACTGATATAAGAATCCCAGCTGAGTGTGTAAAAGTGTAGCAGGCAGTTAAGACTGGCATGAGCAGAGCAGGAATGATGAGCCAGGTGCAGAGATCAACAGGTTGGATGGCCTCGGGTGCCTGGCAACAGGCAAAACTACAAGCCCTTGCACTGAAACTCCCTTAAGCATTAACCCCTAGAGATGACATCTAGGCCTCAGTTATATTTCAGCTCCAGGCAGAAAAACCAGGTGGAGCTATATGATGGCTAACATCAGGACCAGCTGCAAAGACTAATGACACTCTCCCCTGGACCCAGCCAATCAGTAGAGGCCATGCCCTAAGGAGACACACCAAAAAAGCTCATGAATATTCTACTGAGACCCTCCCCAGATGCCTTGGGTAAAAGCCCTCAGGATGGAGGGCCAGGCTGCTCTCTGTGTGGAGCACCAGCCTTACCCACTTCCTTCTTTCCCCAGAGTGTGTTTTTTCTCTTTCCTCCCTCAAGGTGCATCTCTCTCTCCCTCTTCCTCCTAAACTCCAAGGGCCTTTTGCTCTAACTTCTTTCCTGAGCCCATTTCTTCTACAAATCACTTCTTCTCCCTCTGTGACTTTCTAAATAAGCTTCCTCAAAGTTTGTCTTGGCTCTGAATTCTTCTCTTAGCCAGAGCTCAGGAACTGAGGTTGCTGAACCAAGGTGACCACCTGGTACAGTTTCCCACTGCTGACAGGAGGTGCAATGGAGAGCAAGAGAGGAAGATGAGCAGTGAGGTCAGGTTAGGGGTGAGCAAGATCAACCCAAGCTAGTGTCAAAAGCACAGTGAAGATCGCTTTCCAAAGGTAGTTGTGCAGGTGAAGGATGCTGCGAACCGGGAAGCTTATTATTAGAGCAGCTTGGGGGTTCTCCTGAGACCCTCCTCCAAGCCAGGAAACGCGATTCTGTGTTAGGATTGGGAGATTCTTTTCCTTCTGGTCCAGACATTCTTTAAGTCTGTCCCGGGACAACACATGCTCAATTCAAGGTGTGGAATGAGACAAGAGAGGCCTTAAGTAACAAGCGACCAGAGTCACATTATCTCCAGGGCCCAGGTCTCCATACTGGGCATGAGCCAGGGGCTCTGACCGAGACCATTTGAAAAATCAAATCGTTCAGCTGTGAGTCAGTATTTAATTTAGGCTCCTCATTACGATTCTTCCCAAGGTTTAGCTTTTAGGTTTCCTAACAACTAAGACAAAAATGAAAATTCCAATGGCTATATAGTTTTCTTTTTTTAATAAAAGAAATCAGCAGGATGAACAAATATAAATCCAAGAATGAATTCATTATTTATGAATTATCAACATAATGGACAATATTTTCAGTCACAGGTTTCCAAGAGACAGTGCAATTCAAACAGATTCTTCTGTTGACCTGGAGTGCCCAGGGCACAGCTTCACATCTGTAACAGGGAGGGCTTTTAGGAAGAATGGGGACTATTGAGATAATGAGGCCACGTTTGTTTGTTTTTCGATTACCTACATTCCTAAGGTATTTAGGGCCTCAATAACCTAGAAGCATGCACCGATTAGATCATTTTACTTAAATATCAGATGTTTCAAGTAAGCCTGTACCAGATCTCAGTCAGTTTATGCTTGAATTCTCTAACAACTACACTAATGCATCAGGAGTAGAGAACGTAAGTTATGCATAGCTCCATACCTCACACGTGAAGAAAAGCTACAATCTAGTCTTATTTTAATGAGAACCATTGGTGCAAGGCAGACTTCTTAAATTTCAGCACAGACACCAGAGAAGAAAGCAAAACATATGTAGTGGGGAAAAATAAACAGATTTCAAGAGCAAAGCAGCATATGTCTTTCCTTTCTGAGAGTTAAGCCAAAAATGTCCTCCCTTCAAAGCCAGAAGGACAAGCTAAGCAGCAAGGATTCAAAACAAAATAACCATGTGAAGGAAAGGAAAAGAGAGAGTTGAAAGAAGGTCACATACCACATGTGCTGGTCACAATGTCATGACTGTTCAAGGGAGAGCTTAACCTACTCCTCTCCCAATTGCCAGTTCACTGAGCTGGAGGATTTGCTTGATATGTGTCTTAATTGAATTGGTATTTTTCATTAACATTTTACACAGTTTTGGTTTTCAGGAATGGTTCCATAGGCAATTGCTACTCATGAAAGGCTGGATTTTACTAGTAATTATAAGATGAAGATCATATATGATCAATTTTACTAAGGACATTAGTGTTCGCCAAAGCCTGTATATATGACCCTGGATAGAAGCACTACTGGTTAAAACCCCACCTTCCTTCTTGCTAACAAACCCTCAGATGATCCAAGTTTAAGATTGTCTGTGTCCAAGGGAAGGCAGCTCTTTCTAACCCCCAGGAATGAAGTTGGTAAATTCATATTGATCCAGGAAATTCTATTCTGTTTGCCAGGATTGACTTAGATACAAGCTGGTGACTCAGCTCTTTTTTCTTAATCAATATTATTGAGATATATTTATGAATATAATATAATATAATATAATATAATATAATATAATATAATATAATATAATATAATATAATCTACACTAATAAAAGAGAAACATGGTAATTGGCATACAACCGCTACGCTTTTCATTGGCTAATCAGCGAGATATGCAAATTAACTGTCAGCCAAGATGGTGGCCGGCAGCCAGGCAGCTTGAAACTAACATGAGGCTTGCTTGCCTCAGTGACGGAGGATCATTGGAGGAAACCAACGTTCCCCGCCTGCGGCTGCAGGCCTCTGAGCCTGCAGTTTCAAACATTGTAACAAATACCGCAGGACTTCAGCCAGCAGATTCGCAACATTGTATGCAAAGGCCAGAAACCTACTTTCAGCAGCGGAGGCCTAAGAGCTGGAGCCAAGCCTCAAGCTAAAGCTGGCCCAGAATAAAAAAAAGAAAAAAGAAAAAAAGGAGCGGTTGGGAACTTCAGTCACTCCCAGCCTGAAAACAGCCCTCAGTCCCTCACCCAGACTGGCCAGGCACCCCAGTGGGGAACCCCACCCTGAATGGTGTGTGACCAGCTGCAAACAGCCATCATCCCCTCACCCAGGCTGGCCAGCCACCCCAGTAGGGACCCCCACCCTGATCCAGGACACCCTTCAGGGTAAACCAGCCAGCCCCACCCATGCACCAGGCCTCTACCCTATATAGTAAAAGGGTAATATGCCTCCCAGCACCGGGATCAGCAGAGCCATGAGGCCTCCTGGCACCAGGATAAGCTTGACAGAGGGCAGCGCCCAAACCCCCTGATGGCCCTGCGGCTCTGTGTGTGACAGGGGGCGTGGCTACAACCTCCCTATCCACCCTGCTCTGTTCGTGACAGGAGAAGGCGCCCCAACCCCCTGAGCAGCCCTGCTCTGTGCCTGATAGGGGGAGCTCCCCAACCCCCACCCCCCACGGGCCCTGCTCTGTGTGTGACGGGTAGAGCCATAACCTTCCCATCGGCCCTGCCCTGAGTGTGACAGTGGCGGCACCCCAACCCCCTGATCGGCCCTGCTCTGTGGGTGATAGAGGGCGGTGCCCCAACCCCCTGATGGGCCCTGCTCTGTGTGTGACAGGGGGCAGCGCCCCAACCCCCTGATTGGCCCTGCTCTGTGCGTGACAGGGTACAGAGCCCCAATCCCCATGATGGGCCCTGCTCTGTGAGTGACAGGGGGCTGTGCCCCAACCCCCTGATTGGCCCTGCTCTGTGCGTGACAGGGTACAGAGCCCCAACCCCCTGATGGGCCCTGCTCTGTGCGTGACAGGGGGTGGCACCGCAACCTCCCCATCAACCCTGCCTTGAGTGTGACAGGGGACGGTGCCCCAACCCCCCAATTGGCCCTACCCTGATCGTGACTGAGGGTGGCATCACAACCTCCCAATCTCCCTGCTCTGTGCATGATGGGGCGGCGCCCCAACTCCCCAATCGGCCCTGCTCTGAGCCCGACCAGGGGCTGCACCTAGCGATTGGGCCTGCTCTCTGCCACCTGGGAGCAGGCCTAAGCCAGCAGGTCATTATCTCCCAAGGGGTCCCACACTACGAGAGGGCACAGGCCGGGCTGAGGGACCCCCTCTCCCCCTCGAGTGCACAAATTTTTGTGCACCGGGCCTCTAGTATAATATAATATATAACTAGAGGCCCAGTGCATGGATTCATGCACTGGTGGGGTCCCTCAGTCTGGCCTGTGCCCTCTCGCAATCTGGGACCCTTCAGGGGATGTCCGACTGCCGGGTTCGGTCCGATCCCCGCAGGTCAGGCCAAGGGACGCCACTGTGTTTATCCTCTTTCACTTAACATATGTGTTTGCAATTCATCCATGTTGTGTAATTCAGCAGCCTATTCCTTTCATAGTTGAATATTTTTCCTTATATGGCTATCCCAAAACTTACTTATCAATTTGGGTGACTTAAATTTTAGCTCATATGCAAAAAGCTGTTGTGAACATTCAAGTACAAATCTTTGTGCAGGCAAGTGTTATCATTTCTCTTGAGTAAATACACGGAAGTGGGTTTGCTGAATCATAGGGTAAATATATATGAACTTCTTAAAGAGCTGCAGAAATGCTTTCCAACATAGGAGTCCCATCAGCAATATATAAGACTAGAGGCCCGGTGCACGACATTTGTGCACTCGGGCGAGGGGGGGGGCAGTCCCTCAGCCCGGCCTGTGCCCTTTAGCAGTACAGGAGCCCTCAGGGGATGTTCAACTGATAGCTTAGGCCCACTCTCTGTGGGGAGCGGGCCTAAGCCATCAGTCGGACATCCTTAGTGCTGCCACGGAGGCAGGAGAGGCTCCCGCCACTGCTGCTGCGCTTGCCAGCCATCAGCCTGGCTTGTGGCTGAGCAGTGCTCCTGCTGTGGGAGTGCACTGACCCACCAGGGGCAGCTCCTGCATTGAGCATCTGCCCCCTGATGGTCAGTGCGTGTCATAGCAACCGTTCGTTCCACCATTCAGTCAATTTGCATATTACCCTTTTATTATATAGGATTTCCAAGATTTCCAGTTGTTTCAGCTCCTCACTTACATTTGGTATTGCCACTCATTTTCATACCAATGACTCTAGTAGTGATATCTCAGTGCAATGATAACAAATAATATGACATGATATTGAACATCTTTCATGTGCTCATTTGCAATTTATCTATCTTCTTTGGTGAAGTGTCTGTTCAAATCATTTGACTATTTAAAAAACAATTCATTTGTTTGTCTTCTTAATATTGAGTTGTGAAAGTGCTTTATGTATTCTGGATATAAATTCTTTGTCAGATATGTTTTTCAAATATTTTCTACCAGCATATGCTTGTCTTCTAGTTTTATAATGGTGAGTTTTTGAATGAAAAGATTTTATTTTTTGGAATTCATTTGGATTTATAGAAAAAGTGAGCAGATAGTACAGTATTTTTATTTTATCCTATTACACCCCCCCCCCCCCCCACACACACACACCATTTTCCCTATTATTAACATCTTACATTAGTGTGGTGCATTTGTTGCAATTAATTAACAAATATTAACATGTTGGGTTTGTTCGTTATCTTTTTTATTTTTTTGAGCATTGCATACTTTCTGGCTGTACAAGGTGCTCAAGACTGATCTCATATATTTTCTAACCCGGCCCCAAAAGCAGTAATTTCTCCAACAAGCCATAGTTTCTTTTATTGAAAAATGGTTTTAGAAACCAAGATCTGGGTGCTAGGTGTGCTCATTGCTGCTAGTATGTCATGTCTCTTAGTCCCGTCCAGCTAACAGAGCAAAAAAAATGTGTGTGTGTGTGTGTGTGTGTGTGTGTGTATTATGTGTATAGGTTGTTAGCTATAGGTTTTTTTGTAGAAGTACTTTATTAGGTTGAGGAAGTTCCCTTCTCCTTCTAGTTGGTTGAGAGTTTTTATCATATAGACTAGGGGCCCGGTGCATGAAATTCGTGCACTGGGTGTGTGCGGTGGGGGGGGGGGGGGAGTGTCCCTCGGCCCAGCCTGCCCCCTCTCACATACTGGGAGCCCTCAGGCGTTGACCCCCTTCACCCTCCAATCGCAGGATCGGCCCCTTGCCCAGGCCTGACGCCTCTGGCCTAGGCGTCCGGCCTGGGCAGCGGGGACCCACAGCTGCAGCGGCCCCGCGATCGTGGGCTTCGCTTTAGGCCCAGGCAAGGAACCCCTAACTCCTGGGACTGCCAGCTTCGACCGTGCCCAGCTCCCATCGCTGGCTCCACCCCTACTTCCTGCTATCACTGGCCAGGGCGGAAAAGGCGCCTGATTCTCCCATCATGGCTGCCCCCCAGCTCTTAGCTCCCCCCTGGGTTTCCGATCACTGTCAGTGGCAGGGAGCTTCTTCCTGCTTTCCCTTTCGCCTCCCTGCATTGTGCCTACATATGCAAATTAACCGCCATCTTGTTGGCAGTTAACTACCAATCTTAGTTGGCAGTTAATTTGCATATAGCCCTGATTAGCCAATGAAAAGGGTATCGTCGTACGCCAATTACCATTTTTCTCTTTTATTATATAGGATGTTGATTACTCTTAAATATTTTTATTGTATTTATTGAGGTTATCACATAGTTTTTCTTTATTCTTCCAATGTATTAAACTCACTTTGTATTCCTCAGAGAAACTTCACTTAGTCATTAAGTAATTGCTAGTGTATTATGTAATGTATTACATTTTATGTGTTACTATATTCAATTTGCTGAAATTTTACTGAGGAGATTTGTATCATGCTTCTGAGGGACATTAATTCATAGTGTTCTGTATACTTATGGTTGTAGCATTAGGGTAATGCTGGCCTCCTTATCTCTGGTACTCTATCTACCCCACAAATCATGGCAGACCTGGTCGCTGTACTCGAATCTTAGTCTCCTCAAGTCAGCAAGGCCACAATATGCAGTTTTGGTTGTTGTCCCTGTGCTGTGTCCTGGAAACTATCTTCAGCCACTAATATTTTTATTTTTTTAAATATTTTTTTATTGATTTCAGAGAAGAAAGAAGAGGAAGAAAGAGATACAAACACCAATGATGAGAGAGAATCTTGGATCAGCAGCCTCCTGCATGCCTCACACTTGGATGGAGGCCACAACCCAGGCATGTGCCCTGACTGGGAATCAAACCATGACCTCCTGGTTCATAGGTCAACATTGAACCACATAGCCATGCTGGTAGGGCTGCAGGCACTAATCTTGAGCATATGTATGCCTCATTTACTTCACTTATCTCATGAATTCCAGTTCTGCACTGTCCAATGTCTGAAAACTATTGTTTTATATATTTTGACCAGTTTTCTAGTTGATATGAGAGGTTATATCTTGTCTCTGTTCTAGATCATAGCCAGAAAGAGTAATCCTAGGATATAATTTTGGAAAATGAGACAGAATTATGTGAGAATATGCTATCTAGAGTTATATAGCTATCCTGTGACCACAAGGGTAGTGGTTGACACTCTGAGGATAACAGATAGAAATAGGCAAAGATTTGGTTCCTTGATGATGTTGCTGGGATATTGAATTACACAACCTGGAGCCAGCTACTTCTAGACTTCTTGTTATGTGGGAAATATTTTTTACATTATTTAAATGAATTAAATTGTATTTTATGTTACTTGCAGCCAAAACCACCCTAATTGACTCCTTCTTTTAAATATACATATTACCAGCCTTCTGCCAGCTTGGTTATTCTAGGTTATTTGGTCATTCTCATTATTTTTTTAAGTTGAATTGAATAAAAATTATTGAGTGAGACTCTTTGCCAATAATTATGGGAGATGCAGAGCAAAGTATTACCTGATCTCTGACTTTGAGGTACTTATATTCTTGTACAGGAGAAAATAAAGTAAACTAATATCTATGCTAAAGGAACAGAAAAATAAATGTCATAAAAGAAAAATATAAGGTTAATAAACCCATGCTTTTGAGTGAATAATTGGATGATTCCAGTTGAGTCTTCAAGAATGTAGGCCTGGGTCAAAACATTAGGTGACATAAATGACCTCACTCTTAACAAGGCCCTACTGTGGTATGTCTTGCATAATATTAAGTATTATATATATTTAAGTTAAATGAAGGAGCAAAATGAAACAAAAGAGCAAACCCTTCCCAAATAATATATTTAGCCATAATAATAACATATTTTCACTTCAAACATTGGCCTAATAATAGATTGAAATATATATATATATATATATATATATATATATATATATATATATATATACATATACACACACACACATATATATAGTATATGCATATGTATATATCTGACTTAAATCTATTTCTACTTTTTCTTTAATTGATAGAAAAATTCTAAAGAAATTTTCACTTTTTGGAAACAAGTATAAAAAAACTTGTTTTGGAAGTGATTACAGTTACTCTATTGTCTTCCAAATTAGGCATGGTCAAGAATATAATTAAATCTTTTTAAGGAAAAAAAGTTCTGCTTGACAAAACATGAAGTTGGACTTTGCTTATCCTAAGAGCCTAACCTGAACAATGCTACTTCTTTTTCCATTATGTCTATAACTGGTTGAAACATGTCTAGAAATGTGCCTTAGATTATGTAGAAAAATGTGATGGAAAAATCACTAGCATCATGAATTAAGTGGGACTATCAACATCCAAGAGAAAGAAGAGTAGCCAACAGCCATGAAATCCAGAAAGACTTGAATTGAGATACAGAACCCTTGGTGATGGCAGAAAGAGGATATTTTGACAATAATGTCAAAGGGAGAAAATGGCAGTAAAAGATCATTTCTGACACACAATTAAAACAAGGGACAGGACAGCCTCCCTTCTACATTTTTTGGGGAGGGCCGATAATTAAACATTTGAGAATTGTGCACTTTCCAAAGATGCTTTAATCCTCTGATGAAAGGCCCTTGGACACAAGAAAGAGTGATGAAGACAGGAGGATTAGTCTTGTCTGCTGATAGTGCATTCCAATACAGTCTCAAGTAAAGATTTGAAGACCTCTCACTGCCCGTGGTCCTCCTCCTTGTCCCCCGCCTCAACTAAAATCTCCATACTGCCACACACTTCATTGGAAATATTGTTGACACCAGGCTACTGGGTCCAGTTCAAGTGCATGCTCAGGAATGTCACCATAAACATTTCACATTTTTCTTTGGCACTCTACAAAGTTTTTCCCACATTCATTATCTAAGTTAAGACACACAACAAACATATCTGGCATTATTGTCCCTATTTTATAGATGAGAAAACAGAGGCTCAGGGGAATTTCACTAGCTTATGCTCTTTAGATGCTAAGATCATTATATTAGTTTTCTATTGTTGTGTGTAAATAAGTATCAAAAATATTAGAAGCTTAAAATAACACATTTCTTTTTTTAAAATATAATTTGTATTGATTTCAGAGAGGAGGGGAGAGGAAGAGAGAGATAGAAACATCAGTGATAAGAGAGAATCATTGATCAGCTGCCTCCTGCACACTCCATACTGGGGCTTGAGCCCTCACCCCGGAAATGGAACCGTGACCTTCTGGTTCAACGGTCAATGCTCAACCACTGACTCACACCAGCTGGCTGGGGCACAACACTCATTTTTTTTTCTGTTCATTTATTTTATTTATTTATTAAGGTATTACATATGTGTCCTTATTCCCCCATTGCCCCCCACCCCCCACACTCAGGCCCTCAACCCCTGCTGTCTGTGTCCATTGGTTTGGCTTATATGCATGCACACAAATCCTTTGGTTGATCTCTCCCCCCAACCCTCCCCTACCTTCCCTCTGAAGTTTGATGGTCTGATCGATACTAACACTCATTTCTTAAGTCATAGTTCTGTAAGGCAGAAGTCTGTCTGGTCTGTGCTTAGGGTCTCAAGCCTAAATCAAGGTGCTGCCCAGATTGGAATCTTATTTGGAAGATCTGGGGGAAATGTGCTCATAGGCTCACTCAGCTCATTGGAAGAGCTCAGGTCTCTGGCTATAGGGCTAAGGCCTCCATTTCCCTACTAGATGCCAGCTTGCGGTAGCTCTCAGGTCCAGAAACTACCCTCTGATCCTCACACATGGTCTCTTCCATCTTCAAGCAGCAACAGTGCATCGTCTTTATGCTTCAAACCTCTCTGAGCTCCCTTTCTATGACCGGCCTAGAAAACGGTTTACTTTAAAGGGCTCATGTGATTAAATTAGGCCCACCTAGATTATCGCTCTTTGGGCAATTACACAGCATAATCACAAGAATGATATTTCATCACAGTCACCATTTCCACCAGCAAGACCTGGGATTATTGAGGGTTATTCTTAGAATTCTGCATACTACAATAATGAACATGCTTGAACTGGGGAGAGGAAGAGGGAGAGGAAGAGGAAGAGGAAGAGAGAAATAAGTGACTGATCCTCAAGACCATCTAGGCTTGGTTTGGCTCAAAGTATTACAAAAAGGACGAGATAGAGAAAGAGAACTCAAACAGCTAGCCGGGCCCTAAGACAGTTTTAGGAGCTCTATTCCTCATAAGCATAGGACTGTTCAGTGACCTGCCAACCAAAAAATGTGACCAATCAATGGCTTGACCTATGGGATTAGCATTTCCTGTTCTGGAAGAAAAGGGGTAGGGGAAGAGGAAAAAGTATTCCTCTTTCCTTAACAGGGAACCAAGACTTTCTAAACCACATTTATTCTACAGCCTTTTCCTCCTAGAAATATACGTTTATGTTCAGGAGCCTCTAGGGATGAGTGGGTACATATTCCCTATTTACATTTATTCAAAAGCTATTCACTTGTCTGCATCCTCATAGTAGACATAGAGATTGTTTCCAAAATTTAGACCTTAGAAGAGTCTATGATAAATATCATTAAACACATACACTTATATACTTCTCCAAATACAAGCTACTTAGTGGTAATTTATGCCTGTAATTTAAATATTTGCATGAAAATGTTAACCAGGAATAAATTTCTCATTATTCTAATATTTCTTATTATATATCAATACCAAATGCCTAACTGCTTACCAAAAACATAACTAAAAGTTAGCAAAAATGACTATATCAGATAACAAAATACAATGGCACCCAGAATTTGACCAAACTTCAGAGTTTAAGGTTAGCATCCTCCCTAAGACTGCCCTGACTTCACATGCCAGCCACAACTTTAGAGTTCCCCAAAGTCACCCTCACTTCTGACCAGCTGGCTACAAATTCAGAGGTTTCCACATACCCTCAGGTTTGATAATTCACTAGAATGTCTTACAGGAAAAGTCTATATTTACAATTCTATTTTTATTATCATGAAACGAAATGAATCAAAACCAGCCAAAGAGAAAGACACATAGGGAGAGGTTTGGGAGGGTTTTAAATGGGATCTTGTGAATTTGGGATGTGTTATGCCCCTAGCACATCAATGTATGACAATAAAGAGAGCGTATTGTTAACTAGGGAAGCTCATTATGTAGGTATGTTTGATTGCATTATCATCCATGTGACTCAATCTCCAGTCCTAGTCCCTTCCCCAGATATTGGACTGATAATAGGTGGCTTAAAGCTCCAACCCTCTAGTCTCATGGGTGGTCTTTCTGATATGACTTGGGAGGGGGACCCTTTTGAGTCACCTTGTTGGCATACATTGTCAGGTGTGGTTCCAAGTGCCTACAACAAATGACAAAGAAACTTCAATCACTCTGGAAATTCCAGAAGTTTAAAGGTTTCCTCCCAGGAACACAAGAAAAGGCCAGCCAAATTCCTTATCACACATATGGTCAGATGTGAAAAGCTTAAAACATCAGATTCTGATGATGAATTAAGAATATAATTGTTTTGTGTTTCTCTGATGCCTCAGTTAGTCCAATATCTGAAGTATATATTTCCTTTGTTGGTACTCAGCTTGCTTCTCAAAATGTCTTTACAAGATGCTAATGTTTTGCCAACTATATTTGGACTATTACTCAAAACTTTTACTACATGTCATTTTGTTTAAAATGTATTAAGCTTTTATATGTAACTAAAGGCCTGATGCACGAAATTCGTTCAAGGGGCTCAGCCATCACAGCCCTGGCTTCATCCGAAAGGTCGTTAGGAAGGATGTCCGGAAAAACGTCTGGTCTAATTCGTATATTACGCTTTTATTATTATAGATATACAGCTATATATAATGTTCTGTATGCATATTGTATATAAACTTATAGATTGTGTATCTATTATGTATATATTTTTTGGGCTCAATTTTCAAATTTGGGAAATTTTATGATTGCCAGGAGAGATTAGGGTACTTTGGTTTTCCCAGACTCCATTCAATGAGATTTTCTGAAAAGAAATATCAAGGTCCCATTTCTGAAGAAAGAGAGCATGGAATCTGGGTGGGCAAAATCCTTTTAAAAAATATATATACATATATTTTTATTGATTTCAGAGAGGATGGGAGAGGGAGAGATAGACATATCAATGATGAGAGAAACTCATTGATCGGCTGCCTCCTGCATGCCCCCAATTTGGGATTGAGCCTGCAACCTGGGCATATGCCCTGTGACTGGGAATTGAACCATGATCTCCTGGTTCATAGGTCATTGCTCAACCACTGAGCCACACCAGCCGGGCTGGGCAAAATCTTAAGATATGCATTACTATGACTATAATCCATACACCTTAGTATAGCCTACAGGGCTCTAATAATGTAGACCAAGCCTTCCTTGACAAGAGTTTTCTCATATGACTCTGGCCTCTCACACTATGCTTTGGCCACACTAGCCTTTTTATATTTCTTAAGCACCCAAGTATTTTTATATCCTCATCCTTAAATTTCAGGTCTCAGCTAAAACACCATCCTTCTTTGTGAATCCTATCTGCAGTAGGTAGTCCCCTCCCCACAGTTCCTCTTATCATATTACACTTTTATTTCTTTCATAGCATTTAGTAATTAGTTTATCCCCCCCCCCCAGTCAATCCTGTCAAAAGTAAGTTGCTAGAAGATATGGATTTTGTCTATCAAGTTCACTAATATATCTCAGAACCTAGAAGTCTGTCACATAAGAGTTGGGCAATAAATTCACCTTGAGTACATCCATACATCAAATTGCTAATTCAGCCCTAGCCAGTTTGGCTCAGTGGATAGAATGTCAGCCTGCAGACCAAAGAGTCTGGGTTCAGTTCTGGCTAAGGGCACGGAGCCTTGGTTGTAGGCTCCTCCCCAGCCCCGGACCTGGTCAGGGCTCGTTCAGGAGGTAACCAACCTATGTATTTCTCTCACATTGATGTTTCTCTCTGTCTTTCCGTCTCTCTTCCACTGTCCCTAAAAATCAGTGGAAAAATTTCCTTGGGTGTGGATTAACAACAACAAAATTTGATAATTCATCTGAACTAAAGGCCTAGTTATTCATCCTTTTCCAACATTTTTCAAAGTGTAGCCTTCAAACCATTTGTATCAAAGTCCCGGTGTATCCATTAAAAGTGAAGATTCCTTGGTTTTGTTCCAGATTGACAAACAGATTCTAGGGTTGGGCCATAGCAAAATACATTTAAACCAGAGCACAATGATTCTTAGAGGATCTAAAGTTTGTAACGATGGTTATTATATTGTTGAAGACTTGAGCTATTACATGGTATTATGTCACTTCATTATAAAGGGTACAAAGAGTTAAAGGGATACTCCCTACATCAAGTAGCTCACAGTTGGAGCCAATACCAAAGGGGAAAGAAAGAAAGAAGAGAGAGAGAGAGAGAGAGAGAGAGAGAGAGAGAGAGAGAGAGAGAAAGAGAGAGAGAGAGAAAGGGAGGGAGGGAGGGAGGGAGGAAGGAAGGAAGGAAGGAAGGAAGGAAGGAAGGAAGGAAGGAAGGAAGGAAGGAAGGAAGGAAAAAAGAAAGAAAAAAAGAAAGAAAGAAAGAAAGAAAGAAAGAAAGAAAGAAAGAGAGAGAAATAAGAAAGAAAGAAAAGAATCACATAATGGTGAGAAAAACCTAGAAGCAAGAGAGGCTGGGAAATGTAGTCTTTTAGGCAGGGGACAGTTTTACCCCAAGTAAAATCAAAGTTCCTTAACTAAGCAATAATTTCAGGGTGAATAATTGCAAGGTACAGAGATTATTGTCTGCCACAACTCTATTACATCATCCCATCCCTAAATATATATATAGGATTGACCTAAGGATCTTTCTCCAACCTTTCTCCCTTCCCTTTCTCAACACCCTGCTCTTCAGTATTTTTATCCAAGATAGATATCAGTAATTACCTCTCTGACAGCCTGTCACTGGTATCACTTTCAATCTTTCCTGTAAAATACTGCCAAGTTCAATTCCCCGAAGTCCCCACTGAATGGTCTCCATTGCCTATCAGGCAAGTTCCAGCTCTCCAGTAAGGCTCTGTCCCTCTACAACCAGCCTGATCTCCTTTCAATGTCCTTTCCCAGTGCCCTCTGTGAATCAGTAATTTTAAAGTCAACTTCTGCTTTTCTCCAAACACAAGTTGCCTTTCTAGCCTATTTTGCTTTGTGTGGAAAGCCCCTTTTACTGATTCCATCTGGCGAAAGGCTGTCCATCCTTTTAAAGGAGATGTAGTCATAGGAAGACACAGCTGATGGCAGATACACGGCACCAAAGAAGGTAAGGTACAAGGAAGGAAAAACATGACCTCTCTCCCCTCTCCTTTTTATCTCTGGCTGGTGTCTCTGAATGGTTGAATCCACTAGAGCAGTGGTTCTAACCTTCTGGCCCTTTAAATACAGTTCCTCATGTTGTGACCCAACCATAAAATTATTTTCGTTGCTACTTCATAACTGTAATGTTGCTACTGTTATGAATCGTAATGTAAATATCTGATATGCAGGATGATCTTAGGCCAGTGATGGTGAACCTTTTGAGCTCGGAGTGTCAGCATTTTGAAACACCCTAACTTAACTCTGGGGCTGTGCCACATATAGAAATTTTTTGATATTTGCAACCATAGTAAAACAAAGACTTATATTTTTGATATTTATTTTATATATTTTAATGCCATTTATCAAAGAAAAATCAACCAAAAAAATGAGTTCGTGTGTCACTCTGACATGCATGTCATAGGTTCGCCATCGCTGTCTTAGGCGACCCCTGTGAAAAGGTCGTTCAACTGCCAAAGGGGTCACGACCCACAGGTTGAGAACCGCTGCACTAGAAGCGGAGCAGACAGGGAGTTGGATGTGGTCACAGGGATCAGCCTCCTGGGACATGGAGCTGAGCAGAGAAAGGCAGAGAATGGAGCTGGGAACAAGTGGAGAAAAACCAACCCAACATGTAATAATGATGAATAAATTTCAATACTTAATGATTATTTGTTAATTTTTCCTGTAACATTAAATACAGAAAGAATGCAATTGGGGTGATCCATTGGAGTGTCAAATTTTGCCAAAATATATAGATATTCTTAAGAAGCAGTTTTTGTGTGAAATGAAGGTAGGGGATCAAAACTGGGATTGCATCACCTTCCATCTGTCACACCTAGCACAATGCCTGCTCCCCTAGTAAGCTCATTCTCCAGGAAAATTTGTTGATGGAAAGATTGAACAGTGATGTGACTCTTGCTATATCTGCTAAAATAAAACCAAAAACCTTTAAGCTGAAATGGGATCTGAATTTAACATAAAAAAACAGTTTTAAGAAAGGCAGTTATCACTTTTATGTCCTGTAATTCAAAATGGCAAGTGAGGTTCATTTGTTTAATGAGTTCAAGTAAAATTTAGTTGATTTGATAGTCAACTTTAGTGGCCTACATAAGTAAAATTAGCTTTCTTTGTAGACCAATTAAAAAAATTCTGACATATAATCTTTTATAGTTGATAATATTAACTCAAAATAATCATGAAAAAATTAACATGTATCTTATTCTTGACCAAGACTTTTAAATTTATGAAATATTATTTTAGAATTTTGTATGAAAAATTAAAAGTGATTATTTTGTTTTCATGAACATAGTAAAAAAATTAAAAGAAAAAAATTGTACACAGTGAAAAATATTCCTCTGGGTGTCCCTCAGTGAACATTGGATGCCTCTAAAGAGAACTGCTTTAAAATCTTCTGACAGAGATTTTAAAGTTCAAGAACATAAGCTCATGTTTATCAAATTCCTTTTATCTGCTAGAACTGTGCTATCCAATAAAGTAACCACAATTTCACGTGGCCAGCTATGGAGCACTTGAAACGTGGCTAGTGTGATGGGGGAACTGAAATTTTAATTTAAATTAAACTGAAATTTAGTCCACTTAACTATCAGGTCTAGAAAATTGCATAAACTCAAGGTTCTCTCCCTGTAATTTCTTAGAATGAATATTGTGTGAAGCAGATTCTCTAAAATATGGAAGCGCACACAGATGACTATGAACTTCCCATACTATGTTCCACGAGAGCAGGTTATGCCAGTATTGACCCCACTGTCTGCCAGGGCCTGGTGAACCCTAGCACTCAATATTTGCAAAATAATAAAATGTTGTGTGAGATAAAGGTCACTGTTTCTTCCCTTCACTCCCCCTCCCCCCACCCAGTTTTAAATGAATAGGCATTATGGCAATGAAAAAGTCTTTTGCCATTAAGTGTTTATCCCAATCTGGAATAAATTATATTGAACACATACAAATGGAGTAATAGAGTTTTCCCTGTGGAAGAGGACAGGTCTTCAGACTTCCAGACCATGAATAGTTTGTTCAGAGTGCCACTAGATGGCGCTGCTTACCCACGCTACCAGATAACCCTGTAGTCCCTGGAGTTAGTTTCCAAACATATTCAAATGTGCCAAGTCTGAATTCCTGTGTGAAATCATAGAGTGAGTGTAGCATTTCATTTGTCTCTGGTAATCATCTATCACTAACCAAAAATACTACCTCCTGATAATGTGTAGCGCACTTAGAACCCGCTCAACTATCAAACCCCATTCCTACTTTGGGTCCTCCTAAGGTTTACACCAGAAAAGTGAGAGCCAAAAAACAAACCCAACCAAACAAACAGAAAACACACCCCTTTCCTCTAATAGTAGACGCCTACAATGTCCTTCCCCTTCTTTCAGTTCTACCTCCATCTTCCTCACAACCCTATTGCTGCCCTACAATAGCTAACGCCCCTGATCTCCATGGCTTCTTTGCCCAGGGCCCTGTGCCAGATCCACCCCTAACACCTCAGAAACTGGAGCCAGAGTTCCCCTCCTCCCCTCTACCTGGCATCTCAAGTCTTTGTGGGGACAAACATTGTTTGGCCATTTGTCAAATGCAGCATTTTACTTCCACAAGGATTAAATGGGTTTTAGGGAACTGGTGGAAAAATCTAACCACCAACCCTAACAATCTTGTCATTTAAAGAGTGCAAAATTCAAAGGGGGTGATTGACAGAATTAAAAGGGGATCAAAACTGGTTAAAGTAGTACATATCCCATATCGAGTGCTGTAATAGGGCCCCGAAGAAAATGCTGTGGATGGGGGTTATTCATTCTTCATGGTGGTGGAAGGCTGAAGGAAGGCGTTGCAGAGGAGGTGACACTGAGTTTGAAATCTGGAGTTTGCTCAGTGGAGGTGTGAGGAGGCACAGGGGAAGCCCACAAAGTTCATTGTCTGCTGCTGGGTGGAGAACTTCAAAAGGCTTGAGTGTAGACTGAGGAGGAGACTGGCCAAACACAGGACTGGAAGGGAACTGAGGACAGACTGAGAGACTGTGAATGCCCTTCTGATACTTATATGTACCTGAAGTACTAAGCTATGAGGAGCCAGCAGAGGTTGCCCAGGTCTGTCAGAGATTAGACTATACCTCCCCACAAAAAGATAATGTTAGGGTCACCGAAGGATAATGAGGCCAAAAGTGGTAAGGGATTATAAATTTATTGGGTCATCTAAAAACCCAGATGGACTGAGCCCCAAAATGGTGCCAGCACCCAGGGAGTCAGAGATTTTAAAGGACTCTAGGCGGGCTTTTTCTGGGCAGAGAATTCTCTGGGCGTCCTGGGTCCTGGGAAGGTCTGCAGGAGGATAATAGCCTTAGCAAGTGGAAAGTGGTCTTAGCAAGAGGAATGTGGTCTAAGCGAAAGGGATGCCAGTGGTGAAGTGGTCTAAAGGTCAGTTCCCGAGGGGAGAGGGTATTGATTCAATTATTTGGATTCGATTATTTGATCAGACCTAACAGATAGGAGTCTTAACCCTAGTGCCTGTGAATGTGACCTTCTTTGGAAGGAAGGTCATTGCAGATGTAATTGGTTCAGGCAAGATGAGTTCATGTTGGGCAGGTGGTCCCTAACGTAACATGACCGGTGGCCTCATAAGAGAAGAGACACAAGCACATGAGGAGAGAACACCATGTGATGAGAGGCAGAGACTGGAGTTACCTGGATGCAAGCCCTGGATCGGATTGTGGCAACCACCAGAAGTTGCAAGAGGCAAGTAAAGATCCGCTACACATTTCAGAGGGAGCACGGCCCACTGACACCTTGATTTAGATTTCTGGCCAGCAGATCTTTGAGACAATACATTTCTGGTTTTTCAGTCTGTGGTGCCTTGTTACAGCAGCCCTAGGAAAGTAACACACGGTCTTTCTCAGACTCCTTCTTGTTTCCCACAAGCCACCAGAGCTTGGCCTGCAGGGCGCACCCGGGTCCTCACCTCCTCCATGTCCTCCTATCCTTACCTTGAGGACTGATTCAATGCTCTTCTCATCACTGCTCCCTCTGGGGGGAGCAGCAGTGTCAGATGCCCCTCCCCCCCCCCCCGTCTGTGTACCTGAAGAACCCACAAGAGCAGTCACTATGGGATCACTGCCACTCAGATATCAGATAATGAAGTCACACAAATAGCTCCTTTCACCTGTCCATCTCCACCATCCCTCTCACAGCTGCCGGGTGTTACCAATCCCATATCAGGCCTGAGCTGTAGGGAGCTGTGATTTGAATGAGAGACATAAAGGGTCTGGACATTTGAAGGACAGAAAATGAGACTGTTCTAATCCTTGAAAGTGACAGTGAAAGCTTAGGGACATCTTTCAGGCCTCGGAAATAGAGAGCAGACAGCGCAGGTGTGACGGCAGTAGGGGAGAAAAGTTCCCTTCTTATTTCCAGCAAGGTGAGTTCATCCAAAAATGAGTTACATAAATGGAATGTTTTCTTCCTACTGACTTTATTACCTTCAGTTTTTGAAGAGTTGGCATTTTAAGTGATCTTAACGACATCAAATCTATCTTAATTATAACCTTTCCTCTCAGGGAACAGAGTTGTCTATGGAAGAATTTTCTAAATTTCTTAATTAACCTGAAGTGACTTTATTTTGCCGAGGATTGTGCTTTGAAACCATTATGAGATATTCTCTACATGCTATCCCAGAGTAGTTAAAAAAAAAAAAAAAAAAACTACACCATAAAGCAAAATCCTATAGCAACAGACTACTCAGCGATAAAAGGATATAAAGACTAAAGGAAATAGGCAATAACTAGGTTAAAAATGTAAGGTTCCAAGGTTGTAGAGGTCAATGTTCATATTCTGCCCACATCAGTTCCAAGGGAACATTTGAGGATAAATTCTATTGTTTTTACCTGCTTCAAATCTAATTTTTGATGATGAAGTTTTTATAAGCAAGTTTAAATTCATTAATATGTGGCTTTTTACTATCTACTTTATCTTTCAAAGAAAGTAGTAAGCCGTTTCTCTAAACAGAGGCCATATCTCCTCCTTTCTCTGTAGGCTCTAGTCCAGTGGTTCTCAACCTTCTGGCCCTTTAAATACAGTTCCTCGTGTTGTGACCCAACCATAAAATTATTCTTGTTGCTACTTCATAACTGTAATGTTGCTACAGTAATGAATCATAATGTAAATATCTGATATGCAGGATGGTCTTAGGCGACCCCTGTGAAAGGGTCGTTTGACTGGTAAAGGGGTCGCGACCCACAGGTTGAGAACCCCTGCTCTAGTCCCTTCCAGCAGCAGAAGACTTCCCTGGAGACTAATGAAACCAGGGTCCCCACTCAGGTCTTTTCTAGGGCCTGGGAGGGACCAGATGGTATCTTTACCTGGTCGTTAGGCAGATCCAAATGACTAAATTAAGACTATTTAGCTGCAAAAGTTTAAGAGCAACCTATCTTTCCACTCCAGCTTGCCCTTTCCAGAACTTCCTTTGAGTTGGGTGGCATTGGGGTGGCTGTGGTCATTTTGGGGACTCACCTAAGGCAAACTTGAGCTAATCTGGGTTCAGGGGATACAGATATGAGGTGTTGGTGGGGAATCTCTGGCCTCAGGCTGGTTCGTGATGGGCGCTGCCCTTCAGGTGCTGTCCCTGGGGAGGGTCCTTGGGTTGAAGGGGATGCTGGCCCTGGGCCTGTCTGAAAGCCACATATGCCTTGCTGAGCTCGGGGGATGCCCCATTGTCCTGCTGTCCTCAGCCTTTCCTGTCCCAGGCCTCCAACCTTCCTCCTGCTTTTGGAAGCTGTGATTGGAGGCTTCACTGCCAGGTGGTAGCCCCAAGGAGACAGCCCAGGGTGGCACACAGAAGCTGCATCCACTCCCTACGCTATTGGTCTTCTGGGTTAGACAATTCTGGACACACTCGCCTCTACACTTCCTGTTCTGTAAGAAAATAAAGCTCTACTTCCTGAGTAATATTTTAGTCATGCATTCTTCTATTTGCAGCTGAAATCAGCTGAACAAATCTGTGAACAGATTATAAATTTGTAGGATGTCATACATTTTTTGATCCTTTACTGCATCTAATGGACTGTCTTCTACAAATTAGATGCTGATGACATGTTGGTTGCATTGATAAGTAAGTGAGTGAGAGAGTATGACAGGGATGATGCAAGGAAGTGGGAAAAGATCACATCTATCCATGATGCCACAGGGGAAAAAAATAACAATTATTATGATATAGTCACTCATATAAATCCTTTACACTTATCGATTTGTTTGATTTTATGAGATAAGTGCTATTATTATCATCCCTATTTGATACATGTGGAAACAGACCCTGGTGCTAAATGAAAGGTAAGCAAAACACTTAATAATCAAGAAAAATGTCTTAATATAATATTTTAAAAGTCAAAATTAACACAAAACTTTATGATGAATAAAATATTAAAATTTTAGCTAAAGATCAGATTTGACCCTGTACTTCTACAACCTGGCTTCACTCGCCTCACCCTAATCTCAGCTCTGAAAAAACACACATTATTTACAAAAAAGGGAGGTCTGCCATAGTTTGTTAATATGATTTAAAAAAATGTCTAAAATATTGTCTGTTGCCTACTGATTTGTTTGGTGCCTTCTTAAACTTTGTGCTCAAGCTGCATGCCTCACTTTTCTCACCCTAGTCCTGTCCTGAATGGAGGAGCCTGGATTTGAACACATGTAGCCTAACCCTAACCATGTGCTCTCAAGCAGTGAACTCACCTTTCTTTATAAGGAGTGGAAGGGAAGGAGCATTGGGCCGTCTTTGAGATGGTTCCCATTGTCCCAGAAGACCTTGTGAGGCAAGAAAAGCTTGTATTTATCTGCATCTGAAAAATACATCTCACATGACCTACATTATGTTCATTTAAAGAAAAACATTTTTTTTACTATACTTATTTTAAAGCTTTGTAAACAGATCCAGTGACATCAGGCACTTTGCCTCAGTTTACACAGTTAAGTGGATGGGCCAGGGTTTGACCCCAGACTCTGCTTTAGAGCCAAGATCTTCCTGACCCCGTAGAATTCCTGTAGCATGTGGTAAGCGTATTTAGTGTCGTCAGCGGAAACTAGATAAATGCAGGTCTGGAATAAAGATTTATTCTAAAAAGAAGCCAAGGTACACAGACGGGGTAATCAGAGGCACCAGCAGAACGATGTGGGTGTGGGTGTGGGAGGGGAGGAAGGGACTAGCAAAGGAAAGGAGCAAGGGTGGAGGGATGCAAGCTAAAAGAATTCTGATCTCAGGGATATTGTGACCTCTTTGTAACCTCAGGCTGTGAGGGCTAGGAACATCCTGTTTCTTTGAATTGGATTTTTTAAAAGTTAAGAAAAAAGGACGCCTGGTTAATTGACAATATTTTCATGGCCATTTGTTCTTGAATAAGCAGGTTTAAGACCACCTACCACATAACTTTTGACTTACTTTCCCTTTCAGCTTTAATGAAATGTATTTCTTATATACAATTTTTATAATTTTACTTTCTATTTTGTTAGTATTTGATGATGAGCATGAAACTAGCTGAACTTTCTGTAGATTTTCAAGGCAGCTGATTGAATTTGTCAGCTTCTTTCTCATAGTTTCTTTACAGCCTCTCTGAATGATTAGAGAGTGCTTTCATAATTGCGGCAAGCTTGAAGCGATAATGAAACACTCCTAATCAGAAAGCGGCTGAACAGACATGCAGAAATGACTGCTGGTTTACTGAGCAACGAAGGACTAACAGCTCCCCCTAGTGCAGTTACAGGGGTATAAATGTTTATACTAGCTAAATCAGGAACCCCATCAAATCAGCACAAATCCAGCTTTAAACCACAGTGTACTCCAGATTTTCACTGATAGAATAAAAAAAACTATAAGTGAAAATTCTAATTGTCAGTTATAAATAAGTTAAACACTATATCAATTATTCTTTTTGCATTTATTTAAATTGTCTTAAATCTGAAAAGACAGTTAAAAGTTAATTATCTCAGGACAATCATTCATAGTGACTTATCAAAACATAACCATAAAGACTTATAAGAACAGCAAATATTGATATACTTCTGGTAAGACCAAAATAGTTTTGACTAGATTTTCATGAGAAATTAGAAATATAGTTAAGTAACCTATAAGTTTGAGAAAATGTATAAAATACCAAAAAAAAAAAACCAACCCATAAAACACATATTCAAATTTTCTTTTCAAATTTTTCTTTAAGTGTGAACGATGCTTATGCTTAGTTAATATTGATGACATTTTTCCTTAACTGCTTCATTCATCCAAATATAAAATTTTTCTGCCTAATTCTAAGTTAATGTGCAATAAGAGAAAAAAGATTCCCAGAAGACTTTGAGAATTACATGGAAAAGACCCAAAGGCTAAAATTATATGGAGCTACAAATTGCACAAAGAAATCAAATCAATAAGATTTGATCATCTGATGGAAAAGGCTTGATAGAGAAGAAATAATTTATTTCTGACTCTATTAGTCATTGAATATGAATGTGTGTTAATGATATTTATTTACAATCTAACTGCATTCACTTAACAGGTTAGAGGCAAGCTACCATTAAATTAAATCTAAATACGTAAGCCATATAGAGTTGGTTAACATTTAATATTAGCCCACTTTTTTTTTGCAGTCAATAAAGTGCATGAAGAGAAGATCAAGCTTAAAACTAGGAAGTGAGACATTCAAAGTTGTTTTGGGTTTTCAGGCAGAAATACAAATCTAATAAGCCATGGTTAGCTACAGAGTATCTGATATAAACACCCAGAAAATGAGTTTCAAAGAAATTAGTTTTAATAAACAGAACCTGATGGATTAAAAAAAAAAAACACCTCACACAGCATTTTAATGTGTGTGATTTCTAGAATGGGATCTAACTCTGGAGTCCTGGCTATGCCCAACTGTGGTTACCTGGGCCTATCCATCCTGCCTGAGCCTGTTCAAACGCACCTCTCTTGACCACAGAAATGCACAGCATGAGAGGAGCGCATTGTTTCTGGTGCGGGAGTTAATATCGCTTATCACCCATTGGCCTGCTTTTAAAACACTCTGTGCCTCCTTGATGACCTTGGTTCTTTGATTCTGTTTTTTATTTCTTCTCTATCTATATGTCTTCTCTCAAAATTTAGCTCTGAGGACAAGAAAAGGAAACATGTTTTGCAAAAGTAGCATCTTTTCAATCTTGATAAATTAAACTATATTGCCATAATATGACAATTGTTATGATTAAGATAAAAAGACAAGAGCACTTGTGATTCCAACAGACTAATTCTGCTTATATAAACTAAATATGTTAGGCTGCAAAATAATTCCTAGTATAACATACTGACAAAACAACAAGAAATTAATGCATACATGCAGGTGCCGAAAGTTAAGTGACAGTAGAACCTGAAATAGAAAGTAGATAGGAGGCAGGTTTTAACTCTGAGTACATCTGCCAAAAATGGTGCCTTGGTCTTTGATTGGTATGGCTGGTCCAAGAAGACTCTAATACAGTGGTTCTCAACCTTGGCTGCACATTAGAATCACTTGGAAATCTTTTTAAAATCCTGATTTCTGGGCCTCACCCTCCAGAAATTCTGTTTCTTTGTTACTAATGTTGTGGCCCCACCCCATAACAAAGAAACAGAATTTCTGGAGGATGAGGCCCAGAAATCAGGATTTTGAAAAGATTCCCAGGTGATTCTAATGTGCAGCCAAGGTTGAGAACCACTGCTCTAATAGGAGACCCCCTTGCATTAAGCTGGAACCTCAAATGATTTCCCACCTGCTGTCAGGTTGCTGATCTCCTGAACTCCGGCAGACGGCCCAGCTTTCCTCGTGGTGCTTCCCTTCAGGCAGTAAGCAGGCAGTGGCAGGGCAACCTTGTTTGTTCCTCTTGTCTTTGGAAACATTGCACTCATGTCAAATGTCTGAACTCATCGTTTCATGTATTTTGTCCTGTTTCTCAGACATCCCATCTTGACTATAAGCGAAAGTCTCAAATTCACTACTTATACCAATTTTGATTATCCGTAATTCTGTCTTTTCTGCTTGCCTTTTCACTTCTTATCACATGTTAGGATTTCACTAAGTCAAAGCCATGCTAAAGGGCATCCAGGGTTTGGAGGAACAAAGGAACAGGCAATTAATCAAGTGAAAGATAAGATAGTTCAGTACATTTTTACTGGGTTCCTTCTACTTGTATGGCCCATTACAAAACAAAACAAAACAAAACAAAACAAACAAAAACAGCTTTTATGAGACTTCAGGATTTCTCTGTAAGAGGTCACCTCATTTCTTTTGCTCTTTGTTTCTTCCTCCATTTATGTCCCAAGTTTCTTAAAAAAGTATTTTCCCACCAAGACAGCTATGTTTGCTACTAAGAAGTTCTATCTATAGTTCCTCCCTCATGGCCACAGGCTTCCTGAGGCTGCCTACTCAACCATTCAGCCCTGATTTGAGAAGAAACGATAAAACCATTAGCTGCGTCCACTTAGGGATGGTCTTACCAAACCTGACTCTCGTCCTCATCTCAGTTCCATTACGTGTTGTTTTCCTGAATTTGCCCATGCTTTATTTATGTTGGTACCTGGGCTGCTGTGCTGGCCTCTTAGAGCAATGTGTGCCCTTGCAGGAGCATACGTTCTGCTACATTTGTGTCACACATTCACTACACAACGAAGGGCTGATGCTAGGAGGTTCAAGGAAATGTGAGCTTGTGACGGGTGTGAAGCTCAGCAATGCTTCTCTAGCTTGCAGAAGAAACATTACTTTAAATTGATCTGTCATTTGCAAAGCCACAGTTCTAATAAATATTTCATTAGAGGGTGCTACCAGCCTTTATGGAGACAGGGCAATCTCCGAAGACTCCAAATCTGATCTAATTCTTAGACTTGGGACTATTTTTGAACTGCCAACTGAACCAAATAGTAATTTTTCCTTAATATAAGCCGAGCTAAAAAAAAAAAAAAGGTTCTATAGTCCCCATAAGGGTTGGCATGATACCCAACCATGCCCCTCGTGTGAAAGGGAACCCCAAGAAGTTGTTGAGGTTTGGAGACGACCACGTTTCAGTCTGTAGTTAGTGAGAACCCACAAAGTGCATGACCGAGGACACAAAGAAGAAAACTCTTCTCCATCTGTTCACACTGGGCTGCAGTGACCCTCAGTTGTATTTCTTATTCTTCATACCTTGTCTGTCTCCTCCCTGAGGCTGAGACCAGAATGTGCGGCTTTATGTGACTGCTGAGTGCCAGAGCAGTGGCTCACAGACAGATCTTCGCTCAGAACAACCCAGGCGTCTGTCCGCACATGCTGTCTCCCACTCCTGAACCAGCCCAGACGCCCATCTCAGCTCTTCTTTGAGTTCAAGTAAAAACACTGGCAATGGAAATCCAGACAAGCTAAGTAACCTGCCCAAGGTCACACAGCTTTCAGTAATAAACGCAGATTACAACCCAAGATGGCCAGCCACAGCAACCCGAGCTTATGACATTGACCGCCAGGCTGTTGCTACCTTTCAATGCGGTTGCTGTGAGCTGTAAGGCTGGGGCATTTTGTAATCAGAGTAATAATAAGCCACTTTACTAAGAAAAATAACCTGTGCAGAGGAAAGCCAGGTATTTGCATGGTAGAAAGAGAACAGGAGTTAGAAAAGAAGACTAGATGTTGATAATAATGCTGATACTAACGAGGCTTGTAATTGGAGCATCAATTAACCCCACTGAAGGTTGGCTTCACCAGATTTAAATGAGATTAACAATACTGGCTTCTCGAGTCTTACGAAATCAGAGAAACCATTCAACAGTGTCTAAAACAGCTCTTGACCCTAAGTAAATACTCTTTAAATGTTAAGGTGAGTGAAAGATAGATAAGAGATGCTTCACAGATACAACATTGATTGGCCCTGAAGAGAGGGTAAAGTTCATGAAAAAGGACAAAATAAAATCAAAGGCATGGAGAATATTCAGTAAATGCATGTGTATGTGATGGGTATTTGTGTATAATACCTACCATTTATGTGAAATCTATCATTTACTGGGGTATCACCATGTACCATCACTCTACTATGGATCATGGCATCAGTAACCATGGTTTAGGGGATTTTGTTATATACTTTGGGTTTCATCATTGCATGCATTTTACAGATGCTTAACCATGGGCTGTCCTGAGGACATGGTGGTTTAACAGAGTCTCTCTGCAGATGTCTGTGAAACCCAGCATCAGGCTGTGCTTGGTGCAACGATGAAAAAAATTTTTT
The DNA here is from genome assembly GCF_963259705.1 of Myotis daubentonii. Taxonomy (NCBI): domain Eukaryota; kingdom Metazoa; phylum Chordata; class Mammalia; order Chiroptera; family Vespertilionidae; genus Myotis; species Myotis daubentonii. The sequence goes on from NC_081847.1 coordinate 61,670,339, forward strand.
TGTGTGTATGAAAGAAAATACATTGAAGAAGATATGCTTAGGGAAAACATATAGATTTACATATGCAAAATGTTAACTGGGTTATCTCTTCAGACTTTTCTGTTAACATTTTTTAAATCAGTAAAATTGTTATTTTAATAAATTATTTAAACATACACATTTCTTTTTTCCAAAATTAACAGACATAACATGTCTGTTAAGCTGAAAAACCATCACGAGAAGAAAAGAAATTGTTTTCAATAGATATTCTGTTAGTGTGAATTCAGGAGTAGCTTTGGATGTTTTTATAACCTACTATTTTATACTCTCATCATTTCAGTTTTATTTGAAGTAGGATTAAAAAATAATAAATGTCGATTTTTATACATTGGAATAATTATCAGTTGGAATACACAAAAATGTAGTAAATACATTGAGCATACTAAATGCATTTCAATTATTACATATTTTTTTTAGGTTTTAAAGACAGCCACATTACTTACCATGCCCTGGAATTTGAAAACTTTGTCCAAAAATGACTCCTCCTGAGACATACTCCAGACTGTAAGCCTCTCAGAGAGTCTTGAAAAGTCTCTTTTGGAAAAAGTCAGATGTGTGGTCTCCATAATGAATCATAAAGCCAACAAACAGCATTACCTGTTATTCTTTGTTTGTTTGTTTGTTTTTAAATAAAAATTTTATTTAAAAAGGAAGGGAGGAAGAGAAGAAGGGAGGGATGGAGGGAGAGAGGGAAGATGGCAGTGCTGTTACTGTTTATTCCCCAGGGGAAATATCAAAGTAAGCAAAATAGAAGCTGCCTTGAATTTGCATGCTTTCACCAGAAAAGAAGTGATGTGACTTACACTTCCCTACAGTGGTCTCATGTGTAGTGAGAATTCAACTCACAGAGTGGAAGTGGCCCTGGGAAATCATCTACCTGAAAGGCCTGTCTCATAGATGAGGACAGGGCCTGAGACCATGACCGTGCTTTAGGTGACACAGGCTCTGACTGCAAACCCATGGTTAACTAAGCAGGCAGTATCTACATTTCAAAAAATTAGAAGAAATAAAGTTAGCTATTCATACAGCTTGTCCTTTTGATATATGAGAACCTTGCTAGAGAAGAACTGAACTATTTTTGGAGGGGATTTAAATCCATTATGTCAAAGTCTTCTGGAATGACATTTTAACTTTTGCTTTCCCTGTTGTGATGGGGTACAGAAAGCAGGATTAATGCCTAATTATGTAGTTATTTTTATGTATGTAGTTAATGTAGTCATTTCTTTAACTATGTTCTCTCCAGACCTAGCTTTCAGCAACTTGAAAAGAACACACACAATCTAGCCATAGTTAATCCATCTTTCTACAGGGATAACCCCAGAATCTTCTAATAGTTCCAGCAGGTGGTAGAACTGTACTAACTGGGTTTGAATTCTGTGTCTGACTTTGACTAGTTAGATACTTGAACTTGGGGAAGTGAATTAATCTTGCATAAGTTACTTAACCTCATCCTATCTTTGTTTCCTTATCTGTAAAATAAAGATAATTTTAATACTTCTATCCTGCATGTAAAGTGCCTAGTGCAATGTCTTTCACATAGTAAACATTCAATAAATGTTGACTATTGGTAAATGCTCACACAGTTATTATTGGAGAGATGTGTTAAGAGAAAAAGAAAGAATTGCCACAAAGAAGAAAGCTGTTGATTCTTGTTTAAACCATCCCAGCTCCTGTTATTTTCCACATTTCAGGAATTCTAGCATAATTTCTCCTGCTCATGAGAGAAAAGAGGGGAAAAGAAGCCTAGCTAACTTTTTATAAAACAGCAGAACCCTACTGTCATATGCACTTATAAGGCAGGGTTTGCTCCAAAAACTTAGGGCACAAATTTAGCTACCTTACCTCCCTCCCCCAATTAATAGAACATTTAAGTATTCCATTAAAAAAATCCACTCTCCACCTTTGTCCAAGGGTTTACTCAGTGGAAAGGGGTCGGATCTCTTTTAAATGCCAAGTGGAGTGAGAAATGGCCTTGCATTGCTTTATACCTCCTGTTGCTGCTCCTGCCCAGACACTGGCCGCTCAGTGGATGAGCCCACAGATGCCCCATTCAGCACCCAGTCAGGGCCCAGCTCTGGCTTCTGGCCTGGTGATTGGACTCTGAGACCAAGGTCATAGGACCAGCATCGCTGTCCAGGACACACACCTGCTCTGCTGGGGGCTGTGCACATGGGCTGCTGCCTGCAAAAGCCACATGCTTTCCGGCCAATCCAGCCCTCGCTACAGACTGCAAACCCTTTTCTCAGAACATGGATCATCGACCCCGGATATCACTTCTCCCTTTAATCATGGCCTATTTTTATAATTAATTAATTATTTTTTTTTTTTTACCTAGGCCTCATATCTGCCTCCTCCCCAGCTGTATCAGCTGCTAGGACAAAGCACTGCCGATGGGGTGGCTTAAAGAACATAAATCTGCAGGGTACATGCCCGAGGCCAAGTGTCCACAGGACAGGTTGCTTCTGAGATTCCTCTCCTTGGCTTGCAGGTGGCAGGCTTTTCCCTGTGTTCTCACAGGGCCCAGTCTCTAAATTCTGAGGTCCTGGGAGTTAGGACTTCAACATTTGAAATTTGGAGGAGACACAGTTCAGCATATAACACCAACTATTAACCCCCTTTACTTAGGGTATAAATTGACTTTTAATTTTTTAAATTCAAGAAGGGGGGTAGGTGGAGAGGAAGAGAAGGGGAGGGAAAGAGAAAGAGGTATATACCCAGGGAGGTCTCTCTATACCAGTGATTCTCAACCTTCTGGCCCTTTAAATACAGTTCCTCATGTTGTGACCCAACCATAAAATTATTTTCGTTGCTACTTCATAACTGTCATGTTGCTACTGTTATGAATCATAATGTAAATATCTGATATGCAGGACGGTCTTAGGCAACCCCTGTGAAAGGGTCGTTCGACCGCCAAAGAGGTCGCGACCCACAGGTTGAGAACCGCTGCTCTATACTGTTTTGTTTTTGTATTTTTCCAATACAGTGGGCACCCCCTGCTTACCTTACCAAGGCAGCCACTTAAGAGGCTGTTCAGACATTTAAGGGCACCCCACAAAACTCGGAAGCCCATGTAAAACAGAGGTCCCCAGAGCTCTCTGGTTGAAATGGGAGTGGGGGGTCTGGACCCCCTTTCTTCTCTCCTCACTGACGAGCATCCTGTAAGACCTCTGGCCTGGAGGATTCCAGGGGTCCGGGCCACTTCTGTTACGTTTCCACAACTACACAACTCACCAAAGTTGAAATGAGTGAGTCTATCATCTGAGGATCCTTAGCTTTGGAAACAAACTCTGTCACCAGGATTTAGTCCAGTTTCGCTCTGGAGCCCTGATGAGTCGGCCACCATGGAGCCTGGGCTTGCGTGGCCTGCTTTATTCCTCCTCTTTGCTTCTTTTGGGAGGTGGGCTTGCTCATAGCCCCGCTCAGCTGTGGTACCCAAGCTAAGCGGAGAGGGGGGAGTTACATAAAACCTCCCTGTGACCTGTTTGCACACACCAGCCTGGTTAACCCTGGGCAGAATGACAGTGACAGCTGCCTTGCAACAAACAGAGGGAGTGAAGGGTTCAGTTCCGCAGCCGCCGCAGGGACGAGTATATCATTACAGCCCGCGGCTCCGAGAGACACCATCTAACCTCCCCGCCTGTCCCGAGTCTCCTCTCGGACATCTGACCCAGACCCTCCGGGAGCGTCCTCCGCCCGTGACTGCCCGCCGGCCTGTCCTCACCTCCGCCTGCGCTCCCTGCCCGCGCCAGCCAGGCTTTCAGCAGCTGGGGTAGGACTCATCCCAGCCTTTGAGCCCCAGGGGGAGAGGGGGGAGGGAAAACACATGGGGGCCAGGCAGTCCAGGGCCGGTTGCAAGGACAAGGGCCCCGGGAGGATGGGCTGCCTGCGGAGGAGGCAGAAGTTGTCCGCCTGGGATGATGCCCTGCTCTCGGGAAGGGACCCCCGGGCCCTGCTGAAGCGGGGCCTGCGCCACATCAGCTTCAGCCTGGTCACCAAGGGGATGACGGACATCCCCGACTTCCTGTGGGGCTTGTCTGAGGTCCAGAGGCTCAATCTGTCTCACAACCAGCTGCGGGTTGTGCCCCCCGAGGTGGGCCGGCTGAGCAGGCTGGTGGTGCTGAACCTGTGCGGGAACCACCTGAAGAGCCTGCCCGCGGAGGTCAGCCTCCTGCAGGGCCTGAAGGTGCTGTTCCTGAGCCTGAACCGCCTGAGCGAGCTGCCGGCCGAGCTGGGCGCCTGCAGGAGCCTGGAGGTCCTGAGCGTGTCCCACAACCGCCTCTCCCAGCTGCCCGCCAGCTTCGCCGACCTCTCCCGGCTGCGGAAGCTGAACCTCAGCAACAACTGCTTTGCTCACATCCCCGCCTGCGTGTTTGCACTGAGGGAGCTGGATTTCCTGCACGTGGGCTCCAATCGCCTGGAGAACATCGCCGAGAGCATCCAGTGCCTGGGCAGCCTCCAGGTCTTCATCGCGGAGAACAACAGCATCCACTCCTTCCCGCGCTCGCTCTGCCTCCTCGCCAGCCTGGAGGTGCTGAACTTGAACGGCAATGACATCCAGACCCTCCCGGAGGAGCTCTACCTGCTGTGCAGACTGGCGAGGATCGCGTGGAACCCCATGGACAAAGGGCTCCACATTTCCCATAACCCGTTAGCCAAGCCCCTGCCCGAGCTGGTGGAGGGGGGCCTGGAGATGCTGGTCAGCTACCTGAAGGACAGAAGGCACAGCTGAGTGGCCGCGGAGGCGGGAGCAGCAGCCAGCTCGCCGCACTCTGCCCACGGGGTACTTCTCCAGTGCGAGCTTTCTCCTCTTACTGTTGGGTTGGTCAAGGCGTGTGTTAATATTTGCTCAGTTGTAGTTGAGTGGCATTCTAGGCAGGGGTTTCTAGGCAGGGGTTTGCTTTGAACTCTGTATGTTCCTAATAACCCCAAAATATGGTCATCTCATTCTAAATATAAATGGAAACAGGACTTCGGTTTTCTCCAAAGAGAAATAATTGCTCTAATTTTCCTGAGGAGCAATGGGACTCGGCCCTTGGAATAATGGTCAGCAGGTCTGATTCGATGGAATCCAAAAGTTAAATATTTACTAAGTATGTGCCAAGGATGGTGTGAGGCATTGGCAACATCTGGTGTCAACCCTTGAATTGGCAACCGGAGGCCAGGTAGCAACAGCAAGACACGCTCCTGCACCAGCCTGGACCAAGCCTTACTTGGGACCAAAGGGCCAGCTGGAGCCCTGCCCTTCTGGTGATGACCAAGTTAGGCAGAGCCTTCCCCTCGAGTTCAGGGGGGAACAATCAGAGGAAACTTGTCTCTAAAATGACTGTAGAGTAACAATCAAGCTGCTCAGGTTTACGTGTGGCGCTGAGTGACTGGCTCATGATGGCTTTTAGATAATAAAAACAACCCAATTTTAATGTGCAGTTTTAACCTTCTTTCCCAATCCTCTTGACCATAGTCATGTCCCTGAGTTTTCCTAAAGATGCCAGCCATACCTGTCATCCTTTCTAACTTCCCGTCTCCTCCCTTACTGGGTCTGCCCTCTCAGAGATGAGATAATAATTGAGGAAAAAGAAATGGCCTAAAGGCAGGAAAAAGGAGGTAAGGCATAGACAAGTCACACACAAAATGTAATTGCCCTTCTAACATTCAGGGGAGGGCGATATTTGCCACTTGGCTTTCACTTATGAACATTTAAAAAGGACTTTAGTGACATTTTTTTAAAGCTCTTTGGACAAAAGGTGTAAAATATTACATTCGTTTTGTTTTTAATTATAAGAATACACAGCTGTTAGTTAAATGTGATAGCAGGACGAGCAATTTTAGAGTTCCTGCCACAGGGGTCACTAAGTCTTATAGCCGAGAGCCCCTAAAACATTTACTGTGTATTAAGAGTTAAAGAATTAGGATGAAGAGGTGGCAGTGAAGAAAGTACAGCCCCTGCAGGTCAATGGAGAGCCCACTGTTCAAGTGTCTTGGCACTTTTGACTGTAGAATATGGCTAACTATTTTGAGACAGAATTTGGGTTTGCTGCCAAGACTTGTCTAACTTCTTAATACCCCTTGGCTTAATTCAGTTAAACTTATGTTTGTTAGCACCATCTCTTCACTCCCGTGGGCCGGGAACCCGAGAGGAGTAAAGCTCTGCTCCTCCTACCAAGGAGCCCACAATGCGGTGAAAAGGACGGAAACCCACGTGGGTTCCTGTGATGTGCAGCAAGCTGTGATCCCTCTCGAGAGAAATGTAAGTGACGGGTGGAGGGAGGGGAACACACTGGATGGTGTAGACTAGACCATGCCCCAAGGTCTCAATAAACAAAGAACAGTAACTAAAAAAACAAACAAACAAAAAAACAGGACTGGGAGAAATCAGTCAAACCCTTATCCCCTGCAGCCATTGCACCCTAATTCCTCCCTCTCCCCCTTTATTCCCCGTGGGAAAGAGCAGCAAAGGGCTGGGGCACTGGGTCTGAGCACAGGCAGGTTTAGTATGGAGCTGCCATCTTCTAAGAGCTGCTCAAAGAGGGTCCATATCATTTATTAATAGGATAGGTGATTTTCCAAACAGACTTCCAAGTCAATTTCCCACTCATAGAAGACGAAAGGTGTTATCATCAGATAGGATAGGTCATTAGCACATTTGCGCATGAGCTCTCTGTCAAACCATTGCAAACAGATCTTACCAGTGTCACTGGCCGGCAGCTGAAGTCCCCTCTTAAAGTCCCCCTCCAGCAGCAACCGGAGACCTGCCGCTCCCTGCCAGGCACACACGGGCACACTCCAGTATCTTCACCCACATTAGCCTGCCAGAGCCAAGACTATTTAAAGACATCAGTGGAGGTTTTACTTGACCTCATGACTCAGTGGGAAATTGCAGGGCGAGCCTCTGCAGGATCACTTACCGAGCGCTGGCTGGAGCACAGGCAGCTGTCAGACAGACACCAGTGGGTGCCAGATCACGCCTGTCCGTGGCCACTGCTGAAGAACCAGTTGGGCTCCCGCTGAATTTCCATGATCTTGCTGTGGGTGGAGAGGCTGGCCGGGACAGCAGCACCCCAGTTCTCCTGCTGAGCAATCATTTTATTTCCTCTCCTTGCTTTTCCAGTCACTTGACCCCAGAGTAACTTTATTCCAGAAAAAGAACCTAACCATATATTGAAAGTGACCCAAGAGCTCATTATACTTTTTATGTGGAAAAAAAAAAATAAGTGTTATCAACATAGTGTCAGGCTTCCATTGGTGCTTTTCAAAGAGTATAGCAGCAAGGTTCTCTTTGTTAACATTTAGCATTGAGGAAATCATAAAAGTAATAGTAGTTGCCTAATGTTCTTTAGATATTGATTCTTTGTGAATGCTCCTTTTTATTGATAAAGGGAAGTGCTGATTATAATCTGCTTAGTTATTCAAAACAGGAATGTGGATGCAGTTTGATACTGCCTTCAGTGTTTCTCTGTCAAACCTACAGTTTGCTGATTGACTGTGAAGTGCTTCTTGCGTATCTTGTCGTAGTTCAAATACTGCCACATTCAAATAACTCCCAGGTATTTCTAAGGCTTCTGAAACCAAAGCACTGGAGATGACTGCATTGGCTGCGGAATATATTTAGCCAAAGAATACCAGCTAATTGGGAGCTTGGTGCAGGAGCTGGCTGCTCACAATCTTGATGATACTGTGGTTTTCATGTCACTTGGCTCTCGGTACGGAGCAATCTCAGTGGTGTGTTCAGAAACACTATTTAATGCAGTGGCAGCTTACAAGCATACAATTAAGAAGAAATCCTATGTTCATAGGAAAGAAAGACAGCTTTGAAAAGACACATCTGTTCCAGGAAAAATACTGCTAAATGCATAAAACTGATGTGTATTAGAAAGAAAAATGTAGTCATTACTTAGCTTGTCGACTTAATAAACAGTTAATAGAAGAAATGTACTCCATGCTCAGGCTTCAGTTAATAGACTGCCTTTCTGTAACAACCAAAGATAGAGTGACTGCAGGACTCTGCACCTGTACTTCACAGTGATGTCATGTTTGTGCTGAAAAGAGATAAAGAGGGAATGCTGTCACTCTTTGCAGGGATACATTAAACAAAATCCTTTTCTTTTGGTAACGGATTATTGCATTTAAAAATTCATATGCCTCAAAGCACATACCAAATATACATTTGATAGCTGTACATTAAAAACAGAGGAAGGTTAAAGAACTGTGGGCTTGGTCACTGGAAAACACGTGGAGATATCAACATGGACTGGGTTGATTCATTTCAGTAATATACAAAGACTAGGGCGAATCTGAATGGAGTCACTGAGATTCCATTACAAATGGTGAAAAATAGAAGATGAGTTCAGGAAATGGTCTAGAAAGAGAGAAAAAATGCAAAAATTTGAGCTGTTAGATTTAGCCAATTTGAAGTTACTAAATACTCAATTATTCCATCCATATCTACTTCAGTAACCACATGTGCTCTATCTTCTTACTCCATCAAAGAATGATTTCCAGTTCTGTGTAACATATACTTGAGAAACACAAAATATCCAGCCTAGATTAAATGTGCAACTAAGTAACAGTACCCTTGATGATGCAACTAAGTACTAGTACTCATTATAATTCATCCAAGAACAGCAAAATACAACTCCATCAGATATTTTAAGAAAACATAATAAAAATATAGAGAAACAGTAAAGCTATTATAACAATAATGGGAACAATCTTGACCTTGTTGAGAAAAGAACTTCTTACAAGTCTTCCTTTTAAGTTACCTCTCAAGTTACATGTTGAATCCAAAGCATTACTAATTTAAAAAGAAAAGGACAGCATAGTAATAAAAGGGAAGCAAAGAGGGCTAATAACAAATCTGTAGGAGCAGGGGCATCATTAGGAACGCATAACGGAAAGCTATTAGCATGAAGCTTGCCATACAGATTTTTTAGTAGTGTCATAGGAATCTACTTGCAAGGAGAGACCTTATTTTCTACTGTGTCTAGACTTATTCCTTATTTCAGCACAAGACAGAAAATAAAAGATGAAGTGTCAAAGTATTTCCTGATACCTTTGTGAGAAACATACACTATGAAAGCTAGAAGACTATTGACTGTGATGGTATGAGTTAGAGCTGCCAATGGAACACCACATAATCACCCACATTCTTTGCTCTTGAGTGACTTGAGTTTCCTAGAAGTCAGTGTGCCAGACATGCTTTGGGGAAGTCTATTATCTTCTGTCTCTGGAACATCATGCCCATCACCATATGAATGCATGAGATAAGAGCCCTATGGAATGGCGGGAAAAGCTCCCAGCTGAGAGCTGGCCATGTCGATTGCATAGCACTTCCTGAGTACCTGTGCATCCTAAGACTAAGACAGTGCAGGTGTTGGGGACTTAGCTTGGGAACTAGCTCCCATCCTCCACAGGGTCTTAAGTCCATGGACAAAGAAGATGAGGCTCAGCTAAACACAATGCAATCCCTTAACAGGTGCATAAACAAGTAAAAAGGCATGTGGGTGAGATGGCAGGAGGGACAGACATGTGATGTGATGAAATGGTGTGGAGAACACACAATCTAACATGACAGTTATTGACCCAGCGGCTACCTTGTTTTAGTTTGCCTTGATGAAAAATGTGTGAATCTCACTCTCCTAGAATGGTTGGCTGTATAATACCTACCTGCATCTAAGATGTTGGGAAGGCCCATGATGGGAAAGTCTGCATATTATGATAATGGCCACAGCATGTGTCATGGGCTCCAGAGGTACTCCCGAGCAGCTCCTACCCCGCTGTGTGGGACGGTCTTTCCTGAGGGTTCTGAAAGAAAGGTTGGCAGTGGTCCTCAAAGCTGCTGCTTGTCAAAACCCCTGTGGAACTAAAAAAATAAAAAAAAAGGAAGAAAGCCCTGGGCCTTAATTTGAGAGATTCTGACATAGTCTGAGGGAGGCCAGGGCTTCTTTAATTTGTTTTTAAAGCTCAATAGATAATCTGTTGCTGACACTGAACTGAGAAATAGGCTCCTACCTAAAAAGTCAGAAATGAGACTTTTAAGCCAATTGGGTGAAGAGCTTACCAACTGAAAAAGGGCAGTAAAAGGTGGGAGGTCACTGACCAGCAGGTGAAGCTCTGCTGGTGCCTCCTGATTAGGTTCATCTGGACACTTGTTAAAAATTGAAAGTCCCAGGTCTCATTGGTATCCTTTCAGATTAAGGAGGTCGAGGGCAGGGCTTGGTGTCCTTGGGTCTAACCAGCAATACAGGTGTTCCCTATCAAACCGGATGGAGAGTGGAGAGAACCTGGGCTAGCACAGTATGTGCCCGCTGGAAAATGGTAAACACTGTATGTATCCCAGGCTCAGCGGCTACCTGGTGCTGCTGCTTTTCCTGACTAGCTCTGTCTGAGACGTTAAACTCTGCTGATTTTTATCTTTGCATCCAGCATAGGGAAGGTACTCAATAATAATATATTCAATGAATGAATACATTGAGTGATTGAAAAAGTGAACCAGTTTACACAGATGACTTGGTCTCTCTGGGCCTCCGTTTTCAAGAAATTGAACTCACAGTAAAGTGAACTCTCTTTAAGTTTCTTTCAGTTTTGAAATTCAGACTATATATATATATATATATATATATATATATATATATATATATATATATATATTTCGCTTTGTCTTCCCCTTATCAAATGCCTCAGTAAATAGATACCTGGGCTTATAATTATTGTGATTACTCAAGAAAAGCAAAAAGCATTGAGGAGATGGGTCAAGTTTAGTATGAGTGTTTTACTATCCCTTTGCAGTACCATAAAAATATAATTTAATTTTGGTTGACTTTCAAAGATATACAAAGAACTAAGTATCTATCTATCTATCTATCTATCTATTTATCTATCTATCTATCTATCTATCTATTATAAGCTTTATGGTGATTTTATTGTAGGTAACCACAATAACAACTGCCATTCAGAAGAGTGAAAAATTAGGAACATACAGCAGCCACTGGCCCATAGCAACTGTCAAATGCCACCAACAGGAATTGCAAACCCTCTGCCCTGTCTGTGCAGGGACCCCTGGGTTAGACTGTGATGCTTGGAGCAATTCCACTGTGGATTGTCCTCCCTGGCCCTTTGGGAGTTTCTTGTCCTTTATCCTTGATGCCACAGATGAAGTGGGCAAAGCTGGTTACTTGTTGGTGAAGGTTTAGGAGGCTGGGGATTACTTTAAGTTTCAGATAGCCACAGGCTTTTGCAGGCCAGTCTTGTAGTTTCTTTGGCAATACAATTCCCTTAAAACCCAATAAAGGTATAGTCTACTTGTTCTTTGTCAGTTCCAGATACTAGTAACCCCTGCCAGAGATCTCATCTGCCCATAACTCTTAAGCCAGCAGATTCTAAGAACTAAGCATGTATTAAGGGTGAATCTAGTAGTAGAAGTTTGCAGACTTCCAAACTGTCTGGATTCCATCTCTCACTTTTTATTGGATTGGAGGATCAGAGGTAATATTCCTGTTTCACTTTGTTGATTTAAAACTCCTATGTTTTTGAAAGAGAAGGAATTCCCAATTATCTATTTTTTTATTTTTTTAAAAACCTCATTGGATTTGATTCAATAATATTATTTGGGAATTTAGAGCTGAAATTGTTCCTGTTAAAAAAAAAAACAGAACAGAAAAGAAAAGGCATAATGTGTTCCAAAGAGTGAGTTGAGCTCTTGATCTGAATCACTCATTTCTCTCCTATTTAAGCAGAAGCAAACAGCTTTCTTTCAAAACTCTAAGTAAATAATATCCTTTATTTTGACTTCATCTCATATTCTCTCCACAGGCATGGAAGCACCATAAAGTCATGCACACGGAGGAATTATGGTGCTTCCCATTCTTATTCTTACATGTGGGGAAGAAACTGCCTCATACGTTACACGTGATGGTCTGTTTTCACACAAGTCACTGAGAGAGGGTCTCCCTTTCTGGGACCAATGCAGGATGTGAGCCATTGTTTCTTTCTTTTATTTTCTTTTTCTCTTTCTTTCTTTCTTTCTTTTTTTTTGGCACAGGATATTTGAAAAAAAGTAAAACACAATGTCGAATAGTTTTGAAAAACAAAGGAAAAGTTCTACTGGTATGTACGTGCACATATTTCTCCCACACATTGGTCAGATAATCTGATTCTCATTTATATCCTGCTAATTCAAGGGCTTTTGAATAGATTCGATACTCCTACCTCGCACTGTAGAGACAGCTCACAGAACTTTATCTCCACACTGGGAAATTATTTTCCCCACGTGGGTTTTGATGATGACAGGCTTTTTTTTCCTTCTTGCAGTTCCTCCTCCTTCGTGGAATAGAAATGTAGGGAGCAATTTCCGATTTGATACTTGCTTTTCTACCCACGTATCGCTACAGATTAAAAACTATCTACAAATTTGCTAACAACTTACTTTAAATCTATATTTTGGAAAAATGAGAGACAAAGAGGAAGAGAAATAAGAACCTCTAAAAATAATACATTTGTGAATATATATAAAATATTTAGAGGAAAAGATGATTCACTAATTCGATTGGATGTATAGCATTTGTAGAAATCTACATCTATGGGGGCTGGACAGGTGATTTCTAGGTAAAGTCTTATAATTCTGCCACATAGAAAGCTTCACTCTAAGTGAGGATATTTTCCTCTATACCTTTCTTAATTCAAAACTATCATAGTTCATCATTAATTTGAGAAAAGAGTGATCAGTATTTCTATTTACCAGCTAAAATGAAACACAATTCAAAATTCACAGGATTTATCAGCTTTGAAACCACAAATTTTAATTTTTTTTTAACTTGCAGTGGTCGGCAAACTGCGGCCCCTTGAGTGTGGCTCTTCCACAAAATACCACGTGCAGGCGCGCACATACAGTGCGATTGCAACTTCGTGGCCACACTGAAGGGGCCAAAGAGCCGCATGTGGCTCTTGAGCTGCAGTTTGCTGACCACTGACTTAGGGGATTGACATTATTTTGAATTTTGTGCAAAACTAAGGCTTTATGATAATGTTACTACATTACTTCACATATTTTCAAAACTCTAATTTTTATATAATGTAACAATATTGTGTAATGCAGAGAAGTGGCAATTAATTTTATATCAAATGTAATAAAAATTATAAGCTGTACCCAATTCCATAGATCACGGGATGGCTAAACATTTATTTTTTCTTTTCTTAATATTATCAGACTAACATTCTAGCAATGGTTGCAAATTTTAAGATTAAAATAAACAGGCATTAAAGTTCATCTAATCTAAATTTCTCCATACATATTTTTTAAAAAAGATTTATGCTCAAGTACTTGCAGTAACAGGGGCTCACCCATATGAAAACAGTCCAGTCAATTGGTTTCTTGATAATTTTCTCTTAAATATTATTCTTCCTCCTTGTTTTCCACATAGGAACCTGGAATTCATTCTTCCATCTCCCTTTCTAATCCTTTCATCTAATTTGTCACCCAGTTCTGAGATTCTACCTCCAAAATCCTTCTTTCCATTTCTCCTATCGGCCTGACTAAGCCATCATCATGTCTCTTATCTCCCTAGTTCCTCCTCTCAGCCCCTTTTCATCCATTCTCCACACAGGCACAAAGAAGGATTTAAAAAATGCAAATGGGATCATGTTGGATCCCTGCTTGAAGTCCCTCAGTATGTACTGGCAATAAAATTCAGATCCTTAACATGCTCTACAAGGCTTGGCAAACTCAAGCTCTCTTTCTTCCGACCCATTGCCCACCACTCTGTTCTCTCACGAATGTGCACCCATACCAGCCTTCCTTGGTTCCTGAATATTTTCTGAGCACTGGTCCTATCTTCGGACTTTAAACACACTGCTCCCTCTCCCTGGAATGATCTTGCAGGCCAAAGCCTAGTTATCCATTAGGGTTCAATTCAAATATACTTTCTCAGAAAAACTTTCTATGACCTTCCACTTTTCCTTCATAGTACTTACCATAACTTAAATTATATGCATGTGCTTGTGTACACATATAATTAATGTATATGTAATTACACGTATAGTGACACAGACATATAACTCATATGTTTCCCAATGCATAACAATAAAGCAACATTGCTGCCTTATTTCACTGCTGTATTATTCTGCATATAACTTTTTTCTGGTCCACATTAAGTACTTAATACATTGTATAGAATGCATTAATTTCTAATTATTAGAAATCATTAATTTGGAAATTGTGCCATAGTTGAAATTTTCTTAAATCAATCAACTGATACATGTGAATCCCCAATTAGGAAGTACCTTTTAGTATAAAACACAGTTACTTTTGTTAAAATATATTGTACTTGAGAAGTAACTCAACATATGAAAGCACTCATCACTTATTTAGGTTAACTTTAACATTAACAGTGCATACATAATTAAACTCACCATCATGAATCAAATAAATAAATGATTAGCTTGGGGACAGAATGGTCACCATTGTCAGTATCATCTCATTTACTGTTTGTCAGAGAGCATTATCTAGTTGCTGCAATTTAGCTACTATGTTTTCTAGTTGGTGGTATGTGGAATAAATAAAATAATGATTAAATATGATAATAACACAAACACAGATACCATTTATTGAGTACTTACCATGAGTCAGATGTACTTAATTCTTACATGATTATTACCCTATTTTACAGGTTGGAAAACTGAGCCTTGGAGAGCTTAAATTACTTGTCAATCTAGTAAGGGAAGTTAGCTTGGCAATGGCCACAGGTCTGTCAGATTCCACTGTTATATATGGGGTGGGAGGTGCACATCAGAGTCACCCTAACTCCAGAGGGGTATGAGTTTGGGCATCTACCACTAGGAACTCAAAGGTCATGCTGGAAGAAATATGATCAGGGGTGATGCGCTGGGTGCATCTCAAGTGCAAGTTCTAATATTCCTGGAGGATTGAACTGCAGGCCATCATGGCACAAATGTGTTTCCCTGACCTACCCAGGGAGGGCATTGGTATTGTGACTATAGGGACCCCCTCATTTTGCTTAGATACCTCTTCTTAATAGCACACAAAAGATTTAACTCAAAACTTTATAAGAAACGATTGAATTAAAGAGAGCTATGTAGTTCATTGATGATTAAATTCAGTTTGTACATCTGAACGTGTATTTAAGAAAGAGATCATTAATATTCAACCAAGAACATGGTAGTTTTTGTTATTACTACCAATTCCCTCAAAATTGGTGTTGGCGAATCCTCATGTAGGAACTGATTTACACTGAGTAACTGTATTTATATCTTCCAATCAATCTCTGGAAGAACCCTATTAATTGGCTATTCTCCATAAATGTGGAGAGTGGGACACAAAGGGTGCCCACAGTTATGGGTCAGGAACACAAGCCAAAAGGGAGTGATGCCTCTCTCAGCCTGCTGGGGGCAGCACTGCGCTCATCTCAGAAGCACCACTATGATACTGCCTGAGGGAAATTTCAGGATCCACTTGAACGTTCATCTAAGGCAGGGACCCCAGGGGAGAATCAGAAGTCAGGGGAGTCAAAGCTGGAGAAAAGAAGAGAAAGGAGGTGCGTGGGAGATGGTGAAACCTGAAGCGGGTTGGACTTCACAAACTTCCAGAAGGCGTCACGGACTGGTAAATGAAGGACCCGGCAGTGGGCAGATCTCCGTCCATCTTCATTCCTCCTGCCATTACAACAAGAGCTTTTGGGGCATTTTGCGGCCCGCTTCTGGGCAGGCCTCTTCCTTGCACATTCGGCTTTGATTCTTCTCGCTTGCACTGTCCCTGTGCCTGCTCTCACTGTTAGAGTGGGCCCCTTCTACAACAGGACCAGCATGTTCCTCTAAGAGAGCCCTTAGTTTTTGTGCCATGATGGCCTGCAGTTCAACCCTCCAGGAATATTAGAACTTGCACTCTAGATGCACCCAGCTCATCCCCCCGGTCATATTTCTCCCAGCATGATCTTTGAGTTCCTGGTGGTAGATGCCCAAACTCATACCACTCTGGAGTCAGGGTGACTCTGATGTGCACCTCCCACCCCAGGCTCCAGAGCGTCCGCTGCTCTTGTGGGCACATTCCCAGACTTGGTTGTTGTTTGCTGGGAAAGAAATTCCCATCTGGGGTGCATGCTGGCAGAGAGACCTCTGCCGCTGACTTGGGCAGCCTCTCCTCTCCTCGTCTCTCTATCTCTCACAGGCATCTTCTGTCTGACTCTTTGGGCTGAAGTCCAGGTTGAACGAGCTGTCTGTGACACCCTTCCAGTCTACAGTCCAAGCCCGGCACTGTGGTTAATTGCATTAAGCTCATTGCATTCCAGGCTCCAGAGCTTTAGACACGCCAGCCTGTCCCGAGCCATAGTCTGTCATTTCTGACTCAAACAGGTCTTCAAGCATTGTAGTGATGTTTTACTGATTATCTTTCCCAATAAACAAATACAAACATTTTTACACTCCGGTTTCAGTTGCAGCAACTCTTAAAATATTTAGCTGTGAAAATCGAAGACAGTTTAAGAAGTGTTGTAGACATCAACTCAACCCTACAATAATGCGTTCAATACTTCTGAAAGTGACAGTAAATCAAGGATGAAATGAAACAGTAAGCAGAGCGAAAGCAGATTTCACATATGGTGGCAGCTCTGTCATTTCAAACCTCAGACGGAACACTGAATCAAAATGCCAAATGTGATGGATGATGCTTGCATGTCCCAGATGGGTTATTCTGGCTGGTGACATAGAGCATGCTTTTTGCACTATGTATTCTGAGTAAAAAAAATAAATAAATTAAATGTATGGCAAAGTTTAGTCTCATCCCATGGGAAAATGCGTGCCCTGGGATCTCCTTGTAAGATGAGCATGTCCAGACTCGCCATTCCGCAGTTTGCCCCTCACTGGGAGAGAGCAGCAACGAAGAAGGAAGAGGTCAACAGCTCTACCAGGGCTCCCGGGGCTGGCCCACTGCAGAATCCTCATGTGCCAACCCCAACTCCCAGAGACCGATTCTACCCCTCACTGTTGTTTCATAACAGCCTCGTTCACCAGCAGTTTACTCAAGCTCAAGGCCCTTTTATTCTGGGCCTTGCCTTCATGTTCCCTAAGGCTCCTTGTGTAGGTTTTCCTTTCCCCACTGCAGTGTCTCCAAGTTCTGTTTCTGGGTCTGGTTTCTACCCAGACTCCTCGGAAAGTTATTTCACTTGGCTGTGTAAATCCTTTATTGTTGAGGTCCAAGTTAGCCACTGCCTGCTCTGATCCCAGGACTCTACATGAGATTCGCTTGCCCCCTTTATGGGATATGGTTATGGAGCAATATATCCCCATGTGTTGCAAGTTTGAAATGCTGTTCTGGCATTCCTTGTTAAGTGATTGGAGGGATTAGTCTCACTTGCCTCTTATCCTTTTATTGTGCCTCTAATTTCAAGAGTTGTGAGGTAGAGCCACCTGTCCTCTACTATATTTGTCAATACATTTAGACAAGGTTAATCCCACTACTGTGCTAGGGTGTCTATAGCCTCTGACATCACAGCCATTGCCTAAGCACAGCTCTAGGCATGTGCCTGTGAGGGACACTTGTCAAAAGATGGCACCTAATTGAGTGACCAGATCTTTTATGGCCTTCTGTTGGTGATAGTAGCTTTGTGGCATCATGGATGTCATGTGGAAATGTGTGAATTTCCTGGCACAACCCCACTACTGCCTAAAATAGTTCCCTAGATGTGGTCAACAGGGTCACAGAAACCATATTATAGGAGGGACTTTGCAAGTCTGTGTAAAAGCTGGAATTAATACTGTCTCCTCTTATTGTTCCTTTTGAACTAAATCAGAGTCAGCAAATTATGACCTGCACACCAATTCTGGCTCACTGCCTGCTTGTGTAAATAAAGTTTTATTGGAACGCAGGCATGCTCATTTCTTTCTAAGTTGTTTCTGGCTGGGTCCACATTACAACAACAGAGTTGAGTAGTTGCAACACAGATCCGTGAACTGTATCATTGATTCTAAGGTTTGTTCCTTTGTGAACACAGGACTTCCTTAGTGTTTGAGAATGTGATCTTTTCTTCAGTAAAATTTTGATGATAGTGTGGTCATGAAGAAGAGTGATTTGTCCCAAAAGAGATAGACATTCCATCTATCACAGCAGTGGCTTGAGGAAAGAAGCTAATCAGCTTCTGATTTTTCCTTTTGTATACATATCTAAGGTTAATGATCATAGTGTCCCAGAACTGCTGTTCTAAATTCATATGGAATTGAGATATTTTTCTGCTATTTTGTCCTATTTGTCCTGCCATCTATACATTTCATTTTTCCTTTCTTTTACTCTTTTGTATTAAAATATTTTTCTCATTTCTTTTCCTCCATACTAGTTGGGAAGTTATGCGATATGTTTTTCTAGTGCATACTTGCCAAAGTTTAAAGTTAATCTATGTCTCTAGTCCTTTACAAGGTCTTTAAAATAATTATGATTACCTCTTTCCCTTCTAATTATTACACATTTTCTCACAGTGTAGTACACATATGCACTTTATATATTGTGAATGTGTTCTCTTTCTTTTTAAAATAAATTACACAAGACATTTTTATTATTGTTTACTACAATTTATGTTTTAGTTTTGCCCACATATTTAGCCCATTTTTGTCTTATCATTCTATCTTTAGCTTAGAGACATCTGATCTAGGAATCACATTTTTTTCTTTATCTAGTGTACATCCTTTTGAATTTCCTTTGGTTAAAGTGTATTACTAGTTATTGAAAAATGATATAAGTTTTTATTCATCTAAACATATCTTATATTTGTCCTTATTACTGAATTATAAGTTTTCCAAGCTGACTTATTTTCTTTTATCACATTGAAAACTTTTACCCACTGTATGTTGTCTTCCACTGCTGTTTTTTAAAAATCAACTGTCAGTCTAATTGCTATCTTTTTAGGCAACTCCTATTTTATCTGTGACTGATTTCATGATTTTTTTCAACTTTGCTTCTGTTGTCTTCACTTTCATTGTGGTGTGTCTTAGTATTTTATTTATCATGCTTGATTGGGATTCACTAGCTTCTTAAATTTGTAGATTGATGTTTTTTTTCTCAGTTTTGTAAAATTCTCAGCAGTTATATGATTGTTTTTCTCAATTCTAACCACACTAGTTTCAACTCCAATTCCGTGTTAGATTTTTCTCACTCTATCATAGATCTTAACCTCTTTTCTTTCTTATTTTTTAAATCACTTTCTTCTTTCTGGGCTGAATTCTGGAAAATTTCTTCAGGTATATCTCCTAGTTCAATAATTTCTCTTCAGTTAAGTTTTGATCAGTTAAACCACAATCATTGAATTTTTAATTTCACTAGTTATGTTTTTAATGTCTAGATATTCTTCTTGGATCTTAGTCCAATCTCCTAGGCCCGTGGTCGGCAAACTGCGGCTCGTGAGCCACATGCAGCTCTTTGGCCCCTGGAGTGTGGCTCTTCCTAAGCCTTAGGAGTACCCTAATTAAGTTAATAACAATGTACCTACCTATATAGTTTAAGTTTAAAAAACTTGGCTCTCAAAAGAAATTTCAATTGCTGTACTGTTGATATATGGCTCTGTTGACTAATGAGTTTGCCGACCACTGTCCTAGGCCTTTCTTTCTGATATTTTTCTCATTACTATTTTTAATCCTTTTTCTTTCCATGTCTTTTAAACATCCTTTTTTTTATAATCCATTTTCTGATAATTCCAATATGTAATGTTTTATCTCTGTTCTGCTAATTTTTGTTTCTGTTGCCTATTGCAACAGAAATAATCATCATTATTTCTTTTTTTTTACTGTGGGCTTTCTCTGAAGAAACGGAAGGAATCCTTCGACAGCCAGGTTGAAGGTGGGGAGGGTTTATCCAGAAAGGATCTGCATCTGCTTCTGCTCCTTCCTGGGTCCCTCACGTATCAGGGATGGCTTTAAGGTGATGTATAGGATTAAAGCTTTGGACTACCCATTCGGTGCAAATTTGGGCTGCACACCTGCTTGAGGCCTAGCATGTTGTATAAATTCTAGGTGGAGATTATTTTTTCTACCCAGCCCAAATCTTCAAGACTGAACATTTCTATAGTATCCACTGAGGAGAGGAATGCAGGTTTCTTCCCAGTTCACATTTATCTTGATGGTTAGCCATTTGGTTACAGTTGAGGTTTTTTGCAGGAGAAGGGACATACTTCTCACCTAAGGCAGATCCCAGGCTCTGTCCCCTTTCCTCATGCTCCAAAAAGCTATAGCAATTTAACCTCAGGTTTATCTAGGTATGACAAATACTTTGGTTGGAAAATACAACCTCATAGGTTCCCTTCCTTTTCTAAATGCCCACTTGCCAGGTCACTGCTGCATGCATCTAAAATAATTTTTTAGGCCCTGGCTGAGTAGCTCAGTTGGTTAGTGTCATCCAGATATGCCATGGCTGCAGGTTTAATCCCCAGTCAAGATACACAATCAACAAATCATGTTTCTTCTCAAATCAATCAAGTAAAATAAAATAATTTTTTAAAATACAATACCCAGATTTTTATGTTTTATGTGGTACCAGATAATTGAGATGTTATGAGAATGTAGACTAATATTTCCATCTAGCTTTTAAGTAACTTCATGTGGTCATAACATACATTTAAATGGAAATGTTTTTTTGGTAACATTTCGTAAATTAAGATTCAACATAATGTAAATTTATCGTGTGTGTTCTGGTTGTAATATTTTTACATGCTCACTACATACATTAAATTAAATGAAAAAGCATCATAAGAGTGATATCACCCCTACTCCCACCTTCCAGAAAAACACACTACTCATATTTTGTTATATCCACTTTTATCCAACTTTTGGTATGCTATCCTATTTTTAAATCGTTCAGAACACATTGCTTTACATATATTTATTTAATTGGAAGATGATTGTTCTTTTTTAATATGTAAGTTACAGAATAGCATTGTTTCTCTCCTTTTCTATTCTGAGGTCACAGCAGATCAGTTAACTGCTTGTAAGATATTCCTCATTTCTCAGTGTAATCTACCCTGCTGGATCTAATCAAAAGAATTCACTCAGAAAACCATGAGGGAGTAGTAATTGAAGAAATAGTGCCACTGGTGAGGGGTGGTAATGTGTCTAGCTATAAAAAACTAAGGCCACCCAGCAATGACCTTGCCATCATTTAAATGCTGCTGCCGGCTGTGCTTGGTCTCCATTAAACAGAAAAGGGCTTCTGATGAAATTAGGACTGGGATTGAAAGGATGGCCTGTATTTTACAAATAAAAATGCTTCAATATAATACTCCAATTACATTTACAAAATTTCACATGCGCTCAGACCTCTGCGGGCTTGTCTCTGAGATGGGGATAGAATTACACCCACCTCACACCACATGCAAAGCCCTGAACATGCCCATCTTGACTCCCTGTGGTAGAAATGGGCTTTATGTCCAAGTAACTAAAATTTCTGAAAAATGACAAAAGT
The DNA here is from genome assembly GCF_963259705.1 of Myotis daubentonii. Lineage (NCBI taxonomy): Eukaryota > Metazoa > Chordata > Mammalia > Chiroptera > Vespertilionidae > Myotis > Myotis daubentonii. The sequence goes on from NC_081847.1 coordinate 61,691,820, forward strand.
CTCCAATTGATCTGAAATATTTTGACCCATAACCATATTTTCCTCTCCACGAAAGCCTGGAAGAGACCCAATATCCTTATGGGTGGAGGTGTAAGGGGTGTGAATACAGCAAAAGAGGATTTCAACAAAAGAACCTAAGGACACAGATATCAACCCCTCCCTTTAGAACTCAGTGATCCATAAAATAAAGTATAATGTAAAAAATTCCTTCAACAGGAAGTCCTAGGTAGGTATGTACTACCTTCTGACTCTTTATGAAGGGTAACAGCCATTACACTTTATTTAGGGTGAGTAGGATCTCCTTCTATTACAAAAAGCACAGACCTGAGTCAGCAACTTCCTGACTGCGTGAACTCACAAGTGGTATTTAACATCTCATCTATCACATAGTGATGGTAATACCTATTGTTGCAGGGCTGCTGGAAGGATTACAAATGATCTCTCTAACGCACCTGGCACAAGGTAAAAGGCACTGATTCGACCTGTCTGTATAAGTCCATGATTTCTGGAACCCTTCCTTGATCATAATTGTTTCTAAAATAGTTGTCATGTCGTAGTGCCTATGAATAGTCACTGAATGAATAGATAAAGTAATCTGGCTTAGAATGAATCAATCTTGGAAGATAGAGGCAAAAGGTGCATTGCTCTGTCTATTGACAAGCTCTCAGTGGGACCAACCTTGATGATTTCAGACTGGGTGTGCCAACTACTCCAAGGATGAAAGTAATCACTTCCCTGCCTGCTGCCACCTCAGCATCTGGACTTGGTGGTGGCCCTTTATTTCCTTGCTTATTGCCTGAGGCCTGACTCTGTCCGACAGATTGACCAGACATCCATCTATACCAGCTTTTGGTGCCCCACCCCCTTTAACCCCCTCCCCATTGAGTGCTCAGCATATCCACCTGCTCCATTCATGTAGCCAGGATTCACCAGCTCCCACTCATGGGAAATAGGAAACAGATGGATGCAGAAGGAGGAAATGTGTTTGTAGGTATGGCAGAAGAGGACACTGAAAGTCGAGCCCAGCTGTGAAAAACGATCAGATTGTGTTACTAGGAAGCAGATTTAATCAATTATAGCAGTGAGTCAGTAGGGTGATGTCAGATAAATTAAATATTCAACACGATGTAATAATCCCACCAGTAATGTTAGAATGCTTTCATTTATTAACATAAAGCACTCCCCGATGAGGTGGCTGAATGGTTGAACATGCTAGAAGGATTCTCTCTTAATTCATGGATCCCCCAGAGTCAGGGAAGGGAGATCCTCTTTCATGGTCTTCTCAGGGTGGCGGGATTTACCCCTCAGTACAGAACGCTTTCCTCTGATGAACAAAGAAGGAGTTTCGTAAAATACTATCTTGCTCTCTCCCTCGTGGACAGAATTTGCATGTGCTCCCCGTACATCCCTTGCTCTGGTGGGAAAGGTTGGTAAAGTACCTCTGCTTATCTTCCACCTTGCAATTTGGTATCTGAACAGAGGAGACAGGCAATAGACACGCCCCAGCCTGGTGGTTAATTTGCTTGTTCACAAAACTGGGACCAGCTGAGGCTTTGTCAACTTTCAGGTTTCGATTTAGAGGCATAAAAGACAAAAAAAGAGAGGAAAAGAGAAAAGAAGCCTTTATTCAGAATTCCCAGGCTCACATAAAATAGAATTGTTATTCCAAGACCAAACTGCTTTGATAACTGACTCACAGCACTGTTATTAATTTATGTGTTAAGTAGCTGGTATCCATTTCTGGATTGTTTTCATTTGATAATTAAGCAGTACTACTTTAAGGGAGATAAAGACGACTGAATTGTCACTATGTTCCCTCAGACCCCTTTGCTGGCTGTTAAGTCCTTCCACAGGACAATTGTGAACTCACTGAGGGCCTGCTTACTGTGTGTGAGATGGAGGGGTGTTGCTTCTGCCACCTGCCAGTCACTCTAGGATACCTCAGCCCGCCCTCCCCACCACCTCTCCGAACTCACCACTTATGCCTCCCACTGTCAAAGAAAGCTGGAAACCAAATGGGAGGCTGGAGAGGTGGCTCTTGGCACAAAACATTCACTCATCAGTTCTTTCACGCCTGGGATGAATTTTGGGGTTATTGGTTAATGCATTTAGGTGATAGAAATTATCTAATTAACCAGACTCAGATAGCATATATCTGTCTGTGTGGTAGTTCCAGAGTTTCATCTACAGTCTTTCTGGCTGATAAAAATAGGGGATGCCAATTACACGTTTGGGACAGTGGCCAAATATCTATCAAAGGCTGGAAAACAGTTAATCCTGATATTTGCAGGCAACGCAGGGTTTTGTCACAGCCTCCAGAGGAGAGCGACGAACAGTTTTACTGGCTGCATCACTGAAATGTTTCTGTTTTGACCAGGAGCTGGCAAGAACCATGTTCTCTTACTTTGCAGAAGTGGCTAAAACAACTGTTTTACGATGTTCTTCTGGAATAGCAGATGCTGGCCACCGATCAGCCGCCTTGTCGCCTCTGGGACCCTCAAGGCATTCTGGGATTGGGAAAGCTGTAAAACAAGTACATATATGCATAGGTACCCATTTGGACACTTGACTTTTTGTCTGTGAGTCTATTCATTTGTTTCAAGATCCCCAAACAAAACAAAAACATGTTATTGGTAACACACAGTGTTTCTGAGTGTTCATTACATCATTATGCATTATAACCATCATATGTTACTTCAGATAGTGTTCACTGCTATGGAGAATAGTATAGAGTAATATGGGTGGAGGGGTTGCAGAGGAGGCAATTTTTGACCAAATGTTCAGAGAAGGCAAGATTATATGGTACTCACTCTTCCTGCCGGTGGTGCTGAGGACAAAGCCACAGGCACCGTCAGCTCTCCATACAATTTCTTGAAGTCAATGTTATCAATATCATGAAAATATCTATTCTGACTGACATACTTTGATATTCTTTAATATTTTTTGAGATTTACCTTAAGATACTTTTCCCTTGCCCAGGAAGCCTTCAATTATTGAAATGAAAATGTTATATCACCATAGAAATGAATTTGACTTTATTGGCTTCTATTGCAAATAATGTGTGAGCATACTTGGAAGAGGAATTCTGGCCATTGACATCCCGTTAACAGTGAGTCACCGAATGCCACATTCAGCAATGTTGATGCTCCATTTTAGGAAATTGGATCAGAGGAAAACGGAACATAATCCAATCACTGAAGATTTAGAAGCACCGTAAGGTCTTGTGGTGTCTCCTGTGACTATCACTTGATTCTGCTCATGCACCAGTGAGTAGATTCATGGAGAATTATGTGGTAGGTATCAGAGACAGGTGGCATGGATACGTTTGGGTCATAATGGGGAATGTTATTGGTGGCAGGACAGGGGATAAATCACATATCTATCCCAAAGCTGTGAAGTAAGTTCCACATGAAATAAAAATGAAGCAGTAAAAGGCCGAAAGGAGAAAACAAGACCCTTTCTACTGAAGACAGTGTCTTCCTGGAGGTTATGTTCATTGCTGGCTTTGCAAGCAGGATGTTAGCGAGCTTGGACCGTCCTCACACTTTCCAGGCTGTGGGTGGAGAGGCTTCGCTGGCAGGAAAAGGAAGAGGCATGCCTGAGGTCGGCTGCCGGATCACAGCCTGCTGCGCTGTGCTGGGTCTGGTGCCCCCGCTTCCCTCTGTCCCACTGCCTCGATCGCCATTGCCAATCCATTTTGGTTTATTTTGTCTCTAGCTCACTCAGGCTAGACACACTTCTCGCGCATGTGCACAGCTCCAGAACTTGTTTCCGGAAAAAAAATTAATTTAAAACCCTTTGCTTTTGGGAGTAATGCATGCGAGTCTGTGTTTTCTTCTTTTCCGTGGTATTTGCGTTTCAACTTAAATTTTACTTAGGTCTGTTGTTGAAGTTTCAGAAAATGATTGGGGACATTAGATTCCCGCCCCCAACCAGAGAGGAGGTTAACAAATAATATTTATCACCATCAGCACGGTCATCACCACCACTCTCTGCCTTCAAAGCTCTTTCGTAGGCACCGTCTTCTCCAGTGCCCTAACATGGCGCCTATAACCTGCCAGCCACTCCACCTACTCGTATGTCTTGCTTTGGCTCTTGTAAAACATATGCAAAGACCCTTTCTAGTTCTAACATCCTACGGCTCACCGATTCCCTGGAACAGGTTTCTGCAATCTTATCATTTTATATAATCCACAGCCACAGTTATTAGTTCCATATGTTAATTGTTTGGTTTTGGTTCTACCTGCCAGGAGTTGTGCTAGGAAGTTGACATACTTCTAATCTTCAGATGAAGTACCTGTTCAAATGTTTTTACTGTTGTTGTTTTTAGAGAGAGAGAGGATGGAAGAGGGATAGAGAGATAGAAACACTGATGAACCCCTTACTGGGGATCAAGTAACAACCTGGGCATGTGCCCTGACCCGTAATCGAACCAGCGACCTCTTGGTTCCTGGGGCACCCCCCTCAGCTGCTGAGCCACACCAGCCAGCATGCCTCCCTGGGTACCTCTGGACGTGTGGAGATAACCGAGCAGGACCAGACATCTTGTGGAAACTAAAGTGGGAGCCATCATGCCTGTGTGCCTTCATACAACGTTAACATTGAATGTTTTTGTCCACAATTGTCCCACTTTGGGCATCAGCTGTGAAGTAACCATGACATTCAGGTCTGACAATGGACAGCAGGTGGCACTCTTGTCTTAGGATTCCCACTCTTACGTCAAGAGTAACAAGGGAAAATTTCAGGTGCATTTAAAAATTTATTTACATATATTTTTCTCTGCCAAGCCAGAAATGCAGTCCATTTTCTTTAACCAGGTTCATTTGCTTCCTGCTGTGTTACTCCAATCGGGTAATAGTCAACCTGACTCCTCTGGCTATGTTCTCTCCTAGAGCCGGGCATGAGGTTTGGATTTGCTGGAGTTTGGGCCTTAGTCGTAAGCGCAGATCTGGCAGAAACGCTGTTTCTACAGGCAGAGCTGGGTCTCCCTCGGGTAACTCCAAGGGGTCCCCTGCAGACACCACCCGGCAGGGAACCTACTTACCCCGGGTGTTAAGACAGTGGCGGCCCTGCCCTGACTGAAGCAAGGGAGCCAGGAGGAGGGAGTGAGAAAGGGGCTTGCCTAGAAAGCTGGGTTGTGGTCTGGGTGATGGGGATGGGAGTGCGCTGGGATCAATCCTTGCTGGCCTCCCAGCAAGCACCTTTGTTCACTCCCGCTGGGCACAGTGAGCATGGCCTGTGGTCAGCTCCCGAACAGCGCTGTGACCATTGGTTCATCCATTCAGTCATTCATTCAGCAAGTCCAGGCCTCCTAAGTCCCCAAAGTGCTGTTTGCGGGTGGTGCCAGTCAGGAGATAGAAACCGCACAGTCATTCTGAGAGAATTTAATGTGAAGAATTGTAAGCGATAAAAAGGGGGGGCGGGCGTATATTCTTAGCTTCCCCTGCAAAAAAAAAAAAAAAAAAAAAAGAATTGTAAGCGATGCATTAAGTTGTTAACTAGGCACAGGTATCCAGGGTGGTGACGGAGGAGCAGCTGCCACCTGTGGCTGGGGCATCCTCCTGGAGGCTCAGGAGTTCCTGGAGCTGGTCTCTGAGCCCACGGGATGAGGATGCTTCTGCCGGCGTTAGAAAAACTGCAAGTTGGATTCATTCAGCACAGCAGTGAGGTGGCTGCTGGTGCCAGTGCAGGCCACACAGGGCTGGGTGTGGAGACAATAGATGAGTCGCCACTGACTCAGACACACTCACAGGACCTCCCCCACCCCCACGGAGTTCCACCAGGACCAAGGGCCAGGGGACTGGAGGACAGGTCCTCTGTTCTGCGATGTGGTTCCTAGCCTCAAAGGGAGCCTGAGGTCAGTTGACTCATTTTCTTTAATTGCTTCAGTGGGACTTAAGTTGTGCTGCTTTTAGTGAAATTTTAACTCTTCTCTTTTTGATTTTATAAAATAAAATGTCTTCATTGTATCTTTTCACCCTCCCCCATTACATCCTCATATTTTCTTAGCATGGATTTTACTTTTCACACAAATCAGATCCAAGAGGAGGAAAAGTATGTCAAAATGTCATCGTGTGTCTTTTGTTAAATGTAAATGGACGTGGTGAATTGAATTAATGCACTTTCAAACTAGACAGAGTGACTACACTTTCAACAGCTTTCATTATCATGCTAACACCTCTTGTCAGACCTAATAAATTTGACATGTATTGGCATTCCCATTCTTTGTTAGGATGTTGACTTATGCTTTTTTTTTTTTTTATTCAGGAAAAGTAGAAGTGGAAAGGATTAGGGAGGTCTGGGTCCAAAGGAGAGAAAACAATGGATGGAGAAGTATATCTCTTTCTATGTTTTTCTCATGTTCCACAGGCCAGAAACTTGGAAGCCACATGTCTCCTTCTCCCTTGCCAGGAATGTTATGCATGCATTTAAAATTCCATCGGTGAGTTGAATTCACTTGATATTTGGCAGGTGGAATGGTGACGGGAGCCGTTTCATTTCTTCCTCTGGAAGTCAGGTGTGGTCTTGCCAGACAGGAGTTATCCAGCAGCTTGAGCCCTAACATCTAGTTCCCCTAAAGCCCACAGAGGATCACCTGAGGGACCTGCAGCAATTGTCTGTAGGTTCCTGATTCAGAGCAGCACCCCCTCTTAACTTTCTAATGGCAAACCCAAAAGTTAAGGTGGTCTCAGATTTTCCCTTCTTCAGGCTTCCAGTGGTTTTACTATAAGCAATTCAATCCCTCTGTCTAATCCCTTCCTGTTTGACCTAGAAAGAGAGGTCTTTACATTACTGAGCAGACCCACACTGATTCTGAGGGGTAAAAAGGCACATTCCATCAGTAGATGAGTGGATAAAAAGCCGTGGTATATTTACACCATGGAATACTATGCAGCTGTAAAGAGAAGGATCTCTTACATTTGAGACAGCATGGAGGGGCCTTGAGAGTATTATGCTAAGCAAAATAAGCCAGTCAGAGAAAGGTACGTATCAGATGATCTCACACATTTGTAGAATTTAATGAACAAAATAAACTGATGAACAAAATAGATCAAGAGACACAGAAGCATGGAACAGACTGACATATTTCAGAGGGAAAATGGAGGGGGGCAGTGAGAGAGATTAACTAGGGAAGGTATATGCATATATGCATATCCCATGGACACGGGCAATAGTGTGGTGAAGGCCAGGGAGGTGTGGGTGCCAGGTGGATGGAGGTCTATGGGGAAAAAAGGGGAGACATCTGTAATACTTTCAACAATAAAGATAATTTTTTAAAAGTCATTTTACCTGATAAGTTAGTCTTATTTCACCATATTTACCAGCTAGACAAGTTTTAAGAAACTCAAGAGATTATATTCTTGATGACCCAACTTAGATTTGGACAGATCTTGGGAGATTCAAAAATCTCTTGGCCTCAGTCCAGAGTTAACATATCCTTCCAGTATCTTTAATATACAAGGGACAGCTGAGGTGGCCATGAGGAGGAAATGACTACCTACTTTTGCTGGTCTGAGCCGGGCAGTCCAAATCAGAAGCAAGAAGTAGGTGCTCTGCTTCCTGCGGACAACATTAACAGAGTCACTCTCATGCAGTAGACCTGACTCAAGTCCTTTATAAAATGTAAAATTTAATATTCATCCCTGGAATGGAGATTCATCTCTTTAAAAGCTGCTCACCATCCCGCTCAGGTGTGCCTACTCACACGGGATGAATGGAGACGGCCGCATCAACTCTGTCTTCCCCGGGGTTCTGGATCTGTAGGAAAATAATTTAGTCCCTAAAATGAAATTCTTTTGAACAGGGCTTGTCCCAAATATGCCTTTTGTTTTTTCTCTATTTCCCACGCTTTATCTTTTTAAAAATCTGTCTTAAATATGCATCATCTTAAGACTTTATAATTATAAGATAACTAGAGGCCCGGTGCACAACAATTTGTGCACTTGGGGGGGGGGGTGTCCTGCAGCCCAGCCTGTGCCCTCTCGCAGTCTGGGACCCCTCAGGGGATGTCCGGCTTGTTTTGCCCCCAATTCCCTCTGCCCCCCAGCCAGGCTTGTTTTGTTCCCGCCTCTCTCCGCCCCCCAGCCTGGCTTGTTTCGCCCCCGCCTCCCTTGCCCCCCACCCCCCGGCCCAGCTTGTTTCGCCCCCACCTCCCTCTGCCGCCTGGCTTGTTTTGCTCCCACTTCCGCTGCCCAGCTTGTTTTTGGCCGCCTGGATTGCTTCTCTCCCAGCTGGTATATGCAAATTAACCGCCATCTTTGTTGGTGGTTAATTTGCATATCACGCTGATTAGCCAATGGGAGGCGTAGTGAAGGTGCGGTCAATTACCATGTTTGGATATTATTAGATAGGAAATTGTAAATTGCATATGGTTAAATACTTTATTATTATTGTTTCTATTCATAATTTCTTGAATAAGTTTTTTCCTTGGGAATGCTGAAAAGTTACAGGATTGTTCATTGGCCAGAAAAACAGCCTGAAGGGAGGCCACCTAGTGCCTCTGGTCATGGCATTTCTGAGAAGGGAGCATGCTGAACTATGCAGACCGACTCTACAAAGCTACGTATATTTGGTGTCAGAGCTGAGAGACATTGGCTGATAATACTTAGTAATTGCTTTTCTTAAGTGTTATCACAGATTGTCGTATGGGTTGGTCATGATGGCACTGTGAAGTAGGTAGAACAAGTAGTAGCAGGCTCCCCTCTAATCCCACTGAAAGGAGACACACTTTTCTGTACAGCCATGAGGGCTTGGTGCCCAGTGTGGCCAAGAACAAAATCACCTGGGCCATGCCCTGTAATTTTGGCATGGCCCAGGGAATTCTTGAGTCAATTAAAGAGTAAGACAAAAAGAAAAATCTAAAACCTTCAATAAAAGTAGGAATCAAACACTTTCAGCTATTCTAAAACCCTAAAGGTTGAAAGAGTATAATTTTTATCCTGTCACTCAAAAAGCTGGGATTCTCTTTGACTACAAACTCTAGCCAGCCTTCCACGCCCTTGATCAAGGACAGCAGTCACCAAGACCCCTCAGTGGCCCTACCAGCCCCACCTGTCTGCTCCTCCTCATGGCCCTACAGCACCAATGAACATACCATGAATGTTGGTGAGCTGACACAGGGTGCCCCAGATAGTTCTCTATTTCTCTCAGTGTCTTGTCATATCTCCTGACTAGATTGAAAGAGTCTGGACAAAAACTGTGTGCTGGAGAGCCACACACAGAACGGTGGCTATCCCCCCAGGCAGCCCACCTCACATGAGATGGGGCCAGGACACCATGTGGCTACTTCTGACCTTCTGGCAGCCTTCCCTGGCACACCCAAGCACAACTGCTCAAGGAGGGCAAAGACGCAATCCGCCCTGTGGGGCAGTGTCCCAGTTTAACACCCACCCTCTTCAACCCAATACGTGCGTGAATAAAGGAGGATGGTGAGCTCGTGGAATTGGGAAGACGGAGGGAGAAAGGGCCTAAAGAAGGGTGGACAGAGTGATGCAAATAACATCAGCATTCTCTCTCCCTTTTTTGCTCTCTCCCTTTTTCTCTCCCCTCAGTTGGTCTTATCTTGGTAAGCTGGCTTCTTCTCTCCCTATTAATTGAAGCAGATTATATCCACCTGGCATAGAGCACTGCTAAAACCAGGCTTAGGTCATGCCTATGAAGCAACCCCAGAGGAAAGGAACCTCTCCCTTCTGCAGCAGTGTATATGGTTCCCAGGGAAGGTCTCTCCGTGGCCTGGCAAGGGTGGCACACTCCCTGCTGTGGCCAGTCATTGAGTGTGGGGCTGGTGCTTTCAATCTCCAGGCTGGCTATCAGGAACCGAATAGAGCTGAGGAAAAGCAGCTCTCCTCACAAAAGGGGCGGGTGTCATACCCACATTGAGTGTACACTCCCGTGATTTTTCGAAGAGTCAACATATCATTTGTGCAGTGAATTCCTCCTTCTAATAAAGAAAACAGCAAGAATGAATATTTGACTACACACACACACACACACACACACACTGGCAAGTTCTCTTGGGGTGAGCAGTAGAATTCAGTTCAGAAGTCATTCTCTCTGACAGAAACATGCAAGGGAGGCATCCTAGGTGGTGGTTCTGGGTATTATGCCTGGCTCAAGCCAACATTATCTGTCACTCAGTTTCAGGAACATTCGACACACCTTTTCACGCTGAGAGCTAATTGCCCTATTTTCAAACCTGGAACTGTCCCTCTTGTGATATTTTTCCAATCTCAGTGATATATTTGTCTAGCCAGCAAGCGCTGCCAAAGCCAGAGCTATTCTGGAGAGGAGTTAGGGTGGGGAGCAGGAGAATTATTCACAGTAAACAAAAAGAAATTCTCTCTGAATCGAAAGTTACAAAGCAATTGCATACTTTCCTTAATAACACATGTATGATAATAAAAATGGTTTGCTATCCATTTTTAATCTTCATGAAATGAATACACTCAATCATGGAAGTTATAGGGGAGCTGCTTACTTCAAATAATGCAATGAATACATTACAAAAGTAATTAAGGGGGAACTCAATGAAGTAGAGCAGTATTCTATACCAACCCTTCTTCACAACAGAATAAAAAAACAAAACAATCCACAGGAAAGACTCAGGAGAAAGATAAATGAAAACCAAGACAACAGGTATGCAAAAATAAATAAGGCTACCTTTGAACATTGAACTAGGCCCCACACTTCCATACCCCTCAAAATAGTATTTTTTTTTTTTTTACCTAGGAATAGGGAAATAATAAATACTCACTGTAACCTGTACTTTGATGTATTTATTACTAATAGTTACTTATGACTTGCTAGATATAAAACATTCTTGCAAGAATATGGTGCATACCAAACAGAGTATAAAACATTGATCCTTGTCTTCCAGGAGATTAGAGCCTGGTCGAGGAGTTATGTCCAGGGACACAAAACTATAAACTTAGGTGAGGTGGGTAATATATCCTATGAGTAGAATACATTCTATTTTCCTCTGGAATTTAGAAGAAAAGAGAAATTAGGGCATAACTTGTTGGAGGTGCCATTTGTCCTGATCAACTGTCATGATACCACAATGCTTGTGTTCAAGTGACCCTATTTGACTTAACTGTGGTCTCCAACTGAAAAAGTAGTGAATGCTGGGAATTCAAATATGCCAATGAGAAGCCTGATAGTGTTTCCTTTAAGTGAAAGGTATGTGTGTATAGAAAAAAAATATAGTATATGTAGGGTTTGGTACTATTCATAGTTTCAGGCAAACACCGGGGGTCCTGGAATGACCCTTGGTGAAAGGTGTGGGGAAGGGAGAAGGATGCCCAGTGAGGCTGTAGGCAAAGGTTGCTATTTCTAAAAGGTAAGGGATGAAGGGGAAGGGAAAAAATAGTATAAATATAGTGCCAACAGATAAAAGCTTTATTTTTTTTATAGAGCATAATTCAACACATTTAGAGACAAAGGGGAAGGAGGCAGGAGACAAGAAACCAAAGATAATTCAGGGAAGCACAGAGAAAGGATTAAAACAGGCAAAGAAATTCCTTCCAGATATGGAAAGGCTATTATTTATTTACTTATTATTTATTTATTTTATTTCTTTATTGATTAAGGTATTACATATGTGTACTTACTCCCCTATAGCCCCCCCCCACACACACACACACTAATGCCATTACCCCCTGTTGTCTGCGTCCATTGGTTAGGCTTATATGCATGCATACAAGTCCTTTGGTTGATCTCTCCCCCTTACCCTCACCCTCCCCTACCTTCCCTCTGAGGTTTGATGGTCTGATCGATGCTTCTCTGTCTCTGGATCTGTTTTTGTTCATCAGTTTATGTTGTTCATTATATTCCATAAATGAGTGAGATCATGTGATATTTATCTTTCTCTGATTGGCTTATTTCACTTAGCATAATGCTCTCCAGTTCCATTCATGCTGTTGCAAATGGTAGGAATTACTTCTTTTTTTTTTTTACTGCAGCATAGTATTCCATTGTGTAGATGTACCACAGTTTTCTAATCCACTCATCTGCTGATGGGCACTTAGGCTGTTTCCAAATCTTAGCTATGGTGAATTGTGCCTCTAGGAACATAGGGGTGCATATATCCTTTCTGATTGGTGTTTCTAGTTTCTTGGGATATATTCCTAGAAGTGGGATCACTGGGTCAAATGGGAGTTCCATTTTTAGTTTTTTGAGGAAACTCCGTACTGTTCTCCACAGTGGCTGCACCAGTCTGCACTCCCACCAGCAGTGGTGGTCCCTTTTTCTCCACATCCTTGCCAGCACTTACCCTTTGTTGATTTGTTAATGATAGCCATTCTGACAGGTATGAGATGGTACCACATTGTCATTTTGATTTGCATCTCTCAGATAATTAGTGACTTTGAGCATGTTTTCATATGTCTCTTGGCCTTCTTTCTGTCTTTCAAAAAGTGTCTATTTAGGTCCATTGCTCATTTTTTGATTGGGTTGTTTATCTCCCTTTTGTTAAGTTGTATGAGTTCCCTGTAAATGTTGGAGATTAAACCCTTATTGGTGATAACATTGGCAAATATGTTCTCCCATGCAGTGGGATTTCTTGTATTTTGTTGATGGTTTCTTTTGCTGTGCAAAAGCTTTTTATTTTAATGTAGTCCCATTTTTTTTATTTTCTCTTTACCATCACACCAAAAAAATTAAGATACCTAGGAATAAACTTAACTAAGGAGGTAAAAGACCTATACGCAGAAAACTATAGGACACTGAAAAAAGAGATAGAGGAAGACATAAACAGATGGAAGAACATACCGTGTTCATGGATTGGTAGAATCAACATCATTAAAATGTCCATTTTTTTTAATTTTTTAAAATATATTTTTATTGATTTTTTACAGAGAGGAAGGGAGAGAGATAGAGAGTTAGAAACATTGATGAGAGAGAAACATCAACCAGCTGCCTCCTGCACACCTCCTACTGGGCATGTGCCCGCAACAAAGGTATATGCCCTTGACCGGAATCGAACCTGGGACCCTTCAGTCCGCAGGCCGACGCTCTATCCACCGAGCTAAACCGGTTTTGGCTAAAATGTCCATATTACTCAAAGCAATCTATAGTTTCAATGCACTCCCCATTAAAATACCAATGGCATATTTCACAGACCTAGAATGAACTTTCCAAAAATTCACCTGGAATAAAAAAAGACCCCGAATAGCTGCAGCAATCCTGAGAAAGAAGAACAAAGTCAAGTTGTATTACAAAGCCACTGTTCTCAGAACAGCCTGGTACTGGCACAAGAACAGACATATAGATCAATAGAATAGGATAGAGAACCCAGAAATTGACCCAAACCACTATGCTCAATTAATATTCAACAAAGGAGGCATGAGCATACAATGCAGTCAAGACAGTCTCTTCAATATATGGTGTTGGGAAAATTGGACAGATACATGCAAAAAAAAAAAAAAAAGAAACTAGACCACCAACTTACACCATACACAAAAATAAATTCAAAATGGATAAAGGACTTAAACATAAATGGGAAACAATAAAAATACTAGAGGAATCAACACAGGCAGCAAAATCTCAAACATATGCCGAAGCAATTTCTTCACGGATACTGCTCCTAGGGCAATAGAAACTAAAGATAACATATTTACTTATTTTTAATTTATTTATTGATTTTTAGAGAGAGAGGAAGGTAGAGAGAGGCAAGAACATCGATTTGTTGCTCCACTTATTTATGCTCTCATTGGTTGATTCTTGTATGTGCCCTGACTGAGGATGCAACCGCCAAGCTTGGCCTATCAGGATGATGCTCTAACCAACTGAGCTACCTGGCTAAGTTAGGGGGAGTAATCTTTTAGTTAAGACAACAGAAAACAGAGGAAGTGCAAATGATGACAAAGATACATTAAAATGTAAAAGATGGAAAATAAGGGAACTCACACCTGGTGATCTCAATTTTCTTGGTAAAGCTCAAGGCAAAATGTAGTAGAAACATCTGGATGAGTTAAACTCAACTTTATGTTTGGGAGTCAGAAAAGCTGTTGGAGGCCAAGGCCTGCTGCAGGATCCTGAGCACTCCTTTCTTTACCTGTTTGCTGCTGACTAAAGCAGGAATGCTACCTCCCCTGAGCACAACTGAGATACGGATGTGAAGGCATTTTGCACACTGGGAAGTTGTCATCATTATTTCACTTATTTCTTATGTGTATGAAGATTACCCACAGATAGAGCAGATCCTCAGGACCATCTTGGATCCAAATGAATTTCAGCCTTCAGATGTCCTGGGGTCCATCCTCAGGCCAGATTGGGCTAAAATAGACCTAATCTCCAATATGCTGAGCAGACACCCTTCCCAAGAGCTTCCCACCTTCAACCACTGGACCTTGAACTTGGTACTTTCATAGCATGAGGTCCTGAAGCATTTACCACCGCATCCAGAGTAACTTGCAGCCCACACAGGGAGAGTTCACATGAACGTAGCTGCTAACACTTCACAAATTACTTCAGTTTCTTGCATTTTTATATCAGGATGTCATATTCCCTTCTAATCTAATATATCACTTCAGGATACAATGTCATTCTAAAAATTTTGAAATATTATAGAAAAGATTATCCACTTCTTTGGTACAAATCAATGACTCTTATGATTCAAAAATTGCCACTATTACTCTTGGATTGATAAACTGGTTGGTTTCCCAAAGTTTGTTTGAAGTCAACTGTTGTTGTTTTTTCCCAAGATGGAAATTTTCTATCACAAAAAATTATATACCTGTTGGTTAGGTTTCCAGGTAAACTTACAAAAATTGATATAACTCTAAAAGAGAATGGGACACCACATTTTACACCACCCAGTCCAAAGCAACTGAAAGTATTTCTTTTAGTGGCTTTCTAAGAAGCAGAGAGAAGCTTCTTTCTCAGAAACCTTCATTGCCCCAAATTGGGTCATATGTCCATTTCTAAACACTTCCTCTGGGGATGGTATGTGTTCATTGACTTCAGCCATTTGGGGGTGGAAGTGATGTAAGGTCTTCCTGAAAGTCTGGGACTGAAAGATGAAAGGACTAATAACTGATTAAAACAGGAAAAGAAGGGAGGATGCTGGGCTGCCAAATGCAGCATCCTATTCACTACATGTGTGCTATGGAAAGAAGCAGGAGAAAGTGTTTTCTCTCTGGATCCTTATACAAGCTCAGGTTATGAATCTTGAACTTTACCTGTCCTCACTAAATCCCTCTTTTCAGCATACCCAGGCTCTCACTGAGGCCAAAGTAGTCCACATCAAAAGAATAACCTGTTCAATCTCCCTGAGTTCTTCATGTTAATCCATTTCTCTCTTCCAAACCCCCAATCTCATTGGTGTTGCTGATCTCACTTGATTAGTAAGAAGAAGCTAAATAGAAGCTAGACACATTGAGGTTGGTAAGTCACTAACTCAGATATTCCTGTTTTTAAAGTAGATGATTATTTATACCCCCAACATCTCAATAAACCTCATACTGGTGAAAGTTTGGGCTGCATAAACATAGAGAAATAATAAAGGGAGGACGAAACACAAGTAGAGATGACAAGCAAACCAGCTGTGTCTGGGTCCGGCTATGTCTAGATGTCTTCCTCTGGATACACTTTCCTTACTACTCCTTCTATTTATGAAACCTTTTCTTTCTCTAATTCTGAGTTGAATGATACCTTACAAGCTCTAAGGGGACACCTGAAAACATGCATGGCAATGGCAGCAGGGGAAAGGAACAGGGTAGGGGACTGTCACATTTTGATGTAAGTTATGGACTCCTTCCACATGCATCCATCAAGTAAAGGTCACTGCATGGAGTTATAGATGAATTACTAGATAGGTATGTGACGGATGATAGATACAAACGCACCACATTCCATTAGCTATAAATCATCATCCATTATATGAAACATTATTTTATATAACACCAAGAAAGGAAAAAATACTGCCAATTAGAAGAGCCATCAGTGTTAAAAATGGAAAAAATGTGCATTTTAGAATTGATGGAATACAGTATATACATTCTTTCCAAAATTAGATAATTTTCTATCTAATTTAACTGCAGTTTGAAATGGGTAGGTAGGAGTGGACATATGCCAAGAAAGTGTCAAAAGAATCTCTTATTGCAGTTCAGGAGTAGCCTTGCAGGTGAAGATTCAGAGTTAGTTTATTTTATTTCTACTAAAAATTCAAAGCAGATTTTCCCATTCCTGGGCCCTTAAACTATTCAGTCAAAAATCCACTAATAATGTATGAGAACACACTATATACAAGTTAATATGCTAGGCTTGGTGGAGAGTGCAGATAAATATAAACTGTGGTAACAGCTCTTAAGATGTTTATAACTTAGTTGAGATGATAAATCATATAAAATAAAAACTTAACCGAGGAAACCATTATACAGAGTGGCGTAAAAGTAAGTTTACAGTTGTTTGTATGGAAAATAATATAATAATTAATAAATAATAATACAAGAATTAACTGTGTTTTAAGTACTCACAACTGTAGACCTACTTTTGCCCCATCTTGTATAATGTTCCAAATGATTCTGAAAAGATTACTATGGCCTGGCACCATAGGAGAGACTGTGGACTTGAACAGTATCTTAAGGAATAGGTAAGATCTGGGCAGTGTTGGTAGGAGTTCTGTGTTCTACTAGGAGAGGGAAGAGCAAAGTGCTCTGATGTGAAAATACATCTGAGACCTTCTGAGCCAGCTGGTTGCTTATCCACTCCTATCCAAACTCCATTAGAGAAAACAGCTACAGAATCAAAGGCACAGTGAGTACACTGGTTTGGCTTCTTCCACCTTCACCAGATTGCTTCTCTCGTGATCTCCTGGCCAGTGAATCTAAATGAAGTCCTTCTAACTCAGTTCTTAGCCATGCATCCTGCTTAACTGAATTCTCTTTATGCCACAACTACCAGTATCATGGGATCTATTGGTAAAGTTGTCATATAGTCAGATTGGAAAGTACCCCATGGTATTTTGAGAGCACTTGGTCAAGAAGCCAGGACTATTAAAACTCACCCTTGATCACAATTTCCTCCGAAGTCTCTGAGGATCTAGGACAATGATTAGCAAATCAAGGGCTAAGAAATGTTTGAGTTGCCTTTGGCCCAAATCCCACTGAAGAACTCCAATAGGCTGGACTGGGTCCTGGCAAAGACTCATTTGTCCAGGATTGACGCCTAAGCAGCCACTTTTCTCTCTGCTCAAACCTAAATTGCAGATTATACTGCTCCACAAAGAAAGGTCAAACATATACAGTCCTTCTGTCAAACAGACAGAAAAGAACAGGAACAGAGAGTTCTCATTTCCTAGTAAAAGATTAGGCCTAACCCCAAGCTCAATCCACCTGAAAATGTGGCCTTATCGGTTGGGCCAGCCTCTCCCTTTTGACAGTGGAGTCAAGAGGACAGAGACAACTCTCCCCTAGGGAGTCATGGGAGTGACTCTTATTCCTGACCCCAAGTCCACCCCAGACTACAGTGGCTTGGCAAAGGAATAAAACTTAAATTACATAGGATTCTCTTTCTAATGAACACTGGAAAGAATAAATGATGTGAAAATCTAGGTGCTATAAAGACCAAAGAAAGAGGTAAAATATTCTCTGAAGTTATATATATGTATATAAACAATCAGAATATCTCAGATTTTTAAACATGTAAAAATCTTCTCTTCAAAAGCACGTTGGGGAAGGGAACAATGGAGACCCCCTGCAATATCAGAATTATTACAGTATCTCTGTACTTGGCACCCTTTGAGCCATCCAAATGTGGACAACTGGGTCAGCTCCTGGCTTGAAGTGCCAGCTCGATACCCTTCATGCCCTCACTGTCACTTACAGCCCTCATCTATAACCATCATGGCCAGCATCTCTGGCTTTGTCTGAAATGTTAAATAGTAAAAGATCCCAGAGAGTTCTTGACTTACTCTTTGTTTTAAATTGATCAACCAATTACTAAAAATAAGGTTACAGATCATGTCATTCTATGGTAACAACAAATTATGAGTTATTAGTCTAAAGCAGAGGGAAAAGATTCTAGACGAAGTTTTACCTTCCTGATACATTAAAAAACAAACAAACAAACAAACACAAGAGTCAGTGAGGTGTTCATTTGTCTGCACGGCTTCTGTCCTCTGGAAAAGAAACCAGATCTCCAGTGTGGAATGTGATTATCTGGTCAGCTCTCTTTGAGGGTTGACTGAAGGAGCTGAGGTAGAGGTTAGAGGCCTAAGTGGCTGTCTTCCTTTCCAAGGTCAAGCGTTAATCACAGAGTACAAGCAAAGGCAAACTCATATGTACTTGGACTTCCACCCACCTACTCATCTCTCACAACTGCTCATTCTCTATTTCTCCTAGGCCCTCAGCCTAAGGGTCCTTGCCTCAGAAAGCTGTTCCTTCATACCATGTCCACCAGGTCAGAAGGGGTGTGTGTGTGTGTGTGTGTGTGTGTGTGTGTGTGTGTGCGCGCGCGCGCGTGTGTGCATGTGTGTGTGTAATTGATCTCATAACACACAAACACATGCACAAATATACCCCATACACACACATACTTGCATGCACATACACACTTCACATCTGCACACACACATGCACAACACACACACACACACACGATTTTTTTTTAAAAAATTGTCAGAATGCATCCTTTTCAAAGCAAATTCCTGGCTCTCCATGCTAGCATTTCCTCTTTGAGTTTACAGTGATTGTGTTATAGTCAAATGCTGTAAATAATACTCTCCAACTAAATGACACCCGCTGGAAAGTTACTTCTTTATGGTTTTCAGAAGGCAGAGTTGGAGTGGGGGAACGATGAAAGATTCGAGCTTTTCAAACATCACTCTATCGATTTATGTATGAAAAATATGGAATCTGTCAAGGCAAACAGCACTATGTTAAATGTAAACTGTAATACCAGCTGTGGTGGCCACTGCTGCCAATACATATATTTTAGGAAATCAATTTACTTTTAAATGGAATTTTAACATTGGTGAAAGGAGTCATACTGAATCCCTTATTTATATGAAAACTGTCTTCAGCAGAGAGGAAAAATGCACATGCTCTTATAATCTGCAGAGATAGGAAACAAAGCAAACTTCAAGGTACATGTTTGTTTTCTAAATAATTTATTTACATCTGGAGGAGTTTGGCAAAGATGGGGAAGGAGGTGGCAGGGGAGAAGGAACTGGGAAGGTCTGCTTCACAGGCCTGCCAGCTCTCCTGCTCCTGGCTGCCCCAGACTCGTGCCTTTGGTTGGAGCTTCTTTCTAGTGTGAGTGGCCTGCTCTTTCGGGACTTGGGGAGCTGCCTTCCTCAGGAGAGGTGGGAGATGATGACTTCAGATAAGCTATACCACATTGTTGAAGACCTATACAGAATGGAGGTCCCATTTTCTAATTCAGCTCTGAATTAGAGCTCGGTGACCACTGGCCTGTTACTCAACATCTCTGGGCTCAGTTTTTGCATCTATAAAGATGCCAAGGCTCACCTCTCAGCATTCCATGAGAACTAAATGAGAGGACATATGTTCAAGAGGCACAGGGCCTCACTAGTCAACAAAAAATAACTACTACTTGTCTCTTCTTCTTTCTCTGGTTGAAGTGAAGAGTTATGTCTTGGTTGAAGCCTAAGAGCCAGGTGGATGGGGCCAACCTATCTTCCTGATTCATCGCCACAAAGGCAGCCTCTGTCTTCTTCACAAATGGGGCCTAAGAGGAACGGAGACTGGTGACTGCTAATGACTCAGGTAACTTGGTGAAATCTGTACACTTCATTAGCTGAAGCTCTGGTTTGTTTTGGCACAAGGGCACTTTTTCTAAGAGCTTAAATAAAGTTGTCTGAAGAGTAAGCCAGAAAATCCCCGTGGCTGGGCTGAGCTTACCTAAGCAAATAGCAGTTCTGATGAGTGCACATTTTCAATGCTGGGAAGCGATCCTCTCTTTAGGCAGAAGCAGCAAGTCCCTTCTCTCCCCTCCTTGTGGAGCAGGGAGTTGCCCTGGGAGGAGGTCACAGAGGATCCTCTTTAAGAACAATAGAGTCCTAGGGTCATGGGCCTCCCATAAGGGAATTCGAGGTCATCTCTCCAGCTCCTGTCTGATGACTGGTCCGCAGCATCCTGTGGGGGTCTCCAGGGACCATCGGTAAGGGTTCCTTGTTGTCTCACACATGGGCCTGTTCACAGGCCCCAAGACTGGGGACTCATGGAGACGGCCTCTCTCTCTGATCGCCCATCTTGGTTACTTAACTCTTTTAAAAACAACATAAAGAGTTTCATTAATATTGTAATGTACAAGGTAATCCATGGGAGTTAACAAGAACTCACACAGTCCATTTTGATTCTTATCAGAATCTGAAAATAAATTTCCACTGTGAAATCTGTATCATTTAATTATCAAATAATGTATCCTGTCCCCATTATTCCCATATTGCCGTACCTTAATGTAAATATCAGTATAGAATGGATTACCTGCTTTTAGTTTTGTATCATGAACACTGATATGTGCATTTGGAAAGAGTTATTATAAAGAAATCACTTAAGTAGCATAGATCTTCCCTGGCCCGTCCCTAGTCCCTGCCACATCATCCACATAGACTTTGGGGAGACAGACACAAGAACACAAGGAAAGGAAAATAGACCCCTGACTCCCATCATCCCCAAGGAGCTTTTTATATGTTTATGACTACAGTCTCTCTCTCTCTCTCTCTCTCTCTCTCTCTCTCTCTCTCTCTCTCTCTCTCTCTCTCTCCCCTCTCTGCAAGAAAAAGGCAAAATAGATTCCAAATAATTCCTTTTAGACACATCTATCAGAATTACAAGAATTATAGGGTCAATCCCATCTGTTATTTTTTCTTTCCTTTTTACACTGCAGGTGCCTTGGGACATATTGTATTAAAAACTGACTTATTTTCTCCATTTGGGCTCTAAAATGCATTTAATTCATCTTGTTTTGAATTTCAAAGCTCCGTGTTTCTGGATGGCCAAGCACTTTGAGTTTTCAAAACAGACTTCTTACAGGCTATTATTTTCTGTCCTTGATCACAGTGAAATAAAATGTAGGTTTGGGGCCACACCCACTCCAACTTTGTTTTCCCTGTGCCCCTCCCTAACAAATCCAGAGCTTGTGGCTGGAAATACAAGACAGAGACTCAAAATCTAAACTAACCAAGACCCAGAAATATGCCTGGTGCTGCCATTTTATGCATACCCTCATCTGCACCCACACTTCTCATGTCAGGAGCGGGGTGCCTCTGCTGCCGCCTCCCAGCAGATTCCTCCCTCCTTGAGTAGCACTTAGCCTATACCTCCAGCTCTGCACCTACCAGCTGAGTGAACCAGGGTGAGCAACCTTTCTCTGCCTCAATTTTCTCATCTCTAAAATGGTAATATAATTGTACCTATCTTACAGGGTTGTTATGAGAATTAAATGAGGAATCCAGAAACGTGCTTAATAGCAAGTATTCTCACTTCACCCATCATTATCTCTCTAAAGGTTCCTCCTCCAGTGAAACATAATGAAGCTTAAATCTGCATCTCTTGCCTACCATTGCTTCCCACTCCAGTCTTCCCTGGTGTCCAGCAGCCAACATGGCTACTCTATCTTCTTCATTCTCTTATTCTTATTTCCTACAGGGGCATGGGCCATTATTTGAAGACTCCCCAGCCCGTTCTCACCCAAGCAGGTCTGGCTGGCCTTTAAGACATCCATAATTCAGAGAAACTAAGATGGCGGCATAGATAAACACCGGGAAATTGTCGCCTCACACAACAATTGAGGAATGCCGCAAGGGTCAGAGCAAACATCGTCCAGAACAACAGGAAGGCTGGCTGAGTGTAATTTCTACAACTAGAAGAAAACAGGGGCACGCTGAGAGCCAGCGGAGCTGCGGAGGTGAAGTGCAGAGGTACGGCGGCGGCTCGCGCGCGCGCGGAAAGGGGGTGGCGCCTGAGGACGCGGCTGTCTTTTTGAATCACAAGCTCCCGACTGCTCTGAACTCCGGTTCCAGCAGGTCTCTGGGGACCCAGGGCTCATACAGGGAGAGGCTGGTCTGTCAGGCGGCAGCGGGCGAACTTGAGGGCGGCTTTCCCTCAGAGGCGCTTGCATCCGTTACCTGGACACTGAGACGCGTGGCTCCGGGCGCGGAGAATCACCATAGCTGCTTTCACCGCCCTTTGACTCCCTGAGACCCCGCCCCACCCAGGCTGCGGCAGAGGCTTTTGCATGTGAATGTACCTAACTACAGCCCAGCCAGGCAGACCCGGAACTTCCAAGAGAAGGCCCAAGGCCCCGCAGCGGGCTGAATTAGCACCTCCTTAGATCCAGGAGCCACTGTACCCAGTGGTCAGAGGGGGACCATTCTCCCACTTCAGACACAGCTGATTCCCACAGCCAATTGGCCTGGAGGTCAATTCCTCCCAGTGATCCTACAACAACCAAGGCACCAAGAGTGCACCAAGAGTGTCTACCCCAGGTAACTGGGGAGGCTGAGCCACTGGGCCCTACAGGACACCTGGCGCACAGGGCCACTCTATCAACACAGGGAAGCAAACAAAATGCGGAGACAAAGAAAAAGGTCACAAATGGCAGAAACGGAGGAAAGCAAACGACTGGATATAGAGTTCAAGGCCACGTTTATAAGGTTTTTCAAGAATTTTATGGAAACCGCCGATAAATTTAATGAATCCCTCAAGGAGTATAGTGAGACCATGGAGGACATGAAAAAGGACCAACTAGAAATTAAGCATACACTGACTGAAATAAAGAATAATTTACAGAGATCCAACAGCGGACAAGAGGATCCCAAGAATCAAGTCAAAGATTTGAAATACAAAGAAACAAAAAATACCCAACCGAAAAAGAAAAAAGAAAAGAGATTCAAAAAATATGAAGATAGTGTAAGGAACCTCTGGGACAACTTCAAGCGTACCAACATCAGAATTATAGGGGTACCAGAAGGAGAGAGAGGGCAAGATATTGAAAACCTATTTGAAGAAATAATGACAGAAAACTTCCCCCACCTGGTGAAAGAAATGGACTTACAAGTCCAGGAAGCGCAGAGAACCCCAAACAAAAGGAATCCAAAGAGGACCACACCAAGACACATCATAATTAAAATGCCAAGAGCAAAAGATAAAGAGAGAATCTTAAAAGCAGCAAGAGAAAGACAGTCAGTTACCTACAAGGGAGTACCCATTCGACTGTCAGCTGATTTCTCAACAGAAACCATGCAGGCCAGAAGAGAGTGGCAAGAAATATTCAAAGAGATGAATAGCAAGAACCTGCAACCAAGATTACTTTATCCAGCAAAGCTATCATTCAGAATGGAAGGTCAGATAAAGAGCTTCACGGATAAGAAAAAGCTAAAGGAGTTCATCACCACCAAACCAGCATTATATGAAATGCTGAAAGGTATTCTTTAAGAAGAGGAAGAAGAAAAAGGAACTCTTACCATTTGCCACAGCATGGATGGAACTGGAGAGCGGATAAATACCACAGGATCTCACTCATTTGTGGAATATAATGAACAACATAAACTGATGAACAAGGACTGATCCAGAGACGGAGAGGCATTGATTGGACTGTCGGGCCTTGGAGGGAAGGTAGGGGAGGGTGGGGGCAAGGGGGGGAAAGATCAACCAAAGGACTTATATGCAAGCATATAGGCCTAACCAATGGACACGGA
Organism: Myotis daubentonii; assembly: GCF_963259705.1. Lineage (NCBI taxonomy): Eukaryota > Metazoa > Chordata > Mammalia > Chiroptera > Vespertilionidae > Myotis > Myotis daubentonii. Next base: position 61,715,482 of record NC_081847.1, read on the forward strand.
CAACGGGGGGGTGAGGGGATGAGCGGGGGGGGGGGAGTAGAGGGTACACATATGTAATATCTTAATCAATAAAAAATATTAAAAAAAAAAAGACATCCATAATTCACAGCCTTTGACTGCTTTTCCCCCTTCCCAGAGATATTTCAGGCTCCCCCAGATGACAGGAAGTCTCTGCAGGTGCTGGTCTCTGCTCTCCACTCAACCTTCTCGTCCCTCCTGGTCTGGGAATCCATGCCACACACCCTCTGTTGCCACTCTGGGCATTCTGTCTCTCTGCCCAGCCTGCCTGTGGGCCTCTGTTCCGGTTTCACCTCTGGCTTTGCTTGTAGCACACCCTTTGATCCTAGAAGGAGTCACCCTTGCTTCCTCAGCCAGCCCAGACCCCCAAATCCATGGTCCCAGGATCCTACTTGTTCAGTGAGGGTGGAAAGGGGCTAGACAACCAGAGTGGATATTATCATTGTTGCTTTACAAATGAGGCAGTTTCTCCTTGACGAGCCTGTGAGATTTTCCCTGTGTTTTTGTGTGGATATATGTTTTCAATTCTCTTATTTTCAAATCAACCGGGAGTGGAATTGCTGAGTCATATGGTATCACTTGGAACTTTTTGAGGAACTACCAAATTGTTTCCCATTGTTGCTGCACCACTTTCCATTTCCAGCAGCAATGCATGTGTTTCAATATGTCTGCATCCTTACAAACACTTGCTAGTGTCTGTCTTTTTTATTATAGCCATCCTAGTAGGTATGAAATAGTACCTCATTGTGATTTTGATTTGCATTTCACTAATGCTGTTTAGCATCTTTTGAAAAGAGGGACAAGGAGTTGGGTGGGGCTGGGGAGAAGGATTGAGAACAGTAACCAGGTGTGGGACAGCCTCTGAGGGCAGAGGGACAAGCTGAACAGGAGACCTCGTGGCTGCCCCATATAGCAGCATGGGGGTAGAGGGCTGCAGAGACAGCTGGTTGTCAGCCCAGATCCACTCCCCACTTTCCTTACTAACAGAACCCTATTCTGTTTAGAGAGGCAATGTGACAGTATTCATCAGTCTCCTTTGTATCCAGGGGTGGCCTGCCCCTAGGTAGTCCTTTCATGAAGGGTTTGTTTTTTTTTTTTAAATTACTTGTTTGTGGACACATTCAGCTAGCATATGCCCTTTACCCTTTGACCCTTTTCCTTTCTGGAATGCAGACATAATGCTAGATTGTTGGGACCATAAGACAACAAACACGAGGACAAAAGCTATATGCTAACAATGACTGAACGAGGAGAGAAAGAGCCTGTTGTGAGTGCTGTACATGTGCACATCAGCCCTGCAGATTTTTTATGGGGGAAAAGTAAAACCTCTATGTGATTAAGCCACCAGGGTCAGGCTTTATCACAAACAACCAAATACAAGGCCAACTGATACAGGAGGGAAAACATGTGGGACTGCTCCAGATTGGAGCTCAGCAGGGCAGGGGGGTAGCGTGGAGGGTCTTGAGGAAAAAGCGGTTACATAATCAGCCATGGAGTCCAGACTGGAGTGGGGAGGGGAGAGGCCCAGAGAGAGGCAGAAAGCTGGGGGATGGTGGGCCAATGACACACGGGAGCCGGCATGCTTATTGTGTGAAGGCTAGACGCCGTGGAGGACAGGAATCTGGACCTGTCTGTTCATTTCAGGATAGAAGGAGAAGAGACACAATCACTGAAAGCCCTGGAAGCCAGCACCCACTTCCAGCAGGGCTCACAATGGGTTACTTTCTCGGGGATGCCTACGACAGTGCCGTAAAGATCAAGGCCATCCCTCTTCTGCTTTCAAAACTTGGTGGGTTTGTAATAACTTCATCTCGGTCCCAGAGGGTGGCATTAGGCCCTGTTCTTAGACTTTGGTTACCCTTCTCTTCTTTTCCCCTCAAAGATAATTCCCTTCACAAAGGCGTTAATGGATACTTTTCAGAAACCGCTAAAGCTCTGTCAGTAATACTTCCTGCAGGGCTGCAAATTTGAGCCAGTCTCCACAATACATAACCCGGTTAGAAATCATTAGACCTGCTTTTCCAAAGAAAATGGCACTTCCAGGACAGATATCCACTTCTGGTTCTTCACAAATGACAAATGGCCCCATACCGAGGCAGCCGTTACATAAGCCAAACCAGGCCTTGATGCACAGCCGGGGGAAGAGGTTAGTGAACGACATGAACTGAGTGGCCCCAGCAGCCCCTGCTCACAGACCCTCCTGCCCTGGTGCCACACTTTGATCCAACAGCCCCTTCCGTGCATGCCCCTCCTCCTGGTTGCTCCCAGGGCCTCATAAAGAGGTAACTGTGCTCCAGACAATCATGTCCTGACAGCAACTCCCTGTGTTTTCTTCTCACTCGAGAATCCTCCGAAATCTCTCTTCAGACCCATTAGCCGGCGAGTCGGAAAGCTCTAAGCCTTAAGACGGGATGATTTGTTACCCCAGAAACATTTCATTTTAATTCTTTAAGAAATTGCTCAGGCTGATTCTTGGGGAAAAAGAAAACAAATTTAAGAACTATAGTGGAAACTTTTTCATTCAAAACCAGTTGCTGGTAAAAGCACTTGCCGTTAAAAATCGACTCCCTTTTTTCCCCCTGAACGCTTGACTGATTACACACACCCTTCCCTAGAAATATTGACGGATTCTCAGGCTGTGTTGGTTCCCCGAGCACACATAACACATAATCCTTGGTGAAATTACTAAAGGAATCATTTATATGGGCTAGAAGACTGCAGTTCTCCTGGAGAATTGCATTATTTCTTATCTCAACGACACTGCTGTCACTCTCCAAGTGGCCCTGCACCATGGCTCCCTGGAGACCTCCCACCGCAAGGCTGCTAAGGCCGCTATGCCCTGGCCGCTGCCCCCTGGGGTGGGCTGGGCGTCAGGTGTGAGATGGAGAGCAGACGCCAGGGTCACTCCTCCTCCTGGGAGTGCTTCTGCTCTGCCCCGGTGGACACTGAGGCCATGAGGGCTCCGCTAGGAACAGAGAAATGGCTCAGAGTGCGGGTTCAGGACTGGTGCAGGCCTGGCCTCGGCTAATTTAGTCAGCATCTGTCTATGCCTGACACCCATCTGCATCTAGAATGATACTATCTGTCTCTCGCATTAAGGACGAAATCGGATCCAGCCGCTACAGAGCCAAGAAAGTTGTGAGCTATCCACAAGGGTCCTTGTCATGCTAGCTCCTGGTGACAATGTGCCCTGCCCTGCGAGGCAAAGGCAGTCTTAGTCCGGATCCAAACTGGAAAACCAGATTGTTCCTAAAACGACCCAAACCTTGGTTTGCTTAAAAACTGATTCTCCAGTTATATACCTGGAGCAGGGGAGGGAAAGAAAGAGAAGGGGATCTCTATTAAATTCATAATACAAACAAGCAAAGCAAACCTCAACTAACTCCTCCCACCTCCGGGTTGAATGTGCAGGGGACAGATGTTCCTAGGAAGGGCCCAAACACCTGCCAACCCACTCCCCATCCCTGCCCCTGGTGTGTGTGAGATGCTTCCCAGAGGGGGTAGTGCTGGGAGATTTGTATGTTAATGAAAGGAATCATAGTTTTAAAGTTTAATAAATACTAAGTAATACATACATTGACATTTTATAGCCTACTGCTCTAGATTATTTTTCCTTTCCCCCAATATTGATTAAACATCCAATCAATCTTCTGAATACCCTCCAAAATATTAAATAAATACCTGCCACCTGCTGGATTTCTTCTTGCCCTGGCCTACAGTGGAACACTGGGCAGAATGCTGTTTATTTAAAAGGACCCAACAAATATTAATTGAGTATCTACTATGTGCCAGCCATGGTTTTAGAGGTAAACAGAAGAAAGTATCTACCCATATGGAGTTTATATTTAGGTGAGACAAACACTGCACAAACATAAATAATGTAATTTAATGTGGTGATAGGAGCTATGAAGAGCATAAAGAGAAGTCTCAGAGTAATTCCTGTGGCGGGGGTGGGGGGAGGGAGGGAGGACAGAGCTGCTGTTTTAAAGACCAATGGAGTTAATCGGTCTGAAAAAGGGATTTGGGATCATGATAATAAGTGAGCGATGGGAAGATCCAAGGTAGCAAGAACAGCATCACACACTTGGGATGCTTTTGGTTACAAGCTGAGTCTCTCTCGCTTGCAGCAGAAGGGGGCCTGACCAGCCCATAGAGCTAGCATGGCTTTGATTTTGCAGATGAAGACACTGAAGTTCAGAGAGGTGACTTGCCCAAGGCCCCACACTAATAGGGTCAGAGCTGAGACTGGGATTGGGTCTTTGCCCACAGTCTCTGCTCTCAGCACCATAGCATTCTGACTCTCTAGGGATAACTTCTAGCGCTTCCCTCTGTCCCACCAAATGACATCTGTTCTGCAGAAAAATGACTCTATGCTGGAGAACGGGCTAATAATAGGAACTGAGGTACACTGGGGGGCAAAGGAGGGTGAGGATGGGGAACAACGGTGGGAAAGAAGACTCTGCCAGCAGCCAGGATCTCAGATGACATGCATTTCTCCAAGCAGTTGTGTGCTGGGACTTCTGTGGGCTTGAGAAAGGGGATGAAGCACAATGCTGGCCCCAGTCTTGGTCCTTTTCCTGTATGCTGAACACTTTTACCAAAGATGGAAGGCAGGGCTCAGCTGTCTGAGATGGTCACTTTATGTACCATTTCCTGGGAACATAAAGCAAAGAAATAAAACAAAAAGAAGCTGGGTTTCAGACCTAAGAGCCCATGACAAGGAAGCAAACAGATTTTATTTTCTCAAAAATAAAAAAGTCACCACACGTGCGTAAACTGGCATTCAAAGGTGGTTACAAATCAATCCAGCAGGAGCTATAACAATCCACGTTGATCCACTCCAGAAAAACAAAAGGAGAATAAAATCTGAGAGACGGAATGATTGGCTTGCTCTCTAAGCAGGCTGAATACTGTCATTGGACAGCCACAAATATTTCCACCATTGAATACTGCAAAGGTGAAATTGAATAAAACATATTCAGATAGAATCAGATCATTTTGTTGTATTGAAAATACCTTCAAAGGAAACATTGCTCTCTCTCCTGTGGCTGACGCATTCTAGGAAACGCAATGGGCCTGGATTCATGGATTTAGTGGGCGTGCATGCTGAGTGGAGGGGAATTTCTGCATGTTATGCCATCCTAACTTCCTGGTGGTGTGTGGAGAATCCAGGAAAATCTGCATAAAGCTGTGTAACCAGACAGCAAAGATGGTCTTGTGAGAAAGGGAAATTACTTGTCTCATTTGTAGTTTTCTCGCCACTTCAAGAGCTAGGGCTAGGTTTAGGGTTAGGGTTAGCATCTGGGTCTTAGGAAGCACATTGGAAGCATCTGGAGAGTTAGGGTAATTGTAGTGTTAGTGCTAGGGTTAGGGTTAGTGTCTGGGTCCTTAGATGCACATTGGATACACCTAGAGAGTTAGGGTTCAGGTTAGGGCTAGGGTTAGGATTAGGATTAAGAGTAGGTGAGGGCTAGTGTTATGGCTAGGGCCTTGGGTAAGTTTAGGTTTTGGTTTTGGGGTTAAGGTTAGTGTTATGGTTAGGGCTAGGGTTAGGGTTAGGCCAGTGGTCGGCAAACTCATTAGTCAACAGAGCCAAATATCAACAGTACGACAATTGAAATTTCTTTTGAGAGCCAAATTTTTTAAACTTAAACTATATAGGTAGGTACATTGTTATTAACTAAATTAGTGTACTCCTAAGGCTTAGGAAGAGCCACACTCAAGGGGCCAAAAAGCCACATGTGGCTCGCGAGCCGCAGTTTGCCGACCACGGGGATTAAGATTAGGGCTATGGCTAGTGACAGGGTTAGTTAGAGTTAGTGTTAGAGCTAGGACCAGGGCTAGGGTTAAGGTTAGGGTTAGGGTTATGGTAAGGGCGAGGGTTAGAGTTAGATTTTAGTATTAGTTTTAGGGTTGAGTCTGGATTAGGGTTAGGGTTAGGATTAGGATTGTGATTAGGGCTAGCACTAGGATTAGGTTTAGGGTTAGGTTTAGGTTTAGGTTTAGGTTTAGGGTTAGGGTTAGGGTTAGTGATATGTTTAGGGCTAGAGCTAGGGTTAGCGTTATAGTTAGGGCTAGGATTAGGGCTACTGTTAGGGTTAGGGTTAAGATTAGGGGTATGGTTAGGATTAGAGGTATGGTTAGATTTAGGGGTGAAGTTAAGGCCATAGCCAGTGTTAGGGTTATGGAGAAGGTTAGGTTTGGAGCTACGATTAGGGTTAGGGTTTAGGGTTCTGGTTAGGGTTAGGGTTAAGATTAGTGGTTATGGTTTAGGGTTTTGATTAGGGCTAAGGTTTAGGGTTAGGGTTATTTTTTAGGGTTAGGATTAGGGTTTAGTGTTATGGTTATTGTTCAGGTTAAGGATTATGGTTAGGATTTGGGTTTAGTGTTAGGGTTAGTGTTAGGGTTTAGGGTTAGTTTAGGGCTAGGAATAACGTTTAGGGTTATGTTTTAGGGTTTGGGTTTAGCATTAGGGTTAGGTTAATATTAGGGTTTAAAGTTAGGGTTAGAGTTAGGGTTATGACTTAGGTTTAGGGTTTAGGGCAGTGTTGGCGAACCTTTTGAGCTCGGTGTGTCAGCATTTTGAAAACCCTAACTTAACTCTGGTGCTGTGTCACATATAGAAATTTTTTGATATTTGCAACAATAATAAAACAAAGATTTATATTTTTGATATTTATTTTATATATTTAAATGCCATTTAACAAAGAAAAATCAACAACAAAAAAATGAGTTCGCGTGTCACCTCTGACACGTGTGTCATAGGTTCGTCATCACTGGTTTAGGGTTAGTGTTAGGCTTTAGGGATAGGGTTATGGTTTATGGTTAAAGTTAGGGTTAGGGTTAGTGTTTATGTTTAGGGTTAGGGTTAGTGTTAGGGTTTAGGGTTTGTCTTGGTATTTAGGTTTAGGGTTAGGGTTAGGGTTAGGGTTAGGGGTTAGGATTAGGGTTAGGGTTTAGCATTAGTGTTGGTGTTTAGCATTAAGGTTAGGGTTAGGTTTAGGATTACCCGTAGCGTTAGGTTTAGGGTTAGGGTTTAGGGTTAGGGTTAGGCTTAGGGTGAGGGTTAGGGTTTAGCATTAGGGTTAGTGTTTAGTGTTATGGTTAGAGTTAGTGTTAGGGTTTAGGTTTATGGTTTAGGGTTATGTTTCAGTGTTAGGGTTTCTGGTGAGGTTTTGGGTGGGGGTTAGGATTAGGGTTAGGGTTAGGTTTAGCATGAGGTTTAGGGTTAGGGTTAGGGTTTGGAGAGAGTTTAACGTTAGTGTTGGTTTTTTGTGTTATGTTTAGGTTTAGTGTTAAGGTTTAGGGTCTAGGGTTAGGGACAGGATTTAGGTTTAGGGTTAAGGTTTAGGGTTAGGGTTAGGGTTTAGCATTAGTGTTGGTGTTTAGGGTTAGTGTTAGGGTTTAGGTTTAGGGTTAGGGTTAGGGATAGGCTTATGATTTAGGGTTCAGTTTTAGCATTAGGGTTAGGTTTATGGTTAGGGTTATGATTTATTGTTAGGGTTTATGTTTAGGGTTGATGTTAGGGTTTCAGTTAGGGTTAGGATTAGGGTTAAAGTTGTGGTTAGGGTTAGGGTTTATGTTTATGTTTAGGGTTAGGGTTAGAGTTAGAGAAAGTGTTAGGTTCAGGGTTAGGGTTAGTGTTAGGATTAGGGTTAGTGTTTAGGGTTAAGGTTAGGGTTTAGAGTTGGAGTTTAGGGTTATGTTAATCGTTATGGTTGGGGTTAAGGTTTAGGGTTATGGATTAGGATTAGGGTTAGGGTTTAGGGTTAGGGTTAGGGTTATGGTTTAGCATTAGGGTTAGTGTTTAAGGGTAAGCTTAAGGTTAGGGTTTAGGGCTCAAGTTAGTGTTAGGGTTAAGGTTAGAGTTTAGAGTTAGAGATAGTGTTAGGATTAGGTTAGGGTTATGGTTAGGGTTTGGGTTAGAGTTATAGTAAGGGTTGGAATTAGGGTTAGGGTTAAGCATTATGTTTTAGTGTTAGGGTTAGGGTTTAGCGTTAGGGTTAGTGTTTAGGGTTAGGATTAAGGGTTAGGGTTTGGGTTTAATGTTACAAATTAGGGTTAGGGTTAGGGTTTAGGCTTAGGGTTAGGATTAGAATTAGGGTTAGGGTTTAGGTTACAGCTTAAGGATAGGGTTAGGGTTAAGATTTAGGGTTAGGGTTAGGGTTAAAATGTAGGGTTATTGTTAGGGTTAGGGTTAGGGTTTAGAGTTATATTTTAAGAACAGGGTTAGGGATACGGTTTAGGGTTAAGGTTAGGTTAAGTGTTTAGGGTTACAGTTTAGCGTTTAATGTTACATCTTAGGGTTAGGGTTAGTGTTAGTGTTAGGGTTAGGGTTTTAGGTGAGGTTTAGGGTTAGGGTTAGGGTTAGGGTTTAGTGCAGCCATGGGCAAACTACAGCCCGCGGGCCGAATCCGGCCCTTTTGAAATGAATAAAACAAAACAAAAAAAAGGCCGTGCCCTTTTATGTAATGATGTTTACTTTGAATTTATATTAGTTCACACAAACACTCCATCCACTCCATCCATGCTTTTGTTCCGGCCCTCCGGTCCAGTTTAAGAACCCGTTGTGGCCCTCGAGTCAAAAAGTTTGGTTTAGTGTTACAATTTAGTGTTAGGTTTAAGGTTTAGAGTTTGGCTAACCCTAATCCTAACACTAAGCTGAAAGTCTGAACCCTAAAAGTAACCCTAGCCCTAAACCCTAACCCTAACCCTAACTTTAACCCTAACCCTAATCCTAACCCTAAACCTTAAGTTAACCCTAACCCTAACCCTAATCTGAACCCTAACCTAACCCCTAACACTAAGATGTAACATTAAACCCTAACCCTAACTATAACCCTAACCCTAACCCTAAACCCTAACCCTAACCCTAACCCTAACCCTAACCTTAACCCTAACCCTAACCCTAACCCTAAACCCTAAGTTAACCCTAACCCTAACCTTAATCCAAACCCTAAACTAACCCCTAACACTAAGATGTAACATTAAACCCTAACCCTAACTATAACCCTAACCCTAAACCTAAACCCTAACCCTAACCCTAACGTTAAACCCTAAACCTAGGGCTAGGTTTTGTGTTAGTGTTATAGTTAGGACTATGGCTTGGGTTAGTGTTAGGGTTAGGGCGAATGCTAGATTTAGGGTTAGGATTTCCTCCCAGCATTCTTCATTCCTTGTCATCATAATGGCTTGGGAGCTCATGACTCTCCCTCTCATGTTTCCTTAAAATTTCCTGAATCTTTAAGGCTGACCTGACTTCCTCTATCCGAGATACTATGGTTACTGTGACAAGTAGGGCTTGGATATTGGTGCAGAAGGGTCTTCTTCCTGATATTAGTATCCAAGTTACTCATAGTATTTGTGCCTTGGTTTTCCCATCTATACAGAAAAAAGCATGAAATAGCACTTATTAAGGCCCTGTGAAGATGGAGTAAGTTAACCAAGATGAAGCCTTCAGACAGTGCTTCGGTCATGGTAAACACTCAGTAAAGGTTGGTGATAAATTTACCATTGTTATCTTTCTCAAAAGCAATTTTAATTATTTCCAATTTTGGCTTTAAAAACTTACCATCATTTCCAGGTCTTCATTTAGAAGTATAGCTTTCCAAGCTGTATCACTATCTCTAGATTCCCCCAACCTAATTTTTCACTACTGTCCTAAAAGCTGATTTGCATCCAGGAGATCTACCAACGTCTATGTGCCCTCATTCAACATTTGTAGAAATTCCATTATGTGCCAGGTGCTGGACTAGATGAGGTGAAATGAAATGGACAATGCTTATCTCCCTGGAGATAACAAGGCTCTCCCACACTGCTCTGCTTTATCACAAATCACCGGTGGTCTCTGTTTCGCAATTTTTTTATTGATACAATTGTATAGAGCTTCTGCCATTCACTGTGGGAAGAGGTATGTTGTTGATTGTAACACTGATACTGGTGAAAATATATATAATGAATGCATAGAAGTGTAGGAGTATAGCTCAGTGGATGTTATTCTGTGTATGCTTGTTGTTGTTTTAATCTTCACCTGAGGACATGCTTATTGATTTTAGAGAGAGGGGAAGGGAAAGAGAGAGGAACATCGATGTTAGAAACATCTATTGGTTGTCTTCCTGTACGTGCCCCAAATGGGGATCAAACCCACAACCAAGGCATGTGCTCTAAACCGGGAACTGAACCCACGACCTGTCAATGTACGGGATGACGTTCCAACCAACTGAGCCCTACTGGGAAGAGCTGTATGCTTGTTTTTCTCTCATAATGGCTAAAGAATGCAACACGGGAGTTCTGGTGTTGAAGTCTAATTTGTGACTTAACAGGTTTACAAAGAAGCAACCATTCATAGAGGTCCATTGACTGACATCTAGGTTGTGGCCTTGGATCTTATCAGCAATCTTGGGGAAGTAAAGTGGCTGCAGGCCTGTAGCAACTTCCTCTGTGCCCCAGAACACACAGCACCAGTGACCCAGTCCTACTTCCGCCTCTGGGGTAGCCTCTTAGCCTAGGAGTGCGTGATAGCCCCAAGGCCTGTTAAACTAAATGCATGAAGAAAAAGAGGTAGACCCTGCCATACTTTTAAATAAACCTCTCAGCTTATATGAAAGGACAACAGGAACATCACTTTCCCAAAAAGATTCTGTGAGAAAATAGAACTGCCAATGTTTATTTCTTTTATGTCCTCAAGTGTGGACTATGGGATTTGCCATTTATGCAAGCAGGCAACACAAAGTAGCTTCTACCCCAGTGCCTCTGAGGTGGAATGTGTACACACAAGTGTACAATGTGATCATTGGGTGAGGGAGAAAATATCAGAAATTTAATTTAATGTCAGCTTTAAACAATTTATGTTATGTATACTTTATAATGTACATAATAGATTAGCACAATGATACATGTAAATATGTAGAATATATGTTTATATATTGAGAATGCTTAAAATTTGTTGTTGAGAAGGGTACAATGCAAATGTTTGGAAAGTGTTGATCTGAATATTATATACCACATCTGAGTTGTACAACTTCTGAATGAGTATTCATACATATTTACGTACATCTATGATGTCAGTTGTGACTTGCCAATGGTTCTTTCCAGTCTCAGGGCCATTTCCTCTTCTTAAGATGGGTAAACATCAATTTCAAAGATGAATAGGTAGGTGGGTGGGCAGAAGGATGGAAAGACAGACAGTGCTTGTTTATACTTACTTTAATGTGGGTGTCAGGGATTCTGACAATCTTCTAAAGTTGCACACAATATCCCCCTAAAAGGTTAAGGTTAAAAATTAGGGGAAATTTTTAGAGTTTTTATGATATAATGTAATTCAAGATGCTTAAAAGCATTTTATTCTTTAGATCATATTATCCTCTATAATAAACAGATAATATGCAAATTGACCATCACACCCTCACACAAGATGGCCATCCCCATACGGTCACAAGATAGCCGCCACAAGATGACTGACAGGGGAGGGCAGTTGTGGGTGATCAGGCCAGCAGGGGAGGGCAGTTGGGGGCAATCGGGCTGGCAGGGGAGCAGTTAGGTGTCAATCAGGCTGGCAGGGAAGTGGTTAGGGGGTTATCAGGCTGGCAGGCAGAAGCAGTTAGGGGCAATCAGGTGGGCAGGCAGGAGAGCAGTTGGGAGCCAGCAGTCCCGATTGTGAGAGGGATGTCCAACTGCCAGTTTAGGCCCGATCTCTGTGGGACATCCACAGGGGTCCCAGTTGGACATTCTCCGAGGGGTCCCAGATTGGAGAGGGTGCAGGCTGGGCTGAGGGACACCCCCCAGTGCACGAATTTCATGCACCGGGCCTCTAGTTGATTATAATGGTTCATGTAACAAGATTACGCCATGGGAGGGTGATTGGAACAGAAAAGGCCTCCTACTGTAGATTTTTATATGGGGAAGACAGGAAAGGGGTGTGACAATAGAAACAATGTGGAAATAATTATAGAATTGCTTTTTTTTCTCTTTGTCATAAATGTAATTTAATCCTAAACCAGAGGTGGTGATACTTAATACCAATTAGCATTTCTTTAGACTTTAGACATTTACTGATGTTATTTAGCTTTGAAAACCTTGTCAGAAGATGATGAGCTTTGATTTCTTTAATTATCCAGTGTGGCAAATAAAGTCCAGGGCTTAACAGAGTTTCTCACTCAATACAGGCAACTGAAAAACATTTGTTCCACTGAATGCCTGCCCTCCCCAGAGCTCAAGGAGCACTTGAATATGGAACACCAACTGCACAGGCGTGATCCTATTCCAACACCAGGGTGGGTCAAGGGGCTAGGAAATCTACTCAGTCCCAAGGCTCTTGTCTTCTTCCCTGTTAAAATTTCAACAGAAAAAAAGAGAGAGAGAAAAGAAAAGAAAAATAAGGAAAAACACCCCACATACCAGGATAAAGCCATCATGTTGATGAACAGTGGCCTTAATTGGTATTAAAGGTTATTTATGTTGGGAAGACTAAGTTACAACCCCTAATTGATTGAAGACACTTGAGTAATGGGATCCATGGAGTCCCATTAGTATTGTGTTGACATATTAGCTTATCTTTGTACTTGATGGCTAAAGGATACGGATGAGAGCCTCGCCCTGTGGCACATCCAGGGTAAGATTTCTGACCTTAGATTTATGTTATCTGCTGGTAAAGCAACAAACCCAGCTGCCTCCTGCATGGTCTGAATTACAGATTTTCCATTCAGCTGGACAACATGAATCTGCTGCTACTTTCAGCCCTCTTGAGCGCCCACAGCATTCTAATGCCCTTGTTTACTTTAGCTTCTGCCTTTCCTTGGAGTTCACACGGGCAAAGCCCGTTCCCTTGCCCATGGAAGGTGCTGCACCTATTCCCTTGGCAGAGCTGTCACCAGACAGAGGCCAGCGATCCTCTCAGGAGCGACTTCCCCTGCCAATCTGTTCATTGCTGCCTTTCTCTCTTCAAAGGAGACTTTCTTTCATCAAAACTTTCCAATCTAAAGAATAATGAACTCAATTCTCCCTCTCTGTTCAGGGAAAGCACATTCCCAGAGCAGAGAGAGAGGAGCTTTAGAAATTTAGCAAGTATTGGCTGAGCCCTGTATTGCACTTGGCACTTGGGGTGGGAGAGTGTTTGGGTTCTGTGCCACCCTCAATGTGTCTGTTCCATGATTTTCTTCCAGCTGCTTAGCTCCGGTCCTGTAATTTTGAAATATAGTCTGTATCCTACATCCAGGCTCTGCTTCTGAATCTTTCCTTTTTCCTTCCTTTTTTCCTTTTAATGAAAATATGGTCTTATTATATGGGCTGTTTTATGATCTGCTTTTCAAAAATATAAAAGACTTTTAAATTGCCGTGGTGATACCTCTTTACTTCTGAAGTTCACATATTACTTAAGTCGTAAGCTGCCAAAGAGTATTTCCAGATTATTTTCAATACAGATGTAAATACAAGCATTAAAATATAAATACATGCTTAAAATAAAAATTTAAGATACAGTGTATCTTGGAAATTACTTTTTGTTTTTAATTGGCACATTATGGATATCTTCCACATCAACAAATTATGTCTGCATCATTGTGGAGGCATAGGTCAGATATTATATATTTAGAATATTTCTTGTATTTTACAATAAAAAAACAATAAGATTAACATTCTTTTAGCTGAATCTTTTTCCTTTTTATTATGAAAAATTCAAACAAACACAAAATAAAGACAATCCTAAATAATAAAAGCCTAATATGCTAAGTGTCCAGTCATCCAGTTGTCCATTCAACCAATCAAAGTGTAATATGCTAATGATATGCTAAGGCAGCTCAACTGCTCACTATGAGATGCACTGACCACCAGGGAGCAGACACTCCAATTGGTAGGTTAGCTTGCTTCTGGGGTCCGGCTGATCGGGACTGAGCAAGACAGGCTAGACATGCCCTGGAGCCCTCCTGCTGTCCCTCCCCAGCTGGCCAACCTCTCACGTCCCTTCCCGGCCCCAACTGTGCACCGGTGGGGTCCCTTGGCCTGGCCTGCACCCTCTCACAATCTGGGACTCCTAAGGGGATGTCAGAGAGCCAGTTTCGGCCTGATGGCAGAAGGACAGATCGCTATGATGTGCACTGATCACCAGGGGGCAGATGCTCAATGCAGGAGCTGCCCCCTGGTGGTCAGTGTGCTCCCACAGGGGGAATGCCACTCAGCCAGAAGCCGGGGTCACGGCTGGCGAGCACAGCAGTGGTGGTGGGAGCCTCTCCGCCTCCGCAGCAGCGCTAGGGATGTCCAACTGACAGCTTAGGCCTGCTCCCCATGAGCCATCAATTGTACATCCCCCAAGGGCTCCCAGACTGTGAGAGGGTGCAGGCCAGGCTGAGGGACCCTCTGAGTGTATGCATTTCGTGCACTGGACCTCTAGTAGTATAATGAAACCCTACATCTCTATTACTTAACTTCAAAATTATCAATATCTGGCTTCAAAATTATCAATATTTTGTCAATCTTGTTTCATTTATCTCCCGTGCCCCAGCACAAAACCATATACATATTATACACACACACATACACACACACACACACACTTATTTTTTTTTCTAGAATATTTTGAAACAAATCTGATACTTTCTATGGGACAGAAAAGGAAGTGTACGAAAGGACCACCAGGTAAAACCTACGTCCTCCTCTCCTCTGACTCATGCAACCTTCTTGAGGTGCCCTGGATGCAGGAGGAAGCCCTGCCTCCCTGCTTTCCCTATGAAATTAGAGTGCCAGGCTTGTGGACACCTACTTTATAAGGTGGCAGTAGCATGCACTGCAGAATCAGTAAGATGTGTGTTCTGTTCTTGCCTTTCTCAGTCAGTGGCTTTCTGAATTTAACCATTACTTAGCTTTTCTGAGCTCTACACTTGGAATAATAATAACAATCAGCTCACAAGGCTGTTCTGGGAAGTAAATGAGATCATGAATGTGAGTCAAGCACCAAAAGCACAGCTCCTGGCACAGAGGGGGAAACACATGGCCCACATTAACCTCCTGCCCTGAGGAAAGCAGCTCAAGCAGAGACTCTGGGCACCTGAGTCCAGCATCCAAGCCTTGACCTTGAGGAAGGCGGCTCTGCAGCACAAGTATGTATCCTGACTTGTCACTCAGGCATGAAAATAAATGCTCTATTGCGTGTCTCTATCTCAGAACCATACCAGGCAATCAATTGTGACTGTGTCATCGTCCATCCAAGACTAGTGAGCAAATTAGTTATGAATTGCTGCGAATGTACATTGTCTAACCAAACTATAGGTGGTTAAACTGAGTCGTCCATGACTTGCATTTTCTTGATGGAGCACCACACAGGTTTTATTTCCTACTCTGGGGCCTGAGACTCCAGCTAGGTCATGTCACATCTCTGAACCTCTTCTTCTCACCTGTGGAATGAGGGCACTGGATTCCACTATTCCAGTGAAGAAGGCGCAGTTAGAACAGAAAACCACTAAAACCACTAATCTCCACATTGGCTTGAACCTGATTGTGGGATCACATATGGGATTGTGTAGTTGAAAGAACACAGGATTCAGGATACCAACAGCGTATTTCAAGAACCAGAACAAATATTCCAAAAATGTGTATGGAACCAGAAGTACCCTGAATAGCAACAGTGATCTTGAGAAAGAAGAACAATGTTGGAGGTATCAAAAAAACTGGATATCAAACTATACCAAAAGGCCATAGTAATCCAAACAGCATGGTACTGGCATAAAAACAGACATATAGATCAATGGAACAAAACAGAGAGCCCAGGAATCAGCCCATACTTTATGGTCAGTTAATATTTGACAAAAGAAGCAAAAATATACGATAAGGTAAAGATAGTGATAACCAGAATGGTGAGCTGAGGTTTTTTCCTGGGGTCGTGTCTTGTGACACCGAAGAATGAGCTCCGTGGACCACAAGATTTAAGCAAAAGTGTGGAAAATTTATTACAAGCAGATTCAGACTCCCCGCACCGGGAGGGGGCCCAATAATGGGCGGCCCATGTAGCCTTGTAATCTAGGGTACATATTTGATACAAGTCTGCTCTATATCTACCCTTGTGGTCACCTGATTGATTCCCTCAATTGTTCTTGCTCAGCAACGGACCTGAACTTTCCTTGTTTCTATGCATCAGTTCACCTTACTGTTGCAGATTCTCCCTAGTTACCCATGCCTCCCTCTTTGAGTCCAAAAACATTTTGTTATTCCTGCTTGGTTGGTTCCTGTGGTTAGGCTGCTCAAACTGCCGTGCCTGCCCCTGCCTATGTTCCACCTGCCTTTGTTTTCCACTGGACCCCTGCCTGTGTGCTTGCGTGTCGATCTAATTCCTCTCAATAGTGTACCCGATAAATAGTGTTGAAATACTGGACAGATACATGCCAGAAAAATGAAACTGGACCACTTTCTTACACACAACCATAAACTCAAAGTGGATTAAAGACTTAAACGTTGGGCTAAAAACCATAAAAATCCTAGAAGAAAACATAGGCAGCAAAATCACAGACATTTCTCATCGCAATGTTTTTTCTGATATATCGCCTTGGACAAGGAAAACAAAAAATAAACAAATAGGACAACATCAAACTAAAAAGTTTTTTCCTGTTATTTCTATTGTTGACACTATTGCAGATGTCCCCCATTTTCACCCCCTTGGCCCCTGTCGACCCAGCTTGTGCCCCTCCTTCCCTCTGGCCATCACCACAATGTTGTCTGTGTCCATAGGTTAGGCATATATGTTCTTTGACTAATCCCTTCACCTTCTCTCATACAGTGTCCCCTCATCTCTCCCCTCTGACAGCTGTCAGTTCTCTGTATCCACGCCACTGTTTCTATTTTGTTCCTCAGTTTATTTTGTTCATTAGATTCCAGAAATAAGTGAGGTCATATGGTATTTGTCTTTCTCTGACTGGCTTATTTCACTTTGCATAATGCGCTCCAGGTCCATCCATGCTGTCACAAAGGGTATAGGTTCCTTCTTTTTTATTGCTGTGTAATATTCCATAGTATCAAGCATGTCAAACTCGAGGCCAGTGGGCAGCATGCCTCGTTTAAATAAACAAGTTTTAAATAAATGAGGCATGTGGCCGGCCGGCCACGAGTTTGACGTGCTTGGCAAATGTACCAGCTTCAGAGGAGGGTACTGGGTGGAGGAGGTGAAGGGATTGAGCAGAGAAGGAAAAAAAGAGAAAAAATGTCTCAGGGACATAGACAACCCGTGTGGTTATTGCTGGGTGGGAGGGTTTGGGTGGAGGCAGGTGGAGGAGGGCATAGGGGTGTCAATGGTGGTGGGCGGAGACTTGACTTGGGGTGGTGAACACACAATACAGTGTACAGGTGATGTGTTGTAGAACTGTGCACCTGAGACATGTATAATTTTGTTAACCAGTGTCACCCCAGTAAATTCAATAAAAAGGAATAAAAGGAGCATAGGCTTTACAGTCAGTCGACCTATATTATTCAAGGCTTATTAATCATTATTCACTAACTCTGTGACTCAGAGAAAGCCTCTCCCTCACTCAATTTCTGCTCCCTCAACTGGAACTGAGATGTAATAATGCCTCCACCACAGGGTTATTCATTCGTTCATTCGCTCATTTCTTTCATTCATCCTGTGAATCTTACTGAGAACCTGCAATGGACTGTCCTAGTTGCTGAGAAGACGGCAGTGAACAGAACAACCAAAATCCCTGCCGGCATTTAAATGGAGACGCACAGCTCAACCGCAACCTCATTTATTTGACTTACACTTCATTGTTGATATTTAGAATATGTCCATTTTTTATGGTCACAAACAATTGTAGGGTGTGGGTAGTGGTAGAAGAAAGGAATTAAACAAAAATAAAGGGTAAGATGGATTTAAATGGTGAAAGAAAAATAAAGTGGGAGGTGGGGACGGGAGTACAAAAGGTGCAGTGAGAAAGGGGACAGTGCTGCAGTTGTACAGAGGCAGCCAGGTAAGACTCACTGAAAAGATGACATTTCAGTGACACCCTGGAGGAGACGTGGGAATGCCCATGAAGCCATCCAGAGGAAGGGTGTTCCGGGCTGAGGAAACAGTGCAAAGGTCCTGGGGCAGCACCATGCCTGGAATGTTTTAGAGAGGAAATCAGTGTGGCAGGAACAGAGTAGGTTAAGGCCAGCCAGGGAATGGGGGCAGTTCATGTTGTAAGCACTGGCTTTTTATTCTCCCTGTGTCTGGAAGCCATTGACAGGGTCTGAGGAAAAGCATGATATGATCTCACTCAGCATTTTTCTAAGCATAGTCTGGGGACTCTTCACGCGGTCAAAATATCTTCACAGAAATATAAGACATAATGTGCTCTTTTCATTCTCATCTTCTCACGAGAGACAGTGGAGTTTCTAAAGGCTGCACAACACAGAATGGTTAATAGATTGAAAGCAGAAGCAGATAGGAGTATCCATCTATATTCTGTTAATTGAGCTATTAAGGTGCTTTTCAAAATACATATACTTTCCAAAATAGTTATAGTTACTTTTCTCACTTCATTGTTTTGTTTTAGAAAATGTTATTTTTCATAAAACTGTTTTATTTATGTTAATGTGCAATAGGTTTGTTATTATTTTAAATAAATTAATTATGTTTAAACTTTCAGTTTTAATGTATTAATATCAATAGATATTAATTTACATAGCCAAAGCTTTTCGGGGTCCTCAATTTCTTCCAAGGGTTTAAAGTGTCCTGAGACCAAACGCGTGAGCACCACTGGTATAACAAGGTTTGATGGGGCCGCAGGTGTTGAGCGGAGACTGGGGAAGCATATCAACGAAAGGATGGTGGTGACTAAAGTGGTGGCACTGGGGAGGCTATGAAGTACTTAGGTTCTGGATATATTTTGAAGGTAAAACTGACAGAAATGACTGATGACCATATGTAAATATGAGAAAAAAGAGTTAAGAATTACTCCTTGGTTTTGGTCTGATTAACCGGAAGAATCGAATTGTTCACCGAAATGAGGAAGACGGGGTGTGGGGGGCGGGGTGGGCAGGCTCGAGGTGGTAGGGAGAGGAGCGGCACGGAGATCAGAAGCTCGGTTTTGAACATGGTAAGTGTTAGGTGTTCAGAGATTTCAAGTAGGTAGATGTGCCTACAAGTCTGAAGAGAGGGAATCGGGCTGGAGATATGCCTTTGGGGCGTCACCCCCATTTAGAGGCATTTAAAGTCATGCAACTGGCTGAGGGCTTCAGGGAGTGAGCGTGGTCAGAGTAAGTGTGTTCCCTGTATAAAGGGTAACACATTCAAAGATGCTGCAACACCTAGAGTTGGAGAGAAGAGGAAAGAGAGGAGGATACCGAGAAGGAATGGGAGAAAGAGAAGAAGTGCGGGGGTTCCAGATGCCAAGCGAAGAAAGCATGTTAAGAAGGAAACATGGTCAACAATCTTGAACAGTGAGTACTGACTACTGAGTTTACTAGTGCTGCTGGAGGTCAGTGTTGCCTTTGATCAGACTTTTCTGTGGGTGGGTGGGAGAAAGTTGACTGGAGTGAGTTGGTGACAGAATGGAGAAGATGAAGATGGACAATTCTGTTGTTTGCTGTAATGGGAAGGAGAGAAATCAAGTGTTAGTAGAGAGAAAGCAAAGTCCAAACAGCATATCTAATTCATTTTCTCCTTTGATAGAGAAGAGGAAACAGTATTCTTATTCTTGTTTTTTAAATTGTTATTAAATGTACTGGGGTAACATTGGTTATTAATATTATACTAATTTCAGGTGTACAGTAACACCACATCTGTGTACTCTATTGTCTGCTCACCGCCTGAAGTCTGGTTTCCTTCTGTCACCATATATTTCACCTCCTTTACTGTCTGTCCTTCCCCAATCCTTCCTCCTCTGGTAACTATCATTCAGTTGTCTATATCTATGAGTTTCTTTTTTGTTTGTATGCTTGTTTTATTTGTTCATTTGCAGATTTTTTTTTCCTATCCCACATATGAGTGAAAGCATATGGTTCTTGTCCTTTTCCATTGGACTTATTTCACTTAGCATGATGCTATTAAGATCCCTCTATGTTGTTGCAGATGGCTGTATTTCATATTTTTTTGGCTGAGTAGTATTCCATTGTACATATATATCACATCTTCTTTATCCAATCATCTGTTGAAGGACAGTTAGGTTATTTTCATGTCTTGGCTATTATGAAAAATGTGGCAATGAACATAGGGGTACATATATCTTTATTTATAAGTATTTTCAAACTTTTTGGGTAAGTAAAAGAGTAGAAAAGCATGCTTTGACAAGACAGAAAAGAGCCTGGGAAATTAATTGCACAAAGGAATTCTTAGGAAGGAGAGAGGGTGGGGTCTAGTGAGAAGTGAAGGAGTTGGCCTTGCCCAGAGTGGTAGGAGAGAGACAGAGAACATGCATGCAGGTGCAGGAGGATGGAGTGTGAGCCAGTTCCCTTTTCTCTGCTCCTCTTCCCTCAGTGAAATCAGAAGCAAGCACATCATTGAGAGTTAGGCTAGGGTAGGAGGTGATGCAACTTAACAACAAAAAGAATGTGTGAGATATGGTAGTTGGAAGACTACGTGGCATATTCTTTAGTTCTGGATAAATGCTTGGCGCTGTTTATTCTTAACTATAGATTTGGGAAGGCAGTGCTATTTTTCACTGAGTCTTATGTATCCCCAGTATAAAGGGTATCATTATTTTCTATTGGTCAAATGCACACATTTAGTAATATCTGTCTTCCTATTGGCACTCTCCCATATTTCCCACTGTAATCCTCAGGTCTATGGAGATGTTGAGGAGACACTGCTTTATAATATGTTCTTTAATGTAGTTTTGATGACTAAAGATGAGGAATGGGTTCATACCTCTGGCTCATAGTTACCCACCAAAAAGCCTGGTGGAATTAGAGAGATTAAGTAGGCCTGTGCAATTTCATGCAGTTTATGGAGGACGTGCCTGGAAAACTCTGCCATATACATACATCCAGAGCTATAGTACCTATAGTCGGAGGAGTGCCAAGTGAGGAGGGTAGAAAGAATATTAAGCCATGTGTTCTCTTTCCAGTCAATTTCTCCATAGGCCCCAGGGGCCTCCCTCCAGCCCCGGCAGCTAGCAATGATTCATCACTGTCTTAGAGGGAAGTCACTTTGCAGAATCAAAGGCAATAAATTCTTGGCTTTTCAGTTCAAGAGCTTTGTCTTTTCCCCTCCCTCTCCCAAGTAGGAGAGATAGACATGGTTGCCCCCCCACCCCCACTCCACCGTCCCAACCCCTAGCTGTATTGGGGGTGGTAAAAAGGAGTAGAAGCCCAGGGGGCTGAGAACCCAGTGACAGAGGGAAATCATACAAGCGTTCATCAACAGCAGAAAAATAGGAATATAGCAAGGTGGGTCTGGGGCTGGGAGAGTCTGCCTCAGTCTCAGAGAAGTCAGGGAGAGCTTTCTCACATTTCCTGAGTCCAGGAAGAGCCTGTGGTCAGGACAAGAAAGACACAAAGTGGAGACACCTCATTTGAAGTGATAGTAGGACTCCAGGACGTGCACAGGAATGACTCCGCAGGAGGATCAGAGAGGACGCTTGCAGGATGTCATGAGTGCCAGCACACACAGGCCAAGTCTCAGCATCCAATGCCGGTCCCTCCTAAGGACATTGCTGCACTTTGTAAGTACGCCAGGACTGAGTGAGAGCCCCTGAATTGAACTTCCTGAATCCAATCTGAAGGTGACCAAGTCTATTCATTACATACATTGTATTTCTTCCATCAGGAGGAATACAATTAGAGATTAGTTGAAATACAGAAAAAATAGAGAAATTCACTTTTCTATCCATATGCATCATTTCTCATTAGGACCACTTACAAAATGGAAATATTCATTGAAGAAATAACATCCTACGTCACTAACATCTTAGTATGAATGATCTTACCACAGTGGCTCTCAAATGTGGGATATTTTGCTCCTGGAGGACATTTGGCAATGTCTGGAGAAATTTGACTGTCACAGCTTGGGGCAAGGGGTTGGTTGCTCCTGGCATCTAGTTGGAAGAGCCCAGGAAGGCTGTTGAACAGCCTACAATGCACAGGTCAGACCTCTACAACAAAGACTTTTCCAGCCCCCAATGTCAATACTACTGAGGTTAAGAAACCCTCAATTTCTCTCCAGAATCAAAAGATAGGTTCATCACAAAAGCACCAACTTTCTCAGGGAGGAAGTTGGTACAGATGGAGGAAGAATATAAATTGAAACAGGGAGAAAATAAATCCTAGCTTACTCCAGATTCTGAAGAACTAGTAGTTTCAGCATGGTAATTTATTATATCTAATACCCAGAGAAAAACAACTTTACAGCTAATTGCATCCTACTTCCAATAGTACACAAAACAAACACTCAAAATACTAACAGCCACACAATACAACAAAAACACTAAGATTTTATTTCATCACCATCTGGCATGCATAACAAACACTTCTCACGTTAAGTTTCTTGAGAGTCAGGCCAAGTTAGGCTTACAGATTAGTGAAACTCTATCCTTGGAGGTTAGTAAACTTTGTTCAGTCGTCAAAGGCAAGGTAAGCCTTATAGTTCTTTCTCATCTACTTTTATGTACTGCTCCAATTCTGAGGAAATTCCTTGATCACTTTCAAAAGCCTAGTTTAATGATAGCTCCAGGCAGAAATGACCACACACACACACACACACACACACACACACACACACACACACACACACCAGCCTTTCTCACTTTATGCTTTAGCCACCCTACCTCCTAGAGCCAATGGTAACCATCCTGCCCCAAGAGCACGAGTCTAGGAGGCAATCTCCACCCCATGCAGAATGGCAGGAGGAACTTTACATCCGTCCTTTATCTGGTAAAAGTGAAACATTTTTGACAATGGAGAAATGAGCACACTTGCTGTTGGGTCAGAAGTCAGCAGTCCAACATACTTTCCATTCTCCCCCACTCCATTTCTCTACAGCATTCTGAACTAATGGGCTGGTCATTCCCTCTATGATGGCAGTAGTTTTTGTGAGGCTGTCATGTTGGTTTCTCTTCCTCTCTGATTGCTCCCTTTGGGTCTTCCTGACCTTCTCTTCCTCCTGCTGTTTCCATTTTGTTCTTTCCTCTACTCCTTTGCTTCAATCTCTATTTTGGCAACTCACCTGGACCCCTTGACATTCTCCATCAGATGCTTGTCTCTATTTAGAATTCTTTCCTGAGGTCAAGGCCCGAATTTTCAACTGTTTACTAGTCACATGACTCCCTCTGTCCAGTTTCATCACCTCTAAAATGAAGATAATAGTAGTACCTATGTCACAGGGTTATTGAAGAATTTATGAGGTGATACTCTGCTTGACATACAGTAAGCACTCAAGAAATGTTGGCTATTATTATTATTATTGTTATAGTTTTCCACTTAGAAGCCCAAATGCTACTTCAAACTTATGTCCACAACCAGACTCACCTTCCTCCAAAAACCTGTTTCTTTCTTTAAAAAAACACACACAAAAAAACCAGGCAACAAGCATTCATTTGAGAACCAAAAAAATAGCTATTTGAGAAACACTAATTCAGGCAGAAACAAACCCAGACAGTGTTTCCACTAGGGGGTGAAGGCAAGGAGATTTTATGAGAAAGGGAAAGGGAATAATTACCTAAATAGAAGGAAGAAACTTCTATTGGTGTTAAAAAGTCAAGGAAAGAATTTCAATAGATGCAAATAGGCTTAGTTATTCTTTAGCTATACATGACGGTGCTAATTCTAAAGAATGACTTTAATTTTCAGTCTGCTTTCCTGTTAGCTTTGCAAAGGGTTAGTTGGAATACAGTGTTGGTTTGTCCTAAAGGTTATTTTGCCCAACTTAAACATTCCAAAGGTTTGAGGCATAAGAAGGTCAGGCAGTTCTTGGGGTAGCAGCTCTGACTCCATTTTGAGGTGGATCCATTTATGTTATTTTTCACATTTCCCCTGTTTGATGATCTATCCTTGAAAGCATCTCTTTAACTATTGGAAACCAACACTGATCAGTCACAAAAAGTACAGTATCACTGGTGCTCCATTGTTAGGAAGACTCATTCTTGTTAGGTCATGATTTGCGTCAGAGGGAAAGATCTTTCCTTAGGAGCCGTGGGCCACATTTGAGCAACAAGAACAGGCCTGGCCCGTGGCTCAGCTGGTTGGAATGCCGTCCTGTACGCCGAAAGTTTGAGGATTCAATTCCCCGTCAGGGCACATGGGCTTTACCATCATGAACCTTTAAGGACAAACATCTTCTGTAATTTCTTGAGGTTTCACAGATGAGGTCCCATACGCCTTAATAATAGTCTAAAAACATGAAGTAGCCATTATCTGTGGTGTCTTTATAACATCAAGCTATGCAAAACAGAGTTTTATAAGAGCAACATTTTCTGTAATAACAAACAAAATGATAAGTCCAATTTGGAGAATAGATCTGAACCAGGAGGCAGTACCTGAAGGCAGCCAGCTGAAGATATCCAAGAACTATGGGTATCAGTGGGCACTGTATTTAAGAAACCTGTTTCTTTTTCACTGTTTCACCCTTCTACTTACTCACCTCAACATCACTTCTAACTAAGGTGATCATATAATTTATTGTCCAAACTGGTGTATTTGTAAAGATAACACTATTAATCATGATACCAGGTCAAAGCCACAACAGTCCCTGGCAAACTAGCTGTGTGGTCCTTCTGCCTTTAAACCTCTTCTCTTCCCATCACTAGTGGGGCAGGCCTTTACCTGGGCCACTGTCACTTCTCAGTGGATTACCACCATAGTCTCCTCACAGACCTCCCTCTCCCCTACCTCTCCCCTTCTGTTTCATCCCACATATCCTTTCCTGCTGTGAAACTTTCAGTTTCATAATAAGGAATAGGCCATGAATTATTTACCCAGTTCCAGGCTTTCTAAGATCTCAGACAACAGCATCTATACATTCATTGCTCAGAAATAGGCCAATTGAATACACCATTTTCTGCCCACAGATTCACCCTGGACTTCTCCTTCTTCCTCTTTGTTCTGAAATGTTCTTTTATCTCCTTTTCCTCAAGACCTCCCATCCCCTGCCCATCTTCACAGATTCACATTCTACCTACCCTCAGAGCTCATCTCCCCTGACCCTCTGCACAAGCCTTTCTACAAACAAAGAAAGCCCTGACTTCCTAACTACAACCTTCTCTCCCTTGGACCCATATCATAATTAATTTTTATTTTCTTTATGGCATTTACTCCCTCCAATCTGAAAGCAGTGACTTGGATTCATTTAATTATTCTCTAATAATATATTGAAAATTCCTTCAGAACAAGGATGTGAATTCAATAATTTATCTAAGGGACTTCATTTTAGCACTTGGTAGATACTCAGTAGATATTTGTTGACTGTGTGATACTTCTATAGGCTCTTTGGAATATTTTTTATTGGCTGCATATGAAAGTATACTGAATATACTGGTTTTGTCATTCGATGGTTTCAGTTCTCAGAAGCTAGCTCGAGCTCTCATTTCCTTTCTGTGTGTGTGTGTGTGTGTGTGTGTGTGTGTGTGTGTGTGTGTGAAATATGGCATGAGGGACGCTTAGAGAGAGCTGGAAAGAAAATATGAAGCTCATTAATATTCATGTTAAGTAAAGTGTCATGGGTGGTGACAATTTGGGTTTGCAGATAGGCAAACTGAGGCTCAGGAAGCATAATATGGCTTTAGAAGGCAGTTCTGACCGACATCCAGGTAGCGTCATTGCTGAGAGTTATCTCAGCCACCTCCTCCCTTTACCTCAGGGGAAACCATGACACTGAGAGGTGAGGCGAGGTGACTCCCCATCACCCCCAGGCTACGTGATAGTCAGAGCCCTTATCGCCTGCCCTAGATGGTTTGTATCTATAAAAACTTACATTCTGGTGAAAGAGATGGATGAGTCACTGTTTTGTATCTTGTGAAGCAGAAAGGAAACATTTAGAAACTATAATTTCTGTAAATGAGTAACTTCTCATGTAGCGAAATGTGTGCAGTTGCCAATGGCATAGTTGGTCTGAGGAGACTGGGTGGCCTGGCACATGCCTGACGGGCTGGTCACTTCCTGTGGGTCACAAACTGGAACGGTGTTGCTTCCCACATACCAGGCACAGCCCAGAGCGCTTTAGCTCAGCGCCTCATCTCATCCTCACACACCTCCATGAGCTCCCTGTTCACGGAGATTAAGGTAAGTGGAGAGTTGGGATTTGAATTCAGGATGCCTAATTTTAATAACTTACTGCACATAGCAGTCAGGTCTGCTATGTGCAGTAAGAACTGGAGGAGGAGAGGAGTGGAGAGAAAATTTCATAATCACGCACACACCCAGGCCCACAGCCCAAGAGGAGAGCTTGGCTGGGCCAAAGAGTAGAGCTTGAGGTGTCAGCCTGATTCCCTCAGAGAGGTTCATTGAGGTGCAGGCACATGTCTTCCAGAAGCTTCTTCCCTTTGCTCACAATATGCAATTTGTCTGCACTCAGATAAGGATAAGCAGGGCCAGCCAGATATAAAACCCAGACACTCCCAAAATTGTTTCTGTCCTCCCTTTTCTTTCAATAGCACCTCCTTCTAACCCATGCCAGGTGGCCATTGCCTTTCTACATTTTCCTCTATCACAGCTATTAAGACCTGATGTCATTTTATACTGCTTGCCAGAAATTTATTCACACTTTCGTGCAAGCTCTCCTGGGCTTTCGTACATTTTAGCTTCTTGCTATCCCAGCAGAATAAATCGCGTGACTCCCCTGAAATGAGTTTTAGGCAACACCCAGGCCTTAAGGGAGAGACGTAGAGGGTCATGGAGTCTTCTAGTTGTCCCTAAAATTGTATTCTGCCTAAGGCCTGCCGTGAGGTAAACCTGCTTCCCTGATGGATGTGGCTGGGGCCCAGGAAACCCAGAGCCTGGGCCACCTCCCAGCTGCTCTGCACCAGTGAAGCAGAGCAGAGGGGAGGGGAGGATTCACAGCAAACACCAAGTATGCATTTCCACTTCCCATGTTGCCTTTGCCTTCCTGGCAGTGGCGGCAGCAATAATAGACTCCATCTAGTCAGGACCTACTGTGTGTCAGGCACTGTGCTCAGTCCTTTGTACACTATTCTTTCTAAAGCTGTGATTGTTGAGTGTTTGGATTTGCATATCATGTTATCATAGTGCGTGACATTAAAGATTTGCTGGAAAGATAAGTAAAAAAATATTATGTAACTACTTAGCACAGAAACGAGCACATAAGAAGTATTCTGCAAGTGTCAGCCTTTCACGGTAGGTTTTACTATCTCCCCTTTACCAATTTGGAAGCTGAGGCTCAGAGAGGTAAAGTACAATGTTTAAGATTATACAGCTAGACAGTAGAGAAGTTAGGCTTTAAGTCCAGACCTACCTAATTTTCTCCCCTACTGGTGTGCTCCATTGTCAGACGAGGGACTTTCCCTATTCTGATAAGGCAATATGGAGCTGTTTTACAATAAGCAACTTTTATTTTCAAAATAGAAATTTCACCTTTTAAAATCTTGAGATCTTATTGCCAAGATCACTCATGCACCAAAACCAAACCATAAGCCCTCCTCATTCCCAAGTCAGGGCTCTTGTATACGGTAGTTCAAGGAATGAGACTGCCATGGGGGTTTGTGGGGATCAGCCTTTGTGGTCTGTATGAGCACAAGCAATGACCTACCAAGTGCCCAGACAGACCCACCTTGAATCCCATTGAAGGGGCTACAAAAGCTATTACAGCTACTTGAACATGTGAGCGCGCGCACACGCGTGCGCACACACACACACACACACGCACACACACATATGCATTGGCTTTAGGCACTATTTCTCATTACCACACCCGAGGACAATTTAAACTCAGGCCCCAGCCAATGTCTGTTCCACTTCAAGTAAGTGGCTTACTCATTTCACTTTTATTAGTAAAGTCTGGGTATGGCTATTTTCTTCTAACCAGTTCGTCCATATCCCACTATCCCAAAGGATGACTCTTAGGTTTCTTTTCTGTCCTTAACTTGCTAAAAGCACCGCGATGCAGGCCCTTGGGTCTCTACACTCTTGTTGCGGGAGCTGGGACCATTGATTCAGTGTGGTGTATTCTCATGCTGTGGCTGAGATTGTACGATAATATTTCCTTTCACAGTCAACTCGTGACCCCCTCAGTAGGCACATGTGCAGAATGAATATCAGTGCAGCTATATTATTCACAGCCTCCATGACTTTGAGTTCGTTTCTGTCCATCCCTTCGGCTGGATAGCATTGCCTCTGCAGAGCACAGAAAAACGCAAACATCTCAAACCCTCCTTTCAGCTCAGCTGCAAAGGGATATTAAAGTTCATCTTACCTCCCTAGGACATGATCAGGCCAAACAGTATTTTTCAAGGTCTGGGGTTAGAATCATTGGAATGATCCAAGGCAGTGGTTCTAGAAATATCTGTGTTAAAGAACCAGTTCTATTTGTGTGTTGTTTTTTTTACAATTTATAATCTATTGCATACTGACACTTATTTTAAATACAATAAACATGAATTATTAGAAAATTAAATGAAAAAAGACAAAAATTTAAGCCCCAAAATTAAAATTTAGATTCAGAAGATATACTATGGTTCTATCAAATTCCTAAAATAGTTTCTCAGTGCTTACTTTCAATTCTGGACTTATCTTCTCATGGACCTGCAACAAATTGCATAGGCAATTTGAATGTACTCTACGTGTTGAGCAACGGACAAGGCTGCTCTCTCAGAACCCTCATCCCCACCCGCTGCCTCCCTGCTCTGATAGCCAAAGTTCTACGTCTAAAGATTCAGCCTGTGCAGACAGCATCACTTCACGTAGCCCAGGCCAAGTGCTCCTTCTGTGGGCTGAACAGCCTTCGGCTCTTAAATTTGACCCTGATTGTGTCAGTATCTGGTTCAAGAGCTCAGCTGACCGTTATCTACTCTGTGCATGAGCACGCAAATCACAGCTTTCCTATCTGGACCGTTAAGAAGGGGTGCCTTGCTGCTCTGATTAATTATGCATCAGTTAATTAATTTGTTGGCTTTAGTGAATTGAATCAATTATTTTAAATGGCTTTTAATTGCTAATATATGCATTATAACAAAAGACAAAAGCTGTTAATAGAATTTAACATGAAAACCTCCCAGGATAGGACATGGCCTTGTAAAATAAATTAAAGTTTCCCAAAGTGTCTCTGTGACTCCCCCAAAGCCAATGGAATCAGAAGAAATATGAGATTCTGTTTAAAGGCTCTTTTAGAAATAATCGTAAACTAATACAAATGAATAAGGTATGAGAATTTCTTGACAGCTCACTGTCATCCATACAACCATCTCTAAGCACCTGCATTAGGTCTCACAGGAAATCTAGAAGGTTCCAGGAGAGCACGATCTCAGTATAAATCCTATCTAGAGCTCAGTGTTGTGGGAGTAAGGCAGGCATTGGGTGTGTCTGTTAACAACAATGAGTGGCTTGGAGAATTCTGGATTTTCTCTCACTCCAGGGAAGAAGATAAGTGAGAAGGTAGAGCCTGGACAACACTGGGCTGGGGGTGGGGGTGGGAGAGATTCTTCAAGAGCCACCATCTTGTCTTATCCAGTCTAGAAACCTGGGACAAGAAACAAAGGGTAGAATAAGACATGACACAGCTCTGCATCCCCTGAGGAGGGGGAAGGACACCCTCCCTCCTTCTTTGTTCCTGGGTTAACTACATGGGGTGTGAGAGGAAGAGAACAGAGGGAAAATTAGAGAGTGGGATTATGCAGTGAACAATTTTCTTCCCTATAGTAACTTACTCAGCAACCACAGGGAAGATCTTCAATAATGAGCCAAAGTAGCTCCTTGGCTAAACTTCACTGACTGTAATATTTTTACTGGGAGTTCAGAGCTGATTCATAAATAAGCCTCATTTTATAGACTGATTCCTGCCTTTGAGCAATGTCCCAGGTGTCCAAAAGATGATGGTTGGTAATCAGAATAACTGTCTTTTTAAAAAAAAAAAAACCTCTCAGATTAATTCATTTATTGCTCAAACATTTGAAAGCCTTGTACATGCCAGGCCATGTGCTAGGTGCTGAGTTAAAAAGAGCAAGCTGTCTGTCTGTGCTCTCAAGGAGATGTAAATCTGGTGCCAAACAATTGGAGTATCATGTCATAAATGCTACAGAAAGGTGAATAATGAGGGCTATAGTAACATAGTGAAATGCCACTTAACCCAGGTTCGCAAAACCATGACGGGTACAAAAAGTAGGTGAGTCCTGAAGGGCAGGGCACGGATGAGCTAAGCAAAAAACCAGGTCAGAGAAGGAAGGTGTCTGGCAGAGAAAGAGCCAGAGGCATGTGAAAGCCTTGTCAGGGCTAGAGTGCAGGGTGGCTGGAGGTCCAGACTGAATCGCACTGGTGACAAGAAGCCATTGAATGGTTTTAGGATAAAGAATAACATGATTATGCCTGTGTTTAGAATGATCATCATAGCAGCAGTGTGGAAATGGATGGGAGAGAGGTGAAGACAATAAACAGAGAGATAAAATAAGACCCTGTTGCAGCAGTTCAGAAAAAACGTAATGGGAACCCCAAGTAACTAACCTGCAAGGATAGAGAAGACGACTTGGGGGTGGGGGTGATGTGGACACTGTGATGTGTCACTCAAATGCCCCATCAATGAAGCACTTGCTGCCCCAGTTATTGGGAAAGCCAAGTGCAGCCCGTGTTCAGCTGCCAAGCCCTTCAGGGATTGCTGGAGTTGCATAGAGTCCTCACCGGAGGTCACTTCCCATCTCAGTGTGGTCCAATGACTGAGTAGTGTGTGGGCATGAAGGCTTGGCCAACTTGGTCCAATGCAGGGCCACTTTGAAGGGTCGTTCTAGCTCCACTGCTCTCTGTGGAATGACACAAAGCTGTGTGCTGCTCCACCTCTCCCTCTGCCCACTCCTGCTCCATTCTCTTCCCTTCCACAGGGCTGATCACAGACACACAACCTCATAAGCATCCTGCATACTACACTCCATCTGAGTCTGCTTCCTAGGGAACCCAAGTTGCAACTGGATTCATAGGTAAGGAAGTGGGGGGAATCAATAACAATTCCAAGATTTCTCTCTTAGGTAAGTCAGATAGGAAATAAAGGAAGAAGAACAAGTTTAGAAGGGGAGCACTGCATCCGTTCTTAGCACTGTCTAAATTTGTTAGTGACATCACAGTTTTCATGTTTCCTTGGTTTGAAACCCTGGAGTCATCTTGGCCCTTTCTTCACTTCAAACTCAATTGCCAGTAAGTTTTATCTATTTTCTTTTTCATATGGATCTGGGATGCAAGCCTTCTACTTTATTGCTACTTCTTACTTTTATCTAGTCCAAGTCTTGCTGCTTTATGCCTAAATTGCCACATCAGCTTTGGAATGAACCTTTTTGGCCTCTGTACCCAACCTGTTGGTTCCTAACAGCTTCCTAAAAGAACCGTTTTCATTATGCTACTTTCCAGCGTAGCATATCACAAAGTTTAGAGCATGTAATAGATATTGGTAAACTTATTGTTCCAGTCCATTCATCTTTATTCTATTTAAGAAATGCTGCTTGAACTGTTACTATAATCTAGGCATAATAGTAGGAGCTTGGGGATCCAATGTGAATAAGAGATAGTCTCTGACTTCTGGGAATTTTCAATTTAGTAGAAGACTAATACTTAAATAATAGTGAAATAGTGTGATGAAAGCTCAATTGAGGCAGAGGTTTTTATAGAACACAGGGTAGAACGGAATTATTTCTGTCCAGATTCTTTCTGATGGTTATCAACTTTTTCCAATGTTCTATCAACTAGCTCCACCCTGCTCATCCGTTCTAATTTTCCCACTCTCCAGGTTGGTGTATTCACTGCCTGTGGGTGGTAACCAGCCTTCAGTGATCCTTCACTTCAGATATTTATGCTCTGCGTGGTCTCTCCTTACCCCACTCCCAACACACACATATTGGAGAGGGATACTTTCTCTAACCATCAGGATATTGTGGAAAGGATGAAGTTTAAGTTCTAGGGAGAGGTCATAAGACCCTTTACTTTATGTGACTAATGACACTTGGGTTTCAAGACCCTGGACATCAGTAATGAAGGAGAGTAATTGCTGAGAGGTGGGAAGCAGATGGTGACTTTCTGATTTTATTGCCGTGAGAGTTTCCAGGGCACAGCACAGGAAGGGGAGACCAGGGGGAGCAGACTCACTAAGTTGATAATCTACGGAGAAGAAGGTGGCTAGCATTTGCAGGTCAAAATATTAGAGAGGAGAGAGAACTCCAGAGATCTGCAGAAGGCACCTTCGTGTGGTCTGCTGTGTACTAATGAGCACATGTAGGTGAGGAAAACAACCCAAAGATGGACAGAGAACCATACTTTCTTATCTTAAAGGATAAGAAGGAGTAGTACTCAACCCTCACGCAGAGCTGGAAATGGTGCCTGTTCCCAATAGTCAGACTGAAAAACTTAATTCACAGAACACCGAGTAAAGCAGGGGTCCTCAAACTTTTTAAACAGGGGGCCAGTTCACTGTCCCTCAGACCGTTGGAGGGCCGGACTACAGTTAAAAAAAACTATGAAAAAATTCCTATGCACACTGCACATATCTTATTTTGAAGTAAAAAAACAAAATGGGGACAAATACAATATTTGTATTTGCCTGTGGCCCGTGGGCTGTAGTTTGAGGGCACCTGGAGTAAAGCATTCAGAAGGGTCTTGCCTCACTAGTGAATTCTTGTCCCACATAACAAATCTTAAATGAAAGACCTGAAAGGACCAAAACATTTCAAGTAACTTAATTTTGTCCCAGAATGAAATACGGATAGACTACAAAACTACCCAATACCTCAAAACATAAAATTCAAAATTTCTGGCATCCAATAAAAAATCACCAAGCATGCAAAATAGCAGAGCTATATGACTATTGAGTATAAGTAAAGAATTAAAACTGACCCAGATTTCCATGGCCTGTGTGGCTCAGTCGGTTGGCGTTGTACTGTGTACCTAAAGGTTGCCGCTTTAACTTCCAGTCAGGGCACATGCCCAGGTTGGGGGCTTGATCCCCAGTGTGGGGCATGCAGAAGGCAGTCAATCACCGTTTCACTCTTATATCAATCTTTCCACCCACCCCCTTCGCCCTCTCCTATACCCAGAGTGCTGGCTGGCTGCTCTCTATCTATGAGTCTATCTCTATTTTGCTTGTTAGTTCATTTGGTTCATTAGATTCCACATACGAGTGAAATCATATGGTATTTATCTTTCTCTAATTGGCTTAGTTCACTTAGCATAATGCTCTCCAGGTTCGTCTATGCTGTTGCAAAGGGTAGTATTCCATTGTGTAAATGTACCACAGCTTTTTTTAATCCATACATATATTGATAGACACAAGCTGCTTCTAAATCTTGGATATATCAAATAATACTGCAATGAACATAGGGATGCATATTTTCTTTCAAATTAGGGTTTTGAGTTTCTTCCAATAAATTCCCTGAAGTGGAATCACTGGGTCATAAGGAAGTTCCATTTTTAATTTTTTGAGGTAACTCCTTACTGCTTCCCATAGTGACTGCACCAATCTGCATTAGCACCAACAGTGCATAAGGGTTCCCTTTTCTCCGCGTCCTTGCCAACACTTGCTGCCTGTTGATTTACTGCTGAAAGCCATTCTGGCCGATGTGAGGATTTGTGGTCTTATAAGAAGAGAGAGGAGACCTTGTTCTCGGTCTCCACTGTCCACCATGTGGGAACACAACAGTGAGGACACATAAAAATCAGGAAGTGGTTCTTCACCAGTCACTAAATCTACCAGCACCTCGATCTCGGACGTCACAGCTTCCAGAACTGTGAGACATAAATCCTTGTTGTTTCAGCCACCCAGCCTATGGTATTCTGTTGTAGTAGCCCACATCATGTAAGACAAAATGTGAAGTGGTGCGATATCTTTTGAAGGTCAACTAGGATAAGTTAATGATGTTTACTATCAACCCTAAGGAACTAGTTAAATAACAAAATAAGTAGTTGGAGCTAATAAGCCAACAATGGAGATAAAATGCAATAATAAAAAATACTTAGTTCATAAAGGGGGCAGAACAAGAAGAATATAAAACAAGTAGAGAATAAACAATAAGATGGTAGATATAAACCAGAACATATCCATATTCATAGTAAGCATTACTGCTCTAAACATTTCAATTAAAGGCTAAGATTGTCAGATTATATAAAAAAGCAACACAGCTGTATGCTGCCTACAAAGGATACAATTTAAATGTAAAGGCACAGATAGATTAAAAATAAATGAAGAAAAATATATTTCATGTTAACATTAGTCAAAAGAAAGTTGTGGTAGCTATATTAATTTCAGACAAACTAGATTTCAGAGCACAGAATATTACCAGGATAAAGAAGTTCATTTCATAATGATAAAGAGGTCAATTTATCAATAAGACATAGCAATCTTCAATATGCACCTAATAATAGAGTTTCAAAATATATAGAACAACGACTGGTAGAAGTACAGGAAAAACAAACAAACCATTATAGTCACATATTTCAGTTTCCCTCTCTCAATAAATGATAGAAAAATTACACAGAAAACCAGTAAGGAAATAGAAGACTTGAACGTATTTATGAACCAACTTGATCTAATTGATATTGATTCAAAATAGATCATATGCTTAAATGTAAAATCTAAAACTATAGTTTCTAGAAAGGAAGATAGGGGAAAAGCTGTAAGTCTGGTGAGGCAAAGATTTTCTAGATGTGAAGCATGGACCATAAAAAACAAATTGATTAATTAGACTTCATTAAAACTAAAGATTGCTTTTTAAATATTGCTGTTTAGAGAGTGGAAACCTAAGCAAAAATTGGATATATTGAGGAGGCTATGGAGGAACTGGAAATCTCATTCACTACTGGTGGAAATATAAAATGATACAACCATTTTGGAAAGCAGTTGTTTTCAGATTCTTAACAAAATACACATACGCCTAGCAAGTAGATCCAACCATTCTTCATATACAGGGTGTCCCAAAAACTGTGTACACACTTTAACTGCTTGTAGCTCAACTTGGAAAATGAAATGTATTTCAATAAACACTGCCTTTATAATTATTCAAAGTTGTGTATACATTTTGAGGGGACACCCTATATTTACCCGAGAAAAAGAAAAGATATATCCACACAAAGACTTGTACACAAATATTCACAGTAGCTTTATTTGCAAAAGCCCAGACCAGGAAACAGCCCACATGTCCCTCAGCAGGTGCATGGATAAACAAAACTGCAGCATATGCATACAATGGAATGCTACTTAGCAACAAAAGAGGACAGAATTATTGATATATACCAAAAACACAGGCAAATATTAAAATAATTATGCTGTATAAAAACATATGCAAAGGATAGAAACTGTATGACTTTATTCATATAAAATTATAGGAAATACCAGCTAATTTTTAGTAAATAAAAAGCATGTCAGTAGTTGCCTGCAGGTAGGGAGAGAGGAAGAACAAGCAGGCAGGCTCACTGAGGGGCAGGAGGAGACGTTGGGAGGTGATGGATATGTTTACTATCTTGATCATGGCAAATTTTTCACAGGTGTATCCATATATCAAAACATCAAATATTACAATTTAAATATATACATTTGATTGTATATCAATTATACCTGAATAAAGTGGTTTAAGATAAAAAAACTTTGTGAAAGTCATTAGTGACATTATAGTTTCCAATAAATCTGATCTGGCTATGTAAGCAGCCTTGCTAAGGAACGCATACATTATTCCAGTCTTTCTCTGCCAGAAAGTGTGGCAGATAAAGGGACAGACATCAGCATTTCCCCCCCATTAGATTATGCACCTGCCCAGCCCTTGTGCCCTGACTCCAGCAGAGCTGGCCTTTGTTTGCAACCTTTTAACCTGCAGCACAGAATGGAAATTTTTGCTCAGACAGAGCCATCTTTCCCTGGATGTTGCAGGTCAGCACCAGGTGACTGCAGAACTCCCCTGGAAAACTCACATCATTATAAGAGCTAGGCTGGTTTTCAACTGGTCCAGAGAGCCCCTCTTCCGCCTGCCCTGCAGACAGGCAATTGTTCTCCTTTATTGCTCTGTTCAACCTTCCCGGCCTCCAGCCACCACTCTGTCACTCTAATGACGCCAGGCACCATGTTGGACCATTTCCAGATGCCATAAGCTCCTCTAGGAAGGGTTACGAGCTGTGGCCTATTCATCTTGCACTCCCTACACCAAATATAGTTCCTGAACCAAAGTCAGCAGTGAATACATGTTTGTTTTATGAACAAATGAACAAATGAATGTTTATTGTAAAAAAGACAACTCTCAAGGTAATCCAAATATGTAAAAATACATTATAAATACAGGTTGTGATATAAATCTTAATTCTTAAGGAAGTTATTTAGAATTAGCGACATATTTGCCTACAGAATAATGATAGCTAACATTTATCATGTGCTACTGTTAAGGCACTTTTCTAGGCATTTCATTTTGCATTGCCCCCTGGAATCCTCACAAGCACCTGTATTAGCTCGCCAGGCCCTCCACAACGAAGTACCACAGCCTGGATGGCTTAAACAACAGGCATTTATTGCACACAATTCTAGAGGCTAGAAGTCCAAGATCAAGGCATCAGCAGAGCTATTTTCTTCTGAAACCTCTTTCATTGGCTTGCAGGTTCCCATCTTCTTCCTTTGTCTTCACATGGTCTTCCCTCTATGTGTACCTGTGTCCTAATTTCTTCTTATAAAGACACTAGTCAGATTGAAATAGGGCTCACCCATGGGACCTCATTTTAACTCAATTACTCTAATAGAGGCTCTATTTCCAAACAGAGTCACATTCTGAGGTATTGGCAGGTAAGACTGCAACATATGAATTTTAAGGGGACACAATTCAGTCCATAATAGTACCTGTACGTTCAGTTATAACTGTTGTTCTCATTTTACAGCTGAGAAAAACCAGGTAAAGAACAGCTGCACTCTCCAATGTTGTATCTTTAAGAAATGTCAGAGCCTGGAAACTAAAACAGGAGGTCTGAACATTCCAGAGCTGCATTCTTATATATATACTAGAGGCCCGGTGCACAAAAATTTGTGCACTCGGGGGGGTGGGGGGGGTCTCTCAGCCCGGCCTGTGCCCTCTCGCAGCCTGGGACCCCTCGGGAGATAATGACCTGCTGGCTTAGGCCTGCTCCCAGGTGGTAGAGGGCAGGCCCAATCCCTAGATGCAGCCCCTGGTCGGGCTCAGAGCAGGGCCGATTGGGGGGTTGGGGCACCACCTCCTGTCACACTCAAGGCAGGGTCAATGGGGAGGTTGCGGCATGACCCCCTGTCATGCACAGAGCAGGGCCAATCCGGGGGTTGGGGCACTGCCCCCTGTTACACACAGAGCAGGGCCCATCAGGGGGGTTGGGGCTCCATACCCTGTCATGCACAGAGCAAGGCCCATCAGGGGGTTGAGGAGCTCCCCCCTGTCACTCACAGAGTAGGTCCGATAGGGGAGTTGGGGCACCGTCCCCTGTCACACACAGAGCAGGGCGGATCAGTGGGTTGGGGCGCCGCCCTCTATCACCCACAGAGCAGGGCCAATCAGGGGATTGGGGCACCACCACTGTCACACTCAGGGCAGGGCTGATGGGGGAGGTTATGGCTCTACCCCATCACACACAGAGCAGGGCCCACGGGGGGGCGGGGAGGGGTTGGGGCAGCGCCCTCTATCACCCACAGAGCAGGGCCGAT
Organism: Myotis daubentonii; assembly: GCF_963259705.1. NCBI lineage: Eukaryota > Metazoa > Chordata > Mammalia > Chiroptera > Vespertilionidae > Myotis > Myotis daubentonii. Next base: position 61,753,220 of record NC_081847.1, read on the forward strand.
CAGGGGGTTGGGGCGCCACTACTTTCACACTCAGGGCAGGGCCGATGGGGAGGTTATGGCTCTACCCCGTCACACACAGAGCAGGGCCCGGGGGGGAGGGGGGCGGTTGGGGTGCCGCACCCTGTCACACACAGAGCAGGGCCGATCAGGGTGTTTGGGCGCTGCCCCCTGTCATGCTGATCCCAGTGCCGGGAGGCCTCGCGGTTCCACTGTTCCCAGTGCTGGGAGGCATATTACCCTTTTACTATATAGGGTAGAGGCCTGGTGCAGGGGTGGGTGCCAGCTCGTTTGCCCTGAAGGGTGTCCTGGATCAGGGTGGGGGTCCCCACTGGGGTGCTTGGCCAGCCTGGGTGAGGGGCTGAGGGCTGTTTGCAGCTGGTCACACACCCTTCAGGATAGGGGTCCCCACTGGGGTGCCTGGCCAGTCTGGGTGAGGGGCTGAGGGCTGTTTTCAGGCTGGTCACACACCCTTCAGGGTTGGGGTCCCCACTGGGGTGCCTGGCCAGTCTGGGTGAAGGGCTGAAGGCTGTTTTCAGGCTGGGGGTGACTGAACTCCCAAACACTCCTTTTTTCCTTTTTTTTTTTTTTTTATTCTGGGCCAGCTTTAGCTTGAGGCTTGGCTCCAGCTCTTAGGCCTCCTGCTGCTGAAAGTAGGTTTCTGGCCTTTGCATACAATGTTGTGAATCTGCTGGCTGAAGTCCGGCGGTATTTGTTACAGAGTTTCTTAAACTGCCCGCTCAGAGGCCTGCAGCCGCAGGCAGGGAAGGTTGGTTTCCTCCGTCACTGAGGCAAGCAAGCCTCATGTTAGTTTCAAGCTGCCTGGCTGCCGGCCACCATCTTGGCTGACAGTTAATTTGCATATCTTGCTGATTAGCCAATGAAAAGGGTAGCAGTCGTACGCCAATTACCATGTTTCTCTTTTATTAGTGTAGATATATATATATATATTTCAGAAAGAAAGGGAGAGGGAGAGAGAGATAGAAACATCAATGATGAGAGAGAATCATTGAGCGGTTGCTTCCTGCACACCCCCTACTGGAGATTGGGCCCACAACCCAGGCATGTGCCTTGACTGGGCTGTGACCTCCTGGTTCATGGGTTGATGCTCAACCACTGAGCCACACCAGCCAGGCCAGAGCTGCATTCTTGATCATTATGTGGTAAGGACTCACAGTTGACCCAAATGTTCTCAGTAGTGGGCAGAGTCTCAGCCTAGCCCCCAAAGCCTAATTCATCACAGTTGGAATCAACACAGTTGAATCACTACTAGGGTACTCCAAAGACCCAGTGCTGGAAGCCTTAAGGCATTAAGAGAAGTTGAAATGGGAAATTAGCATGGGCCTCCATGAGCAATGGGTCTGGAGCATTGGTTGGGTCAGGGGTAGCCAGGAACTTTGATGCTCTGTGACATTTTAAGAGGACAGAGGATCAATGGATGTTTCTATGCAATGGCCTTTTATTAGTGAAGTAGTTTAATTCTGAGACTGCCTATATTTACAAAAGAGACAAAGTGAAAGGCATAATTAATGTGCCATTGGGACCTTGAAATAATGTGGATTGTTTTAGGGCTTTTAATTTACTTTAACTTTCTTAATGCAATATAATTTTAAGTAACTGGAGGCTTTATTTTTTCATAATAATTAATTTCATGGCATGGGAATGTTTCATAGACTAAATCTCTCTGGCAGCAGACAGCTTGGACTCCTTTCCCCTCCACGTACCATGTACGCAGAAACCTGTCTATTCTCTAAGCCATTCTATGAAGAATGAGTGATATAATGTGTATGAAGGGCAAATATTCCATGACTAATCAGATTAGGAAACATGTTAACTTGAAGCCGATTGTAGATATTTGAAACTTGTAAAATAAGAAAGGATAAAACTAAAATTTGCGTGTTTATTTTCTTTTTTAATGGGCTTCCCACTGTTCATGCTTAACTATTGCATAGTACATAAATTTGAATATGCCAAATTAACTTTCTTGTAAGTTTCATTTCATTACAAAAGAAAGTAAAGGAGAATTTATTATGGAGAGAGCACTAAAGTTAATACATTTATACAATATTGTATTATATATGTATAATATCTATAATAATAAAAGCGTAGTATGCTAATTAGATCAGACGTCCTTCCAGATGTCCTTCCTTTCAGACAAAGCTGCAGTGGGTGGGGGCCGCTTTGATGGCACGTGGGGGCCGGGGCCAAGGCCCTTGCACGAATTTCATGCATCTGGCCTCTAGTCTATATAGATATAGATTACATATAGATATAGATAAAGATATAGATATAGATATAGATAAAGATATAGATATAGATATAGATATAGATATAGATATAGATATAGATATAGATATAGATATAGATATAGATTAGATATAGATATAGATATAGATATAGATATAGATATAGATATAGATATAGATATAGATATAGATTAGATATAGATATAGATATAGATATAGATATAGATATAGATATAGATATAGATATAGATATAGATATAGATATAGATGATATAGATATATTATGCAAAGTGTCCCCTTGGGAGTTTGACTGGGAGACTGGGAGTTTGAGCGCTTGCTATGACATGCGCTGACCACCAGGAGGCGGCACAGAATGAAGAAAGGTCCCGATTGGCCATGATCACTGGCCAGGCCTAGGGACCCTACCCATGCACGAATTTCATGCACTGGGCCTCTAAAATTATATATATATATATATATATATATATATATATATATATATATATATATATATATATATTGCTGCTAAGTGTTCATCCACCCATACTAATGGAGGTCGCTATGATGTGCACTGACCACCAGAGGGAAGACACTCAATGTAGGAGCTATAGAGCTACAGTGACTTGGCAGCAGCAGTTCTCAGGTGATGCACCCTGAAGCCAGAGAGGAGGGAGCCTGATTTCTCACTGCATAATTCCATTTTCAGCCGTGGGTTATGTTGTTCCTGGGGCACTGTTGGCCCCAAATCTGGTTTACTGCACACTTGCATTTGCGTTCCACACCCTGTAGGACAGCAACTTTGCAGAGTGCCCTCTCACACTCCAGGACCCCTCAGGGATGTCAGAGAGCTGGTTTCTGCCTGATCCATGCAGGCCAAGCCAAGGGACCCCACCTGCCGGAGGGACCCTGCTCACTCTGCAGATGCTGGGGAGGGACCGAGGGAGGTTGGCTCCAGGGTGTGTCCAACCCATCTTGCCCAGTCCTGCCCCACTGGCCAACTTCTAATTAATTTCCTTTCAATGTGCACAAATCCATGCACTGGGTTACTAGTAAATATATAAGTATATATATAAATTGCCATTGTATTTTCTGCTCAAAACTAAAAAGTTTTGAAGAAAAAAAGTGTGTGACTAATTAGTAGCTAATCTGATAAACTAATTTTAGTGTTGATTTAATAGTTGGTAATGGCTAATGGCTTGCCACACATAGATAATATGCTATATTAGGTTAATTTGGAGATATTTTATATAGAATTTTCAGTATACTTTAAGTTATATTACAATGACAATTCAGAAGGCAGACATATTTCCCTCTCCTTATGAAACTGGTTCTTATCCTAAGAAAAACAATATCTACAGCATGCAACTGAACCAGCCTCATGATAGGAAGGTGGTCTTTTCAATTTTTCTAACATTTTGCAATTTGATAAGTATAAAAAGGTTTAAAATGCAAATGAAACCCCAATATTTTCCTTGCATATCTTTGACTATTAATGAAAGCCATTGTAATCCAAACAGCCTCGTACTGGCACAAGATGGGCATATAGAGCAATGGAGCAGAACAGAGTCCAGAAATCAACCCACACCTATATGGTCAAATAATATTTGACAAAGGAGACAAGAGCATACAATGGAATAAAAAGTCTCTTTAATAAATGGTGTTGGGAAAATTGGACAGGTATTTAGAAAAATAAAGAAAGAAACTAGACCACCAACTTACATCATACACAAGTGCCGGGGTCCAACCCCAGCAGGTCCAGGGGTCCCCAAAGGTGTGGACGGAGTCGGCGAAGAAGGAATGACACGGAGACAGCGTTCAGTTGATCAGCAGCCTAGCCAGGATCTCCAGCCCGGATCTCCAGAGAGGTTCTGTTTCGGATCTCCAGCGAGGTTCTGTAGCCATGTTCCCTCGCTAGGTTCTCCAGCCAGGTTCTGTCCAGGCTCTCCAGTCAGGTTCAGTGTCCAGGTTCCAGTCAGGTTCTCCTGCCAATCTCTGTAGTCAGGTTCAGTCCAGGATCCCTTGCCATGTTCTCCCGCTAGGCTCTGTCTCTAGGCTCCGAGGCCAGTCCCGGTCCAGGATCCTCTGGCATGCTCTCGCCAGCGAAGTTCTTCTGTCTCTAGGCTCCGTGTAGGTTCTGTCTTCTGATTTCTGTCTCCTGAGTTCTGAGTTCTGTGTCTTTCTGTCTTGTTACAACTGTATTTATACCAGTTGATTCAATCCTATCAATCTCTATTACAAAGGTTAGGGCGTTTCTTATCTCCATTCCAGGGAGAAAAGATTATGTAGTTTAAGCATGATTGTTCGTAGTTAAAGGGATTAATTACCCGCCTGGCACTTAGTTGAGGGGTTTTATTCCCTCCCTAACTTCAGGGGAAAATCCCTACCTGGGGATTCAACCTTTCTCGGAGAGGTGACTTTGGTTAAAACACAGCGCCAAGAAGGTGAGCAAACATATTAAGAACCGTATGCCATATATGCCAGGTCCCTTGAAACAGCAAGGATGGACCGGCTCCCGGCAAATTCCCCCTTTCTTATTTTTTAAAAGCAGGCATTAAAAAGAAAAACCTGAAACGCTCTCTTGTATCCATTTTAAGAGTAGGATTGGCGCTTTCTGCTATTACCTGAGTCCTGATCTATCACCCCAGGGAGAGCTTGCCAATCCTGCACTTTCCCGGGGTGGAAAGGCTGCAGTGGGGTTAAGGATAAGGCTCCTTGGGCCTACCTTCTCCCATGCCTCTACATTTACCTTTCCTTCCTCAGAAAAGCATGGACGTATTTCTTGTATAAAATGTTCTGTCTGACTGGGAGTAACCTTAATTCCTCTGCTAACAAGCATATATGTTAAAAGATCAATACGGAGTCTTTTTTCTTTAGACTCAGTATGGCACATCTTCTTAATCTAAAGATCAATACAGAGTCTTCTTTCTTTGGACTCAGTATGGCACATCTTCTCAATCTAAGAATCAATACAGAGTCTTCTTTCTTTGGACTCAGTATGGCACATCTTCTCAATCTAAGTTCTGTACTATCCACCTTCTTACCCTACTTATCCTCTATAGGGGGGTCTGTAGCACCCTGGTGGAGTCCTATCCGTCCCGAGTGTGGGGTTCTCAATGGGGGGGGCTTACCTAAGGGAATCCTGTTCCAGGGGTTCCCAAAGGTGTGGACGGATTCGGCGAAGACTGTCCACCCTCTTCCTACGGTGGAGTCTGATCCGTCCCGAGTGTGGGGGTTCTCAATGGGGGAGGGGAGCTTACCTAGGGGAATCCTGTTCCAGGAGTTCCCAAAGGTGTGGACGGAGTCGGCGAAGACTATCCACCCTTTTCCTATGGTGGAGTCCTATCCATCCCGAGAGTGGGGCTTACCTAGGGGTCCCTGTTCGGGCGCCATATGCCGGGGTCCAACCCCAGCAGGTCCAGGGGTCCCCAAAGGTGTGGACGGAGTCGGCGAAGAAGGAATGACACGGAGACAGCGTTCAGTTGATCAGCAGCCTAGCCAGGATCTCCAGCCAAGTTCTGGTCTTGATCTCCAGAGAGGCTCTGCTGCTTATTGTCTTGTTACATCCGTATTTATACCAGTTGATTTTAATCCTGTCAATTTCTATTACAAAGGTTAGGGTGTTTCTTATCTCCATTCCAGGGAGTAAAGATTATGTAGCTTAAGCATGATTGTTTGTAGTGATTAACTACCCGCCTGGCACTTAGTTAAGGAGTTTCATCGCCTCCCTGACTTCAGGGAAAAATTCCTACCTGGGGAAACAACCTTTCTTGGAGAGGTGACCTTGGTTAAAACACACAGCGCTAAGGGGAGCAAACATATTAAGAACAGTATGCTATATACGCCAGGTCCCTTGAAACATATGCTGTGCAGATGTTTCTTTCTTGCAGCGACTGTGTCAGGCAGCAAGGATGGACCGGCTTCCGGCACACAAGAATAAACTCAAAATGGATAAAATACTTAAAAGTACGTCACGAAACCATAAATATCCTGGAAGAAAACATAGGCAGTAAAATCTCAGACATCTTGCATAGCAATAATTTGCCAAAAGATCTCCTAGGGCAAGGAAAACAAAGAAAAAAAATAAACAAATGGGACTACATCAAATTAAAAAGCTTCTGCACAGCAAAAGAAACCATCAACAAAAATGAAAAGTCAACCCACTGTATGGGAGAACATACTCACCAATAATACTTCTGATAAGGGGTTAATTTCCAAAATATATAAAGAACTTACAGCCCTAACCAGTTTAGCTCAGTGGATAGAGCGTCAGCCTGTGGACTCAAGGGTCCCAGGTTCGATTCCAGTCAAGGGCATGTACCCTGGTTGCGGGCACATCCCCAGTAGGTACCCTGGTTGCGGGCACATACCCAGTAGGGGGTATGCAGGAGGCAGCTGATAGATGTTTCTCTCTCATCAATGTTTCTAACTCTCTATCCCTCTCCCTTCCTCTCTGTAAAAAATCAATAAAATATATATTTTTTTAAAAAAAGAACTTACACAACTCAACACCAGAAAGATAAACAATCCAATTAAAAAATGGACAAAGGACCTAAATAGACACTCCTCCAAAGAGGACATACAGATGGCCAATAGACATATGAAAAATCCTCAGTGTTACTAATTATTAGAGAGATACAAATTAACACTGTCTTTGGTTATCTGTGTTTCTTTCTATAAATTGTCTTTTCATATTCCCTTTCCATTTTTTAAAGTGTATTTTCCTTCCTTTGAATTTATAAAAGCTCTTTGTGTTGTAAAGGTTATTATGATATTTTAATAGACAAAAGTCTAAAGATATAAATAAAAATATTAATTTAATGTAGTCCCATTTTATTTTCTAATTTTATAATAATACAAGTTTCTGACTTTACAAATTTACAAGGATGGGGATTGGCTACAACTGAATGCACCACCTCTATTCATCCTGAATCCGGCGTCCTATTGTTGAATTAGCTATCTTGACCCAAAAGGACAGAATATAGTATTGTTCTTCCTTCTTTTTGACATTTAAAATATTTAAAATTTGCCAAGATAAGAAGACTAGTAAAGAAAACATCAGTTTCCTATAATGAATCACCCACAAGAGATTTTTCTACTGTGTAACTGGCATTATATTTGCATAAAGTGAGAGGTTAGGCCATATAAAGTGTTTGATTCATCAGCAAAAACAATTTCCAAATGTCACATTTAAGCTGTCTTTTACAGTTAGCCAAATAAGCAGTACAATAGGATCTTACATTTGTTCAAACCATTCTAAGGGGATCTTAGAATCTTTCCCCGACTGTATGGCCCTCTTGCCCTTTATATGACTGTGCTAAATTAATCTTTCTCACCTACTTCTCTCTTATTTATTAGGACACATTTCAGATATAAAAAACACATAGAGACTAATTTATCAAGTATTAATTTGTCCCTACTCAGCTTACCCAATGAACATCACAAAAGTAATGGGCACTCCCTGTATTGATTCTTATCCCAAATATCCTCTTCCCTCCCCACTCAGAGTTAACTGCTATCCTGGATTTGGTATTTATCCATCCCATGCATGACTATACTTACGTGTGCATGTACCTTTAAACAATATGTAGAACTAACTGTTTTGCACGGTTTTTAAACTTATGTAACAATACAATACAGCATCTAACCTTTCCTCAACATTATATATTTGAGATTTATCTATGTGGCTACTTGTAGCTCTAGTTAATTTATTGTCACTGCTGTACAGTATCCTATTGTATGATTTCCCACCGAACTTGCTCATTTCGAAAATCATCTCTGGCATTTATTTTCCTGCATAATGCCAGAAGATGTTCAGTATCTCCCACTCATTTCCACCCCCATAATTCCAGAGTATGTCAAGAGAGCAAATATCTTCTCCAATGTTAACTTTGTAAACTATTGTTCAGTGCATGTTGGTTTTGTTGCTCTTATATTACCCTTTTGCGTTATCTGCTATTCTCCCCTCTTCATTCTCTATCATTTTATACATAGAAGTAAAAATGAAGTGGGAACTTTTTTTCTGAAAGCCCGGACTCTTATCACGGTTCCCTCATTTGTCTGCAGGTCATTGTTGACTTACCAGAAGGGCTGCGAGTTCCTTGGCTGACTCAGAGCTTACTCCTCCTTCAGCAACACTGATACCCGGCCCTTGACCTTGTGACTTGCTGCCACCAGCCACAAAGTTATGAAATGGAGGAAACATATCACCAGAAACACAAGCCTTCCCGATTTTTTTTTACTTTCTTTCATTCAAAATCTAATGGAGTGTTGCTTTTTATCACAAATGAAAGCCTTTCGTGTTTGAGTTTCTATCATAGAACTTCAGGCATCTGCAAATGGGAGTGGAGGTCAGAGGGGCGGGGGTGTCTGCTCTGGCCACGCTGTTCTCTGGGAGTCGTGGTGCTGGTCAGGGGAGGCCTCCTCCCAGCCAGCTTTGCTGGATGCTGGCTCCCAGAGAGTGCACATTACTCACCCTCTCTCAGCCTGCACATCCTCATTTACAAAGTAAACTTCTTTTCAGGATCCTATAGGATTAAACATATTACATATGCGGAAGCAGCACCTAGAGAGAGTAAATACTAAAAAAAGTGTTAGTGATCTCATTTTCTTTCTCCCCTGACTAGTCTCCCTGGAGTGCTGTTCACACCCAGATAAGGCCTGGCCGGCTCTCCACCCTAGCATTCAGAAAGTCCGGGAGCCCAGCACGATTGCACCCTATCATCTATCTTCAGAAAACACCTCTCTGGTTTCTTGAAAATGGATTGAAAAACATCATAATAAAAATTAAATGAAGTTTAGTGCTTTGAATAGATTCAGTTGCATTAGAAATATTCTGTTTTATACCTCCTTCCAGCCATGGCATAGAAAATAATCATTGCAATGCCAAGTTCCTGAACTCATTTATACCTGCTCAGACCCGAGACTCAGCATAAACCCATCAGCCACCTCATCCTACACAGCTCACACTCCCTGAAGAAGCATGGCACCCCCTCCTCCAGCTCCTACTCCCATCCCAGCTTTTAGCCAAAGATCCTACTCACATATCCATTTCCTCGATGTCTCTCCCATGGTCTGGATCAATGAGGACTGTCCACAGTGTCCCTTCTCCTGTGGGAGGTTCTTTCCACGATCCCACTCAGCCAGAGCCAGCAGAGCGGCTGTGGACCCTCCCTCCTTCCCCGTCTCCCAACCTCCAGTTCAATATACACATTTCTCTTCTCTTTCTCTTTGTGCCTGGACATAGTAATGAATAATTATAATAATAAATATTCAACAATATTTTAAGAGGCCTTTGACTATGTTCCAGATTTACCATTAAATACCTTATGGGTAAAAATACCTGTTATGAAGGAAAGTTTAAAAGCTTTTTTGTTTGTTTATTAATCCTCACCTGAGGGTATTTTTCCATTGATTTTTAGAGAGAGTGGAAGGGAGGGGAGAGACACAGAGAGAGAGAAACATCGATTGGTTGCCTCCCGCATGTGCCCCAACCAGATTGAGGATCAAGCCTGCAACTGAGGTACATGCCCTTCAATGGAATTGGACCCAGCACCATGGGCCAAGGCTCTACTCACTGAGCCAAACTAGCTAGGGCGAAAAATTTAAAAACTTTAATTGGGGGTTTTGAAATTCAAACGGAAGACATGCTAGATACATTGCATCCAATATTTCAACCACATGTGTCCAAATTCAAAACCTTCGTTAGTTCCAGTATATCGTGCTACAGTTCAAGCAGGACTTGTCTTCAGCTTTGTATGTGCCATGCACTGTGCTAAGTGCTTTACATGGTGGGAGGGACATTATTGATCCCAATAACATTCCTTCCCAAGGGGCAGAGTCAGTTCCGGAACCTTAGCAGGAGTTTGGAGTCCTTGGCTGTAAGTGTCTTGTGCTACTATTTACCCTTATATTGTCCTGATTTTATATCCTTTAGAGCATCGAGACCAGCGAGGGCTCCCCCTTCCAAAAACTGACCCCAGTCACAGCAGGATGGGGTGTGCCAGCGTCCACAAGATGCTGAGAGGTTGGAGAGGAATTAAAGGATGAATGAAACATACTAGTACAAGCAACCAGAAGTGCTTGAATCCACGATTATTATATTTCTGCTGGGGTAGAACTCAAGAATAATGAAGCATGCTTCTCATCAGGTTTATTGTAGAATAAACAATTCAATAAACATAAGGCAAAACTGCTGAGAAAGCAGTTTGTTTCATGAAGCATAAAGGGTGCAAGCATTAAAAGAGCTATCCTGAAGCACTTAGTGACCTCAGAGAAGCTCTGAGTTAGCAACAGACCTTGCCCAAGAAGCTCGAGGTGGGAAAGGGGTGAAGTCCATTCTTAATGTCAACAATGCCTCTTTTGCCCGTTTGCACATTAGACGAGAAGGAAATACTTGTCACACAGCTGGGAAAATGTGTCTGCATTCCTGTGCTTGCAATTGTGGCGGTTATTATAATGGACAATAGAGCAATAGCCCACAGCTGTACTGTGGGTTGAGGAAGCGGTGTTCAGACTCCCATTGCAAGAAAGACACTCAGTTGGAGATCTAAGAACACTGACCCCTAATGAGTGTTGACTGTAAACTCTGTGCTGGGCCCTGTGCATGTGAGCCTCATGACCATCCTTTCGGGCCATCACTTTGAGGATCCCATCTCACAGCTCCTAAGTGCCAAAGCCCATGTCATTTGGCTCCTGAGCCCAAACACAGACTCTGTGCTGTGGGCCTGGCACTGCCCTGGGTTTTCCGGCCAGTGCAAGGCACCGCTGCCACTCCCTATGCCATGTCCAAAGCCTATCTATGGCTCAGCTGGGCCTCAGTCTCCCATGGGAAGATTAGGGAATGGCAGCCACACAATATAAGGGCCCAAGTGAATAGGCTGCAGAAACCACAGGGCCCCACACCACCCTCTTACCCCCTCCTGTTGCAGCTGCTGTTGTGAGAGATGGTCTTTGTCATGCTGCCAGTGGGGCCACTCCAAGTGCCCACTGTCTCTTCCATCATTTAAGCCTCAGGTCTTTGTCCAAAGCCCTGAGCTCCTTCAGTCTAAGAGCAAGTCAGCCTGGCAGGTAGGGGGAGGGTGTGGAAGGGCAGACAGCCCTCAGCCAACAAGACTGGAAGTCAGTGAATAGAAGGAAATTCTGAGGCGCATTCTATATGTTGCTTAGAGGGTCCCGAGAAGGACTGAGACCAATTATCCATGGGGTGAGGCAGCTCAACAGTGCCCACCATGTGAATTTTCCTCCTCCTCCTCCTTACTTTCCTCACTTCTTACTTCTGCTTCCTGGTGTCACCTCACAAACCCATGACCCCCAGGCCTTATCTCAGGCTCTGCTTTGGAGGTAAAGCAAACTAAGACAGGAGGTATTCAGGGAGCAACCCTTCCACAGCAATGGCAGCAAGGGAGAAAGCACAAGAATGGACTCTGAGCCTTGCCCTGCGCTCCTCCACCCACTCACTCCTCTCCATGGCCTAACCCACCTTCTGGGTCTACTGCAGTCTGATCCCTGGAAGTTGATGGAAGAGATGGAGTTTGGAGGGCAAGATGTGGATTAGAGATGGGCACCTGTGAGGGGAAAGGCAAAGCAGGATCAGGAACAAGGAGAAGTCAAGTGCAACTCAGGCCCTACAAAGCCTCAGCCCAACTACAGGCTCTGGAACAAACATGGCACTCCGTTGTCCTGTGTTGGGCCTTTATCCCCCTGGCGTCTCTGCATCATGGGATGTGGCTACCCGGGAAGGGCGTGACCTTGGACTCCGGGCTTTGTGCTACTGGGCAGCAAGTCCTTCCCTACGTGGAGACCTGGCCTCTGTGTCTGCAGTCTTGTGGGTGGGCTTGTCTGGTCCCCAGTGTGCAGGGAGAGCCTCTTGAGGGCAGTGACCTGGTCTTCAACAACCTGCAGGTGGCCTGGCACAAGGGAACCACCAACAGCTGTTAAATGACTTAATGTTTGATATCAGTGATTAGAAGAGCTCCTAGTACATCTTTCATTTTACAGAAATAAAGAGCTGGAGTCCAGCATGATTAAGTGACCTGCTCAAAGTCACACAGCCAGGGAGGGACAGAGGCACTGCTAATCCAGGACGTGGACTCTGAGTCCGCGATCCTCCCACTGTTCTCAGAAGCCCGGATCGGTAGTAGTACACATTTTCTCACGTTGATTCTCTGTTGGATGCACACAGCCCAGCAGACTCCCAGCCATATTAAAAATAATAATGAAGAGAAAATCCACAGCCACTCACTACCTAGGAACCTCAGGGCTAGAAGCATACAACGACATTGCTCTGTATCCAGGGAGGAGGGGAGAGGCCTAGTTGGCACCGTGGGCACTGGATGGAGGCAAATACTGTATTCCTTGAAAGGTGGTCCCAAACTTTACTTTTAAAAAAGACTGTGTAGAGCAAGTCTACATGCTAGATCCAAATCCTGTCTCGGGGCTGACGAAATAATACACCTTCCATGCCACCCTCCCAATTCTGGAAAGTCACCCTTAAAGCAGGGCAGGTCCTTCGGACAAAACTATAGCTGAGCCAGGGTTGCCCAGCGATCAAGAAGGCGGCATGTGTGTCACCATGGAGTGCCCCAGTGAGGGCTCCATGCCAGGCATGGCTCCTGACTACGTAGACAGAGCCCACCCTGTGATCGAGGCAGAGACTCTCCCGGGTTCTGCCACAGCCCAAAGCCCAAACACAGCCTTGTCAAGCCACCAGCTGCCGTTCCAGGGGACTCTGATGATCAGGTCCTAAGTTTGGCCATCTGCAGGATGTGAGAAGAATAGAAGGAAGCCGGGGTCTTGGCGGCCACATTTATAATTAGCAGTGTGATGATTTCCAGCGGGCTCTGAATGGAACTTGCGCATTCGTGCTGTACTGCTATATGGTGAGCCGGCTTCTTGATAATTACAGCCATTTGTATAGAGTCAAGCATCTATTCCTATTGGGAAAGCAAAAAGGTGCCCTGTACAGCTTACTCATCAGGGTTAGCAGAGTTGCCATGACAGGCAGGCAGGAAGGCCCATAAATCATGGCATGAAAGGGAGCTTGGCATATTTATAACACCCGATCTTAGGTCCCTTTTATTTATGCACTTACTATTCTGTGCCACCCAGCAAAATCCATTTCCTTAAAATACTTTGGACTCTGGGGGTGGAAAAAAGAAGCTGGAGCACAGCTGGGTCCTTCACATCTGGTGAAAGAAACCCCTGGGAAGGTTGGCACTTCTCTCGCCTCCCAGGGTGAGCAGGCCAGCAGGGTGTCCTGGTCAGGCCTCTTCACACACCAGCCCCAAGGAAGACATGGAAACTAGAGTCAGGGAAAAGGGCTGCCTACGTCACCCCTGGCTGCAAGGGCTCATGGGCACTTTTTCTCGTTTTGTCCCTGGGGTGAGTTTACAGACAGTCATTGCGAGTGGATTCCCCTAGGCCCAGGCAGGTGGACAACACCCTTCTAGTGACGCATTGATCTAGATGTCTAAAGGGAGGCCATGAGGACAACAGGTACACATATGCTAACACACAAACACAGGCACAGCTTGTCGCTTTATCTGGGAGATGCAAGGAAATGTCGGCGAGAGAGCTCCGAGGATCTCCTGATACTGAGGGTGGGGGAGACCACAAGGGGAGGGGATCAACAGGAATCCCACCATCAAAGAACCATCACCTTCCTGGGGGGAGTGTGTGTGTGGCTCCCACTGCAGATGTAAACCCGAGGTTCAAGGGCACACCTGCCCTGCGCTGCTCCTCCAGCACTTTTCTGTGCAACAGTGTTCAGGGCTGCCCTCCTCTCTGCTCCTCCTTCTACAGCTTTCCACCTGACCCCTCACTCACCTTGTTCATGACATGCACATTTCACACTGATGACTCTCCATGTAATTTGTTCCCTGGTGGCATAGTCTGCAAAGGACTCAATGAGAACTGAACTGAAGATCAGAAAGGCCCGGGCAGACAGGCAGCTGAATGCCAAGTACTCCTGACTAGGGGAAAGCAGCATTCCTCACACGGTACCACCCCAAAAGTGCTGGCCCGAATGCCAGTCCAGCCCAGGGACGGCTGCCGGGGCAACTTTGAGCAGGACGCAGCGACCGCCCTCGGAAAACTGACCCAGTGCTGACTCCCGTGGGAGTGCGTCCTGAGAGGAGGGAAAAGTTACTGACTTTCAGGAAAAGATGTCATTTTCTCCCAGAAGTTGAAAGTGGGGGGAGGAGGGAGGTGGGAATTCATCAAGGCAGCACAGCCAGATATGGCCAGTGTTTTGAACAAACATCTTATGGGTTATTTAAATTAGAGACAGTCACAGATAAAGATATATTTCAACCAGCTGTTTGCTCAGGACTTAGCCCTAATTCTATCTCAAACGCCGTTCATTGTTTAAAGTCTTTCTATTCCGAAGTTGTTCCCAAGCATATCTGCAGGGGAAGGAGCAGAATGCTGATAGCATTTGTGAGCCGTGTTGGCCGGGCTGGGTCTCAGGAAATAGAATGAGATAAACGCCCCAGTGGGAGGCCCCTTTCAGTGGCTGGATTCTGTGCACAGGCCAGACCTCAGATGACACCCCAGCTTTGGGCTCCCCCTTGGGCCCTCGGAGTGGAGGGGCCAGCGCAGTTAGGACCACCCTAGGCCTTTTCCGGAGCCAGGTCCTGGCATTGAGACCAGGTGGAGGAAGAGGAAAAGGAGTGGTTTCCTGTCTGTGTGTATCTTTCCCAAAGTAGGGCCCGCTGGCCTGGGCAGGAAAAAGATGGCCTCTCTGATAGGAATGCTGTTTAATTGTTTGGAACAATAGATTAGGGTCTCGGTAAAGGCGTTATTTGAACTCCACTGTTTTGTTGTGTTATGAAAAAGGTTATTATGTGATCTCGATCTGATTATTGTGTAGCTGAGCTAAATGATGGATGATGCAATTGCTTTTCTGAAATGCGAAAACTACAATAAGCTTGGATTTAATCTTTGCAGATATTCGCTAGGATTTCTAAAACAGTTAAGGGCAAAGTGCAAAATAATATATTAAGGAAAGAGGGATAAAATATATTAGTGGTTGCGCCCCACCCCTATACTTAAGGAAGTGCTCAAAGAGCCTGCAAGTGTTAGAAAGAGAAACACTTTGCCTGATGAGGAAGGCCAAAAGCTGACCAGGAATTAGAATATGAGAGTAAGAACGTGGAGCTAGAAGGAGCTCATCCTTCATCTTTTCCAGGTGAGGAAACAATAGAAAAGTGTTTGCTTGGAGCCAAACACCTTATTGAGCCATAACGAGGTCACAGCTCCAGTTCTGACTCCCAGTACAGTGCTCATGGAAAACTAGGAGGAGCAACAGGGGCTTCTGGAAACACCTGAGGTCTCAGGGAGATGTGAGGACAGTCTTGGGGAAGGAGAGGAAGAGAGAGAGAGAGAGAGAGAGAGAGAGAGAGAGAGAGAGAGAGAGACTGAATTGATGGTCAAATTAAAAGGGTAGATTGGAGATGAAGACAAGATCAAATGCAAGAATATGCAGAGTAAAGAACGAAGCCAGGAGAGATCAGAGAGGATGCAGGGCTGGGCGAAGGCTCTAGCAGCAAGATGATTCATAGGGCTTACCCAGGTCACAGTGGCAGGGGTTCGATTTTCTCCACTACAGTATGGCCATGGCGAAGCCACTGCACCTTCCATGAAACAGCATCATTTACTTGTCTTTAAAATCTCCTGGAGAAGGGGAGCAAACCTACTTGCTCAGGTGCAAAACAAACTCACTACTATTCTTAAGTGTAAATTGCATGCCTGTGTGAGGGGCATCTATAGGGCCCAAGAACAGGAACCTTTCTCTGAGGTAGAAAATTATTAGGAAGGGCTCGAGTTCTTTTTCCCCCAGGGGAAAAAACAAACCAGCAAAAACATTTGTTCAACAGAAGCCAGCTGAATATGTGTTATGCACCATGAATATTCATGATGGATAAATGCTAGTTAATATAGGTTTGACATCAGTCTCCAACAAGGACAAAACTAAACAAAAACAAGGTCTCAACTTAAATGCCTACAGGATCCAGGCAGAAAAGCAATAAGTAGAAAACAAGATTACTTCATAAAGTATCTATTTGGGTTATCAATTGCTACATAACAACTATGTCCACACTTAAAGGCTTAAAACAACAGTTTATTATTATTGCTTGTGTTTCCATGGGTTGATTTGACACAGAGGGGACCTAGCTCCAGAAGTCCTAGCCTGTAATTTCCACAGTTTATTTATCTGTTAGCCCAGATCCAAGTATATTTGTTCCTTACTCTCTACATTCTTACATCTGACTTTCTGGCCTTTATCTCCAATTCTCTGTCTCTTCTCTCTCTCTCCCTCTCTCTCTCCAAACTTGCATTCACCCACCAGGAACCACACTTTAGAAACAGAGCCAATGTCTAGGACTCCCTATTATTCAACTGACTTTTAGTTTTCCATGAGCACTGTACTGGGAGTCAGAAGGACTGGACCTGGGACCTGGCCATGCTGCAGATAACCTCAGAACAAAACATTCCATCTGTATTTCCTCATCTGTGACTCTTACCTGCTGTTGCGGGCTGGCCAGTCACATTACAGAAAAGCACAAGAGGTGGGAGGCCAGGCCACAGCCATCTTTGGAAAAGCTTTCTTTCCAAATGGATTCACTTCACTTTGCACATTAATTACATAGACATAGTCTTCACAAATAATAACTATACTTTCTCCTATTTTTCTTGACATAGACAACCCTCCCAGGTCTATTTTTCATTTTCCTTCTTTTGATAGAGACAGAGTACAATAAATATTCCAATTTCCTTTTAACACATCTATGAAAAATATGACAGTGCAAACATGATGACAAATGGGAGCTCATATTATCACAGGGAAATCAGGGAGAAGTAGGGACTGTGGTGAACTGGAGCATGCGTGCCCCATCTAACAAGTGGCTGGCACTCGGCTGGAGCCGATTATTATCACATGAGAAACACTGTTGATTATATCGCCTATAATTTACTTTAAAATACTCCAGCACATTCAAAGTGTATACAATTTAATTGTAATCTATGCCCTAGGTGCAGTTAACAGTTGAAGAATCCTCCAAATTAGAAATCCACACTCCAGGGGTGGTTAGTTACCATTTCGAAGAAACCTAATCAAAGGTCTACATTTCAGACACAAACACTTCAAATATTGCTGTCTAAATCCGCACTAAATGGTTCATTAATAATCTCGGAAGGGTGACTCTACCTCCCAGTGTCTCCGGTGTACACCTGCTGTTCAAGCACAGTCACACACAGTATGAGCCACCTTGCCCTCTGCAACCCCAGGATCCCATCAGCTCCATTAAAATCAGGGAGCACTTTCGAATGACCAATTTCTTGAGGCCATACCTGGTCTAGAAAAGAGAGCAACTCCAGAGATTTTCAGAGATGCAGGTGCTCCGCTCATTATTAGATTTTTCAGTGCCTTAGTGAAGGGACGGTCTTCCAGACCTCTGTGGTAGTTGTGGGGCTAGCGGATACATAGGTCACACAAGATAAACTCAGTTTCAAATTCCTTTCTTCCTAAGTCTTCAGATTGTCTCCTCTACATCATGCCAGGGATACTCTGGCACCTCAAAGTGCACTGTATGTAGGCCACTGTTGAGTCAGAGTTTCGGCTAACCCAGCAACTTCATTGTTAGAGCCACCTCCAATGGCAGGAGCTGACACATGAAATTCCAAAACTAGTAAATGCATTGATACTAAGGAATTTGGTCCTATTCACTGTTACATTCCTCCCTCCCTAGTCTATTAGCCTTAGAATTCACCCACACACGTGTTCCCCTGGTTTGTATGGATATATGTTTGAAAAGTCTTGCAATCCTTTTGGCTTGCCGTCGGTTTCTCCCTGGGCCATAGTGTGTGCCTGTACCCCTGCAGAAAACTGAGATGTGAGCCAAGTTATGGGTTAGTGACAACATGGGGTGATTCTGGATGGTGTTGAGAAGAACGGACAGACCACTTCCAGACATCTGCCCCACTGGGGAGAGGTCATCACAGGGTTTTCAAGCAAACACGGCTAGTCTCCCCAGATTTGGGAGAACAAGACACTTCTACTGGTAGGTGAGACTTTGATGCCAGCTTCAGGTGACAATCCATCCAACCAGATGTTCCCATTCTAAGTTTCAGGAACATGTTTTTCCCCATTCAATGCCCTAGCTTTTACATGAGAAACTTGGTGAGATTGTGAATCCAACTGTCAAAATCAACAAATACAATTAAATTTTGTATTTAATTTTCAGCAATGTGAGCCCTATGACAACAAGAAATAAGAAATTCTTTTAGGGCTGTCATGGAAGCTCAGACCATGCATGACTTGAACTGAGAGTAAAAGGACCTGAGCTTGTCATTTTCTTTCTGTCCGCGCTCAAGTGCACTCAGAAGGATCCATCCCACACCACAGACCTTTAGTGAGTATTAGAACGGCCAAGTGTACCAGTCCCTTGGGCTCTCAAGGCATGTGCTTCATCACAACTCACCACAGGCAGTCACTTGATGAACTGTGATGTTACTTGTGCCGTGGCTTACTAGTATCCCAGCTCCTATTGTTAATGAGCTCAGCATCATGCTCAAACTAAAGGCAACACCTAACCAATCCCCAAATGCATCTTTTGCAAGTCTATTTCCTGGGACCGCTCACTCTAGGTACCAATTATGTATCAGCCAGAGTCCAATCAGAAGACAGGAAACACAGTAATTTGTATAGAGGAAGTTTAATATAAAGAATTTGTCACAGGAGATTAGGATATGGGAATTGACTGGTGAGAGTTAAAGAGAATTCTATAGAATTATAGATTGCAGATATAAGGCACAGCCTTGTCCCCAGGGCTAGGATATAGCACCCATGGAAGCAACATACTCCCACACCTGTAGGCATGAGTTCCAGGCTTCCTAGGAGAGGATATGGTTGTGGTTCACTGGGGAAATCAATCATTTTAGTGCCACACAGGTGGAACTCACTATAATTCTGCCTTCTAGAGCACTGAGGGAAGCTTTCCACTAGGAGGTGTTGTGTCTCAAAACTTTGTGACAAAGTCATCAGGGGCTTCCAGGGAAGCCATGCACAAAGAGGTATCTCCCTGGTGGCTCTGGGCTGCAAAACTGTTCAAGAGGCTTCTGGGGGAAGCTGCTGGCTGCTTGGCATTGCTGGCCACCATGTGCTACCAGAGCCAGGTGCTGGAGAAACCACGTGTGTAATATCCTGGAGAGGAATATACCAGAAGCAGGAAGGGAAACCTCACCTCCTCCAATGTCCCTCCAGTGTTCTATACTGACAAAGCATCACCACATTCCAGCTGGCTAAGGAGAAATATTCATAGAGTTTATCTGTATTACAGTGGAGCAAGCAATGGAGAGTGGATTTGGAGATGAGGTGCAATAAACTGAGAAATGGAACAATCATCTTTATACTTATAAATGTTCTGGTTTAGATAGTAGATTATATCGTTATCCTGATCATCAGGGCTCTTAGAAATAATTTCTTAGAGATGGAATGAGTACATTTTTTTCATGCATTTCTGTTCTTTCATGAATAGGACTTGAGAATCTTGCAATCTCAACATCTTGGGAGTGGCACCTTTGGTCTGGAACTGTGTTTGATCCTTTGTCTCAGAATTTATTGAATGGTAATATTGCCTAATCTCACCAGAAGATTAGAACACTGTCTCATTTTTATCTCAGAGTGAATCTTTCAGAAACATTGTTTTTCAGAGTGCCTACAGACAGGAGTGGGGACTTTGCAGAATCTACAAAACAGATATGATATTTTATGCATATTTCTAATAAATGTTGGACATTTTATGGCTCAATTCTGCTTGTCATAAGGCCCAGTGTCATCATATCTTTTAATTTTGAAATAAACACCACAAATCTGGATATTTTTTCTTTATTTTTCCATCGCCATTTATCCCCCTATACTCTCTTCCATCTCTCTTACCCGCCACAATCACCACACTGTTGTCCATGTCCTGTCGATGAGTTCTTTCTCTTCTTTATTTTTTATTTTTTATTTTTTTTGCTCAATCCCTCCAAAATCTGGATATTTTTGTACAAAATATTCTAATTTGTAAACGTTGGTAAGTCAACTTGCCCCATGTTGTTGGACAAATAAAATTCACATATGTGTAACCTTGGGCAATTACTGAACCTCTCTGTATCCCCATTTCCTTATCCATCAAATGGGGATAATAATAATACCACTTCAGAGGGCTGTTATGGGCTAATCAGTAAATGCTTAGTGTTTAACAGAGACCATACACATATTAAAAACTATGTGTGTTGACAATTAAGAAATAAATAAGCCCTGACCAGTTTGGCTCAGTGGATAGAGTGTCAGCCTGTGGACTCAGGGGTCCCAGGTTCGATTCCAGTAAAGGGCATGTACCTTGGTTGCAGGCACATCCCCAGTGGGGAGTGTGCAAGGGGCAGCTGATCGATGTTTCTCTCTCGTCGATGTTTCTGGCTCTCTATCCCTCTCCCTTCCTCTCTGTAAAAAACCAAAAAAATATTTTTTTTTAAAAAAAAGAAATAAATAAGTAAATTTCTTCCAGCTACATGTTCAGGGTCTGCCCACTTTTCCCATCGTCCCATCCCAGGCTTCATACTACCCATTTGCATTGTTCTATTAGGCTCATCTGGCTAATCTGTGGAGGAGGCAGAAGTAATGTTTTTTAATAAAAATACACTGAAGGAAGAAACTTTACCAATGAATGAGACAAGTGTATATACTGGAAGAATTTTTCAGAACTCACACTTGTCAAGATGACTGCCTTCTCTCCACTCTGTCATTCTGTTCTCCCTCGGATAACGGCAAACGTATGCATTGCTGCAGCCAAACAGAGTTAATTTAGTCCAGTTTTGGGCACAGGGTAGGTGCCCAATAAATGTGTTGACTTATCTGGACACAGTAAACACATATGCTCACGGGAACTCAAAGGCCTTATCTGAGAGCCATCTTTCCCTGGTAGAAATGTTGGCTCAGCACTT
This sequence comes from Myotis daubentonii, assembly GCF_963259705.1. Taxonomy (NCBI): domain Eukaryota; kingdom Metazoa; phylum Chordata; class Mammalia; order Chiroptera; family Vespertilionidae; genus Myotis; species Myotis daubentonii. The sequence goes on from NC_081847.1 coordinate 61,774,447, forward strand.
TGGCATTTAAAGCACCAGCAATCAGCCTATTAATTCCTATTTGAGCCAGGCCCACTGGTGAACATCCTGAAACTGGTGAAGGAAGGAATTGATATAGGAGGCAGGGCATCTCTGATAAGTCTGTCAGCTCAGGAGAAGATATGGACAGGCAGCAGGACTCATCAGCCCCTGCGTAGAAGCCTTTGTGGAGCAGCTCCATCTCGGAGTGGCTGTCTCAAAGCCTCTATGCACTCAAAGGAGTATAATTCTGCTGTGGACAATGGCAGCCAGAAGACTGATATAATCTGTCCCTCTCCTGCCCATGGAGTCACTCTGCTCATCTTCCTGTACCCTGATCCTCAGTGTTTCAGGCAGGTGTCTCTGGGCACTGCTTCAGGCCCCAACTTACGTTTAACATTTTGAGCTAATGCTTCTCTCTGCCAACATGTGTGTAGTAAACAGAGGTGAAGTTCTCTAAAGTTCTCCTAATCTTCATACTCAGTAGCCTATATTTATAATGTCTGCACAGCACCCTAAAGAGAAAATCAAAGGGCCATGGCTAGAGAGAGTGAGGGATCTCCTACAAGTGAGGGTGTTCCTTCCTACCATGCTGACCGCCCCATCCTAAAAGGGTCTTTGTTCATAAGACACAACGGCCTCTCCAGAGGCAGATCCTCAGAGGAAAGCGAACATTTCCCTGAAAGGAAGGAATCCCTAACATCCACTTGCAGTTAGGGAGAGAGGAGATTCGGGCAGTACCTCATGGTACATGGAGAGAGCTCTTGGCTTTAAGTTTGAGTCCTGAATGGAACTTATTCTCTTCCCTTCAGGCATACATCCAAAGTTTGGAAAATTTTACCACCTCTGTTTGGCTTCCTGAGAAAGAACCTTTTATTGGTGACTAACAGGTTCAGCCAGGTGATGGCAAAAAGTGAGCTGCTGGACCCCAGGGACAGCCCTGACTCAGAGACTATTCCTGCTGTAGAGAAGGAACAGGAGCTAAAGATTGGTATAGGCCAAATGGCTACATAAAACATATTAATAAACATGTCAAACTGATTAAAAAATAAAATTCAGTCACTCCTATGTATTATTAATGATATAAATCCAATGGGACTATTTGGTTCTCACTGGAAAAAACTATAAGGAGAAAACATTCACAATATCACATTTTAATTCAATTTCAACCCTAGAACGCATAGTTACTGATTCAAAGGCTTAATTTTAAAGTCTGTCTGCCTGGATATGTATCCTGACTCTTCCAAATTTTAATTATGAAATAGACTTCACTTCTCTACACTTGGTTACATTATCTTTGGAATGAACATGTTAATACTACCTCCACCGTAGGATTCTGGTGATAATTAAGTAAAACAAAAAATGTAAGCTCAGGACAGTGCCTAGCATACAGCAAGTGCTCAATTATGTTGCCTATCACTGTTGTTGTTGCTGCTACTGCTCCAACTGCATCAGCAAACTAGTTTTCAGTTGGGTAAGGTGAACCATAGTTTTGCATAGTGTATAAAACTGTGGGTCTACACGATGTACTGCCTTGGAGAGACAAATGTAAAGTTTTAACTAAAGTAGAATTGAAGAAAGGAAACCATCATATAGTCAAAAACCATTGAACTGGGTGTAAAAATACTCTTTTTTAAATCTAGAACAAATATGTAAATGCTGAGTAGGTGCTTGAAACAATAATAGCTGAAAATAATAATAATAAAAGAACAAACTGCAGAGCTCATCGCCTTGTCTAGGGGACTCATGGTCCAGCAGGCCATACAGCATAGCACAGCACTGTGATGCTGGGATGCTGGTGCGTGGTGAAAAGTAGGTACTAGTTTGAGAACAAAGACTTCTCGGGTCCCTTCAGGATGGGGGATCAGCTGTGGTGAGAAGGGTTTTAGAAAAGTCTTCACTTGTAGGAGGTCTTGCCCTCTATCCATTACCTTCTGATGGGCTTTATCTCTGGTTCAGGAGTTCTGTGTGGGCATTGTATGAGCAGTATATGGAAGGTTATTTGGCCCAATCTTTGAGCAGAAAGAGCTTCTCAAAAGGCGTAACATCCAAGCAAAGAATGGAAGGCGAAAATAGAATTGGGTGTGAAGAGGGGAAGATTGCTCTGGGTAGGAGGAAAAACATGCAGAGGCCCAGTAAGAGCAGGTACGGTTTTAGGAACTGCAAGTAATTCAATATGGCCAGGCTATTGGAGGTGCCAGGGGATAGTGAGAGGAATCAGATCACCAAGGGTCTTCTGAGTTATGTTACACAGCCTGGCCCTTATATGGCTGGAGGGGGTGGTGGTGGTGGTGGTGGTATATGGAGCCAGTGAAGGTGGTATGATGTTTAAATGCCAGTCTTCATTGCACCAGGAGAATGGGTTGGATGGGCCAGATTAACAGAAAATGGTAGCCTAAGGCAAGGAGATGGCAATTGGAATAAAGCAGAACAGAAGGATTTGAAAAAAAAAAATATTTGTATGTGAGTCTAAGAATGACTTGGCAATTTAATGGAACTGAACTGGGACAAAGAAAAATGAAGGCGGTAAGGTGAATGTCAATGCATCTGGTTTGAGAAGACTAGCAGATGGTTTTCTTAAATAAGAAAAAAGAAAGAATGGATTTGGAGGGAAACAATACAGGATGGGTTTTTAGATGTTGTGCTAAAGGTGCTTATGGACATCCAAGTAGAGATGAGCCATAAGCCATTAGATATATGGTTTAGAAGTGCAGGAAAGCGTTTTGGCTGAGAAGTTACACACACACACACACACACACACACACACACACACACACACACATCCTGGCTCTGTTCACATGACTCTATGAAATAGTGTTATCAAGGGCACAGAGAGCAGCCATTGGGACCTTGATTCTCAGTAAGGACCTCTTCCCTCCAAAGCACCTCTTCAAAGGGACTAACAGTCCAAACGACTGGATCAGTTTCTCTCAGGAATCCAGATTTTGATCCCCACACCTGACCCCACACACTCTGAGAGCCCCAGAGTGAGTAATAAGTGAGTAATCTCACAGTGAGTAACCCACAGCTAATCACTCTGCCAAGCAGAGACCTACCGCTCTGGGACAGATGGGAACAGGGGCAGGGCTCAGCAGCTGATGTGCTCTGAGAGTGGGTGCACCCCACGCGGTGGGCCTCTGTCGGCTTTGCCTTTGTTGCTCCTTCATCAATCTTAAAAAGCAGGGTACTTTCCCCCATAACTACAGACAGGGATGATCACCTTTCTCAGCCAACATTAAAGCACATTACATGTTTGAAGGAATGCTCTCTTTGGTGCTTAAAAGTCACTCCCAACAATTGCACACCAGGGCATCCAGGAAAAAAAAAAATAAACCTCTCGCCATCCACTTGATGTGTTTACTTCAGGGGAGAAAAAGCCCAAGAAAATCTCCCCAAGTGTCCAGAATCTTAACAAGGATAGTAATTCCCTTGACATCCAGATCCAGCATTAACTGCATCCATAAACTAAATCTGAAAACAGCAAAAAGAATAATAAAAAGGAAATATTTATGGAGGCCATGTAAGAGAAAGAGCAGTAAAGAGCCTCCCATCCCCTCGTCAATCCCCGAGATCTGTGGTCCCGAGTACCTGGCAGCCTTCCAGCCTCAGAAACTCCAGCACCGCTGTGTCCCTGCCCAGCAGCACCTCGGCTCCCCCCACCTTGGGTTCCTTAAAGGCAGGCGAAACGACTGGTGTGCATGCATTGTATTGGGACAGAAGGTGAAAGAGGACTTTTGCTTTCATTTAAAGCAGAAAGTTTCAAGTGTTTATGGGAAATTACCATCTTGGTGTGTATTTTAAAGTTTTCATTTAATTAATGAGCAAAAATGTCAGAGCGGCTAACAAGGCTGTCCTGTGCTGTAAGGGCAGCCACCCACTGAACAACACAGAAGCCAGAGCTTGGTGGTGTGGGCGTTGTGGGCTCAGCAGCAACAGTTTCTGAAGAGGAACAATAGAGCACTGGCTGTGTGGGGGAGAAATAATAACAATGATTTATGCTCAAATCACATCTTTTGTTTTTTATTTGAAAGCCCTACCCACACACATTGCATCTCCAACATTCATCAGAGGCCAGCCTCCTCACCCATTTTACAGATGAGGAGAGAGTTCCCGTGCGTGACAAGAGCAGCCCTCCCCAGCAGTGGAACTATGAACAGGACTTCTCCACCCAGGCAGCTTCCCTCTTTCTTAGAGTCTGAGCCAAAACCTCAGACTGGAACAGAAGCAACACCCACTCAGCCTCTCCTGCTTCCGCGGGAAGGGGGGCGGACCCCAGCCTCTGGGAGTGGAGGGGGCCTTTGGAACAAGACCTCTGAGAAGCAGATCTCCCATCTGCTCTTTGTGGACATTTAATATCTCAGGGCAATTTCCACAAAGTTTATCCCTGTCCCTGGGCTGAATAAGGGACTAACAGCCTCGCACAGATTCGCAGGGGCTGTGCACTCTTTGTGGTCCTGGCTGTTACTCTCCCACCCTCCGGAGACCAGATGAGAAGCAGGCCAAGAGGTGTATGTGTGTCTGAGGGCTGAGGGACTGCAGGAATACCAGATAGGGCCCTCAGCTTTCATCCTGTGCCAGCACTCGCGCAGTTGGTAATGTGCTTCTGTGGACCTTTGGTGTCAGGCTGATAAAATGGACTTCCCTCGATGGTAGGATGCCTGCAAATTTGAAAACAAGAAAGCATTTTGCTTTGCTATAATTCGCTATTTTGGGGTACAGAATATTCAAAGAGTACGGGCATAAAGCTCATTTTTGTCATCTTCTAGCCCAGAGAGGGGAAAAAAAAGAAAGGTAGCAAAATATAGAAAGTAATGTAGTTGTAAGATAGAGCCCAAATGCTAGCCTTGGCTACCTCCCATTTCCTAAGAAAACTTCAAGCAACCACTTAATAAACCTAGAGTCTAAAACACACGCTGATTTTGACACTGTAAATTTGTGTGGAATGTGATGAGACACAAAAGTCAGAGTGTAATTATTAAGCAGTGATTTTCAGAAGACTTGAAGTGCTACAGGAGTGATTCAGAAGTTCCCGTGAGGGGCCTGGGACGGCCACCTATGGTGGTATTAGAGCTGTTCAATTATCTGTGTTTTTTCCTCTTCCTTTTTTTGGCTTCCAAGCAGAGAGGTCAAATGCAGAGCAGCAAAGCAGATGGAAAACATGTTTGGGATTTCCCCCCTCCCCCCTATCTCCTACTTCTCCCCTTTGGTCAATTTTCCTTTTACTCTATAAACTTTGCCTCTCCCACCACTTTCCAATCATTTCTATATTCAGATGCTTGCCATTTTTCTTGATTTACTAACACAATATATCTGAATTTTTCTCTAGACTGAATGTACTTAACACTATTGTATTGTACAGTTTAAAATGGTAAATTTGTATGTGTATTTTGCCACAATTTAAAAACTTAAAAACACAAGAGTGAAAGGGTAATCCACAGAATAGGAGAAATATTTGTGAATCATATTTATGATACATTAATATTTCCTACAATCCAACAACAAAAACAAAGTGATTTAAAAATAGGCAAAGAACTTGAGTAGACATTTCTACGAAGAAGATATACATATAGCCAATAAGCACATGAAAAGGTGTTCAACATCACTAATCATTAAGTAAATACAAATCAAAACCACCATGAGATGTCACCTTACACACATTAGAGTGGCTACTCTAAAAACAAAAACAAAAAAATGAACAAAGAAAAAATAACAAGTGCTGGCAAGCATGTGGAGAAATTGCAACCCTTGTGCACTGCTGGTGGAAATGTGAAATGGTATAGCCATTACAGAAAGCAGTACGGTGGTTCCTTAAATATGAAACAGTACTATCATATGATCCAGCAATTTTACTTCTGGGTATATTCTCAAAAGAATTGAAAAAAGAGTCTTGAAGAGATATTCATACACTATGTTCATAGCATTATTCACAGTACTGAAAAGGTGGAAGCAATCCAAGTGCCCATTGGTTAGTGAATAGATAAACACAATGTGGTGTATACTACAACTGAATATAACTCAGTCTTAAAAAGGAATAGCATTCTAACACAGGCTACAACATAAAAGAAACTGGAAGGCATTATGCTAAGTGAAGTAAACCAATCACAAAACCATGAATACTGTGTAATTACACTTATATGAGATACCAAAGTCAAATTCATAGAGTCAGAAAGCAGAATGGTGGTTCGCAGGGCTAGAGGGAGGAGGGAATGGGGAGTTGTTATTTAATGGGTACAGAGTTTCAGTTTGGGAATATGAAGAAGCTCTAAACATTGAGTGTACAATAATGTGAAAGTACTTAACACTATTGTATTGTACAGTTTAAAATGGTAAATTTTTATGTGTATTTTACCACAATTTAAAAACTTAAAAACACACATACAGAACATTTAAAAACACAGCTTAATTGATAGAATGCTAGAGCAGGGATCATAAGATTGGGTTGCTGTTCTAACTTTGGTGAGTGTGAATCTTATTTCGAACTTACTGATAAATGAGAAGCATTATTTTGAGCATTTTTTAAAAGGATGGTATTGTTATTGACTATTGACATAATTACATTATTAAAACACTATACTTTGAAGAAACATTTAACCTGACAAATTTTAGGCAAAACAGATGGCAGAGAAACTCCCCTGTCAGCTCCTAGCAACACCCTAATAGGAGAAGAGGCAAACCTGAAAAATGCAGTAATTTACTTAAAAGCAAAAAATAATAAAAATAATAACAGTAAATCCATGACACACACTTCACTTGCCATTAGGGATGAATTTGGATGGGTCTTAGAGCCTTAGACTATGAGTCAAAACTAAATTTGAATTTGGATGATTTTCTTTTTCATATAGTATATTTAACTCTGATCTGATGGATATATGGACAAATAAGTAATGACATGTGCACAGTAAATTAAGCTATAGCCATCTTCTTTCTTTAGGAGTTTAACCCAGGGAAAGCATTTACAGACACAATTTCTTCAGGTAATCACCCCTGCCAAAGACTGCTGTAGACCTGAGTTATTAATATAGTATTAAAGAAGAAATTTGGTCCTCTTACCTACCTGCTCTCCCTGAGCCCTGCTAACTGGACTTCAGTGTGCTTGTGTAGTGGGCTTGTTGCTAGGTAACAGACATGGGGACCCCAGAAAGTCTCCTCTGGCGGTACGTATTTCCTACTGAAGCCCCAGTGTCTGTGGTCTGGAAACTGTTCCCATTACTCATTGTCTCCGTTGCTTTTTCTCTCATTTGTTTTTGTTTAGAGACCCCAACTTAACAAATGAGCTCATACATCTTTTTCCATTAACCAGCTGTGTAAAACGGAGACCCCACTTTAATGGTATGGGTTCACTACAACAGGTAATTTAATAAAGAGCATTTGGCTACTGGTACGTATCTCCACTTCATAGAAAGAGTAATGTTTAGGAAAAGCATGCAGCCATATTAAAATGTTTCATAGCAATAACATGCTGTTTTAAAGATACAGGTTTAACTGAGTAAATAAATAAGTAAAATTGCTACTTCAAAACACACCTGTTTGGGAGCAAGTGGAGAAATTGGAAAATGAACTAGGCATTTGGTGCTATTAAGAAATATTGTTAATATGTTAGAGGTGGATGACGCATTGTGGTTATATACAAGACTGTCCTTATTTTTTGTAGATCATGCTAAACGTACAAAGTGCCATAATATCTGCACATTACTTTATAAAGGTTTCACAAAAAAGTCAACTGAGCAAATATGACAAAATATTAGCAACTATTATATTTAGACTGTATGATATGTGGCTGGTAACTGTCCTATTCCTTATAGTTTTTCTATATCTAAAATTTCTCATAAAGTAATTCAGAATAGAAACAAACAAACAAACAAACCCACAACTATTCTCTTAGGAGGAAAATCTTGTGACATGGAAGGCCCATATTTTCTGCTTCTTGAAGGAATGAGAAGAATTTTTAAGGAGGAGAGAGTAGAGTAACAATCTAGGAGGAATGAGGTGGGAGAGCAGGGAAAGAAACAGTGTGATACTAAGGACTGTATGGAGTGCACTGGCCATTGAAAAGTCCCCAGTGTTGAGTGACTAATGAGTCGTGGCGTTCAGTTTGAAATTGTTGTGTTTCTGAATTGTAATTCCCTTCTTTGTGAGACACAATTATCCAGGAAATTGTGCTACACTCAAAATTATTCGTGAAAGTGGAAAATGAGTCAAGTGTCAACTTCCATGTTGCAGGAGAGTCAAGGATATAAGATGGCAAGGCAACCCATAAATTTCTCATTCCCATGAAAGCCAGACTCCTCGGTGATTATAAGAATCAGGTTTCTTAGACAACCCTGGAAACCTCTGGAAAGTTTTTGAACTTTTACAGAGACTTGAAGCAATCTCATCTTGATCTTAATGGCTGCACTTATATTGAGGCAACATATTTTCATCTTTCCTCAGGTCTAAGAAGATTGAAATAAAGTGTTATATTTCCCTATTTGTAAAAATGTAAGGTATACATTAATTTATTAATCTATACTAATAAAAGCCTAGGTGATCCTCACGCCCTCATGCGTGATGTCATCACAAGATGGCCACCACAAAATGGTCACCACAAGGTGGCCATGCGCCCAGTGGAGGCAGGGCCCAATGGCTGCTCCACATGGTGAGGCCTGAGGGTCCGCGACTCCACACAGCAAAGAGGAGGCCAATCAGGCCAGCAGGGGAGGGCAGTTGTGGGCAATTGGGCTTTCAGGAAGGGCAATTGTGGGTGATCAGGCCTGCAGGGGAGCAGTTAGGTATCAATCAGGCTGGCAGGCAGGGGAGCAGTTAGGAGCCAGCCATCCCGGATTATGAGAGGGATGTCCCAGATTGGAGAGGGTGCAGGCCGGGCTGAGGGACATCCCTCCCCCAAGCCTCCCCCTGCACAAATTTTGTGCACCAGGCCTCTAGTCAGATAAAAAAATGAGTAGAATTCATTTACTGTGTCAGTCATTCAATACATTTATTGAACAAAGACAGTACTGTTTTAGAGCTAAAGACTGATATAGTAGCAGTGTTTTATTTTGTCATGATTGCAAAAGAATTGGTTTTAAATATCACCTGAAGATAGTGCCAAAAGAATTTATTGATGGATTAAATATGAGATTCAAGAGAAAAAGAGGAGTTAACAATGACATTACAGTTTTTGGCTTGAGTGTCAGGAGGCTTGAGTTGTCCTTAACTGATATGGGAAAGACTATGAGAGGGGCAGGTTTGAGAGGATTAATAGAAGATTAGGGTGTGGATGTGTTAAATGTGAGGTACTATTTGACATCTAGAGGAGATATTTAGAAGGTAGATGAATATATGAATCAGGAGTTACAGGAAAAGTTTGGAATAGAGACCTAAGTTTGGAGTGTGTGTGTGTGTGTGTGTGTGTGTGTGTGTGTGTGTGAGTGTTGATTATAGATGTTTTAAGGGTAACTGGAACTTGTTTTAATTAGGGACATGGGAATGGCTATCATGAAGAAAAACGTTTATTATACTCTCAGTTCCCTAGAAACAAGAGGCATGGTCTGTAGGGCCACACAGGGAAGTGCCACGGTGAGATGGGCAGGCGGACTGACAGAGAAGGAAATCATGGGCAAGAGCCTTCCCTTTGGTTTCCATGGGAAGGAATGGGCAAGGCAGGGTAAACAGGCCTGTTGAAGGACTGGCTGATTGGACTAATTTCCACAAGCTCTGGGGCCTAGCTATATATCTGGCAACAGGCAGATTAGGGATGATGAGGACAGATGCTTGGTGGCTCTGAAGTGGTTGGTTTGCATCTGAAAGGCATGCTCACAGGCAGGCAAGTTGTTTACTATCTCTAGGAATTATCTGGCTCTGGCAGTCAAGTCCCTCCAGGGCCAGCAAGGCCCCAAATGTCAAAGCATCGGCATCCAGAAAATAAAGGACTGTTATTGTAACAGTATTTAAAGTCATGAGCATAGATGAGATTGGAGCCCTGGGCCCTTTAATCCGGAGGTCAGCAAGATGGAAAAGATCCAGCAAAGAAAACAGATAAAAGGAAGAAAAAAAGTCAGCAGAGAATTTGAAGGGAAACCAGCAGAATGTGTTATCTAGAAAGTCAAGTGAATAATTTCCAGAAGGAAGGAAACTGTGCCAGACGCTACTGACAGGCCAAGTAAACAACACTTGGGTCATTGGCGACCTTTGCAAGATTCATTTTTGGTGTAGGGCTAGGGACCAAAGTTCAAATGAATGAGATTTAAGAGAGAATAGGAGGGAGGAACTAGGACAGTGTAGCAGTCACTCCTTTGAGGTGTTTTGCCCTAAAGGGAGCATGGAGATGAACCTGGAGTGAGGTGAATATGTCGCAGGAGGCTGAACCAGCTGGTTTTGTTCTTTCTCTTGTTTGCTTTTTTTTTTTTAATCCTCACTGGCGGATATGTTTTTTATTGATGAGAGAGAGAGAGAGAGAGAGAGAGAGAGAGAGAGAGAGAGAGAGAGAGAGAGAGAACATTGATGTGAGAGAGAAACATGGATCACTTGCCTCCCACATGCACCCTGATCATCCTGACAGGAAAAAGCCACAACCTTGGTATGTGTTCTGACCAGTAATTGAACCCGTGACCCTTGGGTACATGGGACGATGCTCTAATTAACTGAACCACACTGGCCAGGGCTCAGCTGAGTTTTTCACCATGTTCCCAAACTAACAGGACTTTGTGCAGGATAGAATTCATGAACAAATCTGAGTGAGAGTGAAAGCAAGTTTTATTTAGGTGGAGAAGTAGAAGCCAGGACTTGGGTTCCTGGAAACGGAATCAGGGGGTGAGCCTGGGCAAGCTGCCGCTGCTCCCTGGTTGCAAGTCTTGCAGGCTGCTGCTGTGAAAGAAGTGAAGTTCACGTCCGAGTGGACGCAGGCAAATGCCAGCGAGTTGTGCACAACAGTCAGTCACTTCTTGGGATATGATGTGCTTCCCAAGGTGGGTTGTTCCTGAACTTTGTGGTGCCCACTTCTGTCTCTGCCTTCTGGTTGGAAGGGGGTCTCGTTCCCAAGATCGGGTGGAAGCGCTCCCACTGGCCTCTGTTTTTCCAGTGCAAGAGTGACCAGCTTGCAGCTTGTTCTTTTAGCTGATGCTGATCTGATGTGTTTACTAGTAACTGGATGGGAGACAACAATCTGCTTTGTATGAAGTGAACGAGACTACCCCGTCCCCTGTTTAATTTGGGCATTGCATTGTAAATGACGGAAAGTGAGAGGAAGAATTGTAAATCTATAAACATAGGACATAAACTAGAAGAGTATGATCCTGATTAAATGGCTTGTTGCATCTTATGAACAAATACATGTGGGAAGAGAAAGACCTGAATGTGATGACATTCAGTAAACATTTTACTGCTTCTTCCAATAAGCAAAGCATGAGTTGCCTCCCAGCATGTTCTAAAGGTGAGAGAGGGAGCTAGGGAAACTGTGGATTCAGCATTTGACTACATTGAGAAATGCTAAATAGTCTCCCAGGGAGTTCCTTAAGCAAGTGGTTTAGGAGGAGGACGTGCACAGGCACACACACCCTCCGCACTTAACACGCTTATCCTCTCCAATCCCTGACAGATCACCATCTTGGGAATTACGTTCCCGGAACCGGGACGCTTTTATTCAGGCAGCTTATTCTTCTGACCTTGCAGTTGTTCTATGCCAGTCACAATGACGTGTCCCCTGATCTTCTCTTATAAATAAAGACAATTTACTCATCAGCTGTCAAGCAGTGCCTGGAGGATACCTATTTTTTTTTCATGTTCCTAACTTAATGTGCAAAGTAGGTGGGGTAGACCTCCCAGGCATGATAGGATTCTGGGTCTGATGGGAAGATAGAATGTGCTCCTACTGCAGGTAAAGATCATCTCTGAGAGTTGCCGGTCCAGTGCTCAGGTGTGAAGGACGCAGGCCTGGGCCCCGTGACCCACACGGGGGGCTGCTGGCAGATTCTCTGGGAGGTCTTCTGGGGCCTGGGACTCATCAGCCCGGGACTGCAGCTCACTCAAAACTCACCCAGCACAGGGTCTACAGGTAGGAACATGGGCAATGGCTTTCCTCTTTTAATGAATCCCCCACCACCTCCAAGACCCTAGGTGCTTTTCAGATGCCCAGTGACCATGTATCACCTCCCTTGGGTGAACATTTGGCATCCAAATCCTAGTTGATTCACTTGGGCCTTACAAGTCATTTACCTTTTAAATAGCCCATTGACTGCCCAGGAAGCAGCCATTTTCAAGCCAAATTGTCTCACCTGGGTCATGCCTGTCTCTTGCAGAGAGCTATCACCAGAAAATATCTGGCAGACAAAAAGGATTTAGTTGTAGAAAAGGCTCCTGTGTTATCTTTTATGCTCTTCACAACTCTTTTTTCCAAGCCTCCTATCCATTATGAAAATATATCATAATTAAGAAAAAGAACGTTGCAACATCTAGAGTTCCCTAAGGTCCTGATTTAAAGCAGGTGGACTTTCCTCTGTGCCCTTTCTTGCCATGGAAACAGAATCCACACTCTATGGCCAGTGTTCAGGGAAGGGAGTTATTAGTGTTTATCATAGGGATAGCCAGCCCTGCTTCCCAATTCTCCTTTTTTTTTTTTTTCCTGGTATGGATTACAGATTAAGCTTTATTCAGGCTCAGAAACTCTTGATTTATGTCACTAATAAGTATGTGCTTTGTGTTTCAACCAGTGTGAACTGCTCAGAATACATGATGTGCTGGTTGTAAATTGATAACCAGGTATTGTAGATCATGGGGAGCTCAGAAGGAGGCAACAATCTGAATCACATTCATACAATATGGCCTGGCCCCCAACAAGCAAATCCAAGCGTGGTTTGTGTAAACCAGATTACCCAGCATGAATCTTGCTTATGAATGAAACTATACCCTAGGAACCCATATCTCTCAAATGGAAAATGGCTCCATTACTGTCTGCCTTATGGGAAAATGAAGGTCCCTATGCATTAAAGGTAGACTTCCAACACCACATGAATAAGCTTCATACAGAAGGGTACAGTGTCTTTTTCCAGCATTTTCACAGGGAAAAAAAAAGCATGATGTGCACAGGAGAAGCAACTGCAATTCCATCCAAGCCCAGCCACGTGTATGCTATCTCTTTGCTCAGTCTCCTTTCCGAGTTCACTGCTTTCACCAATCGAGATCTCACAGAAAGATGCTGCATCAAAGCTTCAGTTTTGTTCATTGCATTATGGCTGCTTCTCAGAAAACATTTGTGATAGTCATAGAAATGGAACACGATTCATGGAAATTCACAAGAAACACTAATGAAGTTGAAATGCCTTTGTGTCCATCCTGGAACTCTGGGACCCCCATGGAACTGCATTTTAGTGCAGGTGGCAAGGTACTTGAGCTTTTCACAGTGACTAATGGTTCCAATAAGTTCGAGTAGGGAGGGTGATGATTGCTGTGATTACCCTAAAATTTGCCTAATTGTTAGAGTCCTTTGGGAATGGTTATTTTTTTGAGATATATTTTTACAGATTTCAGAGAGAAAAGGAGAGGGAGAGAGAGAGATAGAGATAGAGAGAGATAGTTCTCACAGATGAGAACTATTGATCAGCTGCCTCCAGCATGCCCCACCCTGGGGATTGAGCCCACAACCTGAGCTTGTGCCCTGACTGGGAAAGAAACCGTGACCTCCTGATTCAAAGGTCAACACTCAACCACTGAGCCATGCCAGTCGGGCTGGGAACAAGTTTTAAGATTTATATCAATAACTAGAGGCCTGGTGTATGAATTCGTGCATGGGTGGGGTCCGACTGGCCAGGGGGGAGGGGCCAAGGGCAGTTGGCCAGCCAGTCCCACCCCCTGGTCGAACTGCCAGTAGAGGGGACAATTTGCATATTAGGCTTTTATTATATAGGATTGTTTTCCCAGAAAATGAGGGACATCAATAATCTGGTTGCCTTTTTCCATTGTACACGGGCAAAGGGATAATCCACTTTCTCTGAAGTTCTGAATCATAATATTAAATATCACAAGAAAATAAAAGCATGGCACTCTACCAGGACTGTCAATTGAGATAGAAAACCTGATTAGCAACAAATTTGGCACTCGAGACTTCTACAAATGGGGTGAATTGCCAAAGGCATGTCTCACTGAGGTAACATTGACTTTCATTCAATTTTGGCAGAAGTATGTGTTACTGGATATGGAACATTAATTGTTTTCTTAGGAACTGGCAGTATACATATAATTTTTAGTATGATATGTAGCTGAATCTATATATCAGAGTTGACTATTATTAAGTGCTTAAACTTTTAAAGACATTGTGCAATATTTACATATTATCTATACTAGCACAAAGCATATAGGGCATGCTTAGGTTAATTACTGCCAGAAAGATTTTGGAGGTCTTGACATATTTTCAATTTCAATAAGAAAAATTCACCCTTGCTAGGAGTGGTATGCCAATAACTAATTTCTATAGATGAAAATATATGACTGTATAAACCAGAGGTTCTCAACCTGTGGGTCTCGACCCCTTTGGAGGTCAAATGACCCTTTCACAGGGGTTGCCTAAGACCATCCTGCATATCAGATATTTACATTATGATTCATAACAGTAGCAACATTAGAGTTATGAAGTAGCAACAAAAATAATTTTATGGTTGGGTCACAACATGAGGAACTGTATTTAAAGGGCCAGAAGGTTGAGAACCACCTTAGCTGTCAAAACAGATGGCCTGGGTCTATCATGACACTCCTTAGGAAAGTAGGAATTGTAAATGAAAAGTTTTGGGAGGCATGGGAAAGGTCAAGTATCCCATCCTCCTCACTCTGTTTTATCACTAATGCGAAACTCTCAAATATTTATGTTTTTCATTTTCTTACAAAGTCAAAATATGAAGCTGAGGTAATTACCACATCCGATAAAGGCTAGGAACAGAGTTGAGTACAATGAAAAATTTATCATTGAACATATTTGATATAGCATTTTCGTCATTGTCTTTTTAAAAATAGACACAATTTTCCACCTGCAGAGCCTTAAGATCTGCTGGAGATGTGTCAGGGACCCTGATAGCACAGTGAATGACTGGGGAGGCCCCAGGAAATGTCACTGAGCCTCCTGCTCTGAACTCTACAAGGAGCAGCCCCACCTTTATTTCTCCATAATCCCACTTTTAAAGAAAGAAGCTTCTGCTATTTAAGGAAGTTGGCAAATGAATGGGCTATTTTCATTTATTTAATACCAATAAGACATTAAAGAATATTACAGAAAACAATTTAAAACATGGAAACCTATTTTTGACATATTTTTAAATTTAAAAATTGATAGCAATATACTATGAACATTATAAGCCCCTTTTGCAAATATAATCATTTTTACACACACATACAAACAAAAGATGATTAAATAAAAAACTAAGTCATATTGAGGGCAGAGTATTGGGGAGTGAGTTACTTTATTTCATTATTTTTGCTTAGTATTTTTTTAACGTTTTGTTTTGAAATAATTCTAGATTTACAAGAAGTTGTGAAAATAGTACAGAGAGGTCCTGTGTATACTTGACACCATTCTTCCAATGGCAATAGCAATAGTAACATAATTATAGGATGATATCAAAACCAGGAAATTAACATCAATACAACTCACAGACCTTATTCAGAGTTCTCCTATTTGCGTGCACTTATTTGAGTGTGTGTACAACGTTCTATGTGATTTTACCACATGCAGATTCGTGCAATGACTACAAAAATTGAGATATAGAACAATTCCATCACCACAAAGATTCCTCAGACTCTATTTAAAAATTTTAATTGATTTTAGAAAGAGAAAGGGAGAGAGAGAGAGAGAAACAATCAACTGCTTCCCTCATACGTCCCAAGCAGGGATGGAACCCATAACCTGGGTAGGTGTCCTGACCAGGAATCGAACTTGCCACCTTTTGATGTATGGGATGATGCTCCAACTAAGCCACACCAGTCAGGCCCTCATACTCTGTTTTGATAGTCAACACCCCCAGCCTTGTTTCCAACTTAGATCAGTTCTCTATTCCCATCTCTGTGATATGGTCATCTCAAGAATGTTATATACATGGAATAATAGCATGTAGCCTTTTGAGACTGGCTTTTTTCCCACTCGGCATAATTCCCTCGAGTTCCACCCAAATTGCAAGTTGTTCCTTTTTATTGCTGAGTAGTGTGCCACGGGTATGGCTGTACCACAGTTTGTTTCGCCAGTCACTCATTGAAGAAAATGCGGGGTATTTCCAAATCTGTAGTCTTTATTGCAGATAAAGATACTGGGAATATTCATGAAATATTTTGTGTGTGTGTGGATATACATTTTCATTTCTCTGGGATAAATGATCAGAAATTAGATTTCTGGTTCTTATGCTAAATATGTTTAGTTTTTAAAGAAATTGCCAATATATGTTCACAGCATCACAATTTACAAAAGCTAAGACTTGAAACAGCCTAAGTGCACATTAACAGATGAGTGGATAAAAAAACTGTGGTACATCTACACAATGAAATACTATGTGGCAATAAAAAAGAAAGAACTCTTACCAATTACAACAGCAGGGAGGGACCTGGAGAGCATTATGCTGAGAGAAATAAGTCAGTCAGAGAAAGACAAGTATCACATGATCTCACTCATATGTGGAATCTAATGAACCAAATAAACTGATGACCAAAAATAGACCCAGAAACACAGAAGCTTGAACAGACTGTTGAGCCTTAGAGGGAAGGCAGGGGAGGGTGGGTAGGAAGAGATCAACCAATGAACTTGTATACACATATGCAAAACCCATGGACCCAGACAATGGGTGGTGAGGGCCTGGCGAGGGCTCCAAGTGGGGGGACGAGAGCAGGTGGAAGAGGTTAATGGGGGGAAAGGAGGACCTATGTAATACTTTCAACAATGAAGATACAAAACAAAATAAAATAAAATAAGAAATTGCCAAATTCTTCTTCAGAGGGGCAGTACCAGTTTACATTCCCACCAGCAATACACGAGAGAAGCAGTTTCTCTGCATCCTCACCAGCATTTGGGATTGTCACTCTTTATTTTACATGTTCGAGTAGACATAGGGACATCTCATCATAGCTTTAATTTGCATTTTCCTAATAGTTAGTGATGTTGAACATACCACCTGGATAGTTTCTTTGGTGAAATGTCAGTTTATATCTTTTGCCCATTTTCTAACTGGACTGCTTGCTTTTTCACTGGGAAAATTTGAGTGTTCTTTATGCATTCTGAGTCCTTTGCCAGTTAGTGGTTTCCAAAGGTTTTCTTCAGGTCTATAGCTTGTCTTTTTGTCCTCTTGACAAGGTTTTTCACTGCACGAATGTTTTCATTTTGATGTTTTATTCACTATTGCATCTAATGAGCCTGGCAGGGTGGCTGGTACCTTGGAGGCATTCGGGAAATATCTGGTGAAAAGAAGAAGAAGGAGAAAGAAGAAGGAAGAGTGAGGGAAGTGGCAAGGGGTGAAGGAGGAGAGAAGGAGAGAGCAGAGAAGAATAAAGAAAAACAGAGCATCTATCCCTAGAAACAGTTCCCCGGGGAAATACAACATCACCCAGACTCCATACAGAGCACTTTTTTTTTTTAATATTACAAAGGCGGGGTTCACACATCCGCATGCCCTCTGCAGAAACACTCCCCACCTGAGCCCACAGGCTTAGAAAGGTTTGTCTCTTCACCTTGTAAACTCTCAGGGATGCAACTACCAGAATTGTGCTTGTGGCATTTCCAAGACCTTTCATCCTATCATTTTTGGTTGATACAGAAGGAACAAGACATGCCCCCCTTACAGCAAACCTGGTGTCCCTGAGACTCTGGGAAGACAGAAGATGAGCAGACGCTGACTTGTCCCCGGGAGAGTCCTCTTGAGGCCTCGGGGAAGTTCTTATTAGAAACCGTCAGGCAGCGTAGAGATGCAGTGATTTACGGTACACGAAAAAATGCTGAGGGAATCCTCAGACAGGAGCCTTCGCAAAGATTGCTTAGAATTAGAAGATAAAAAATACATAGTCTGGGGGGAGGTAATGTGACAGTGTCTCGTGAAATGAGTGGCCATGGCACTTCGATGGGAGGATAGGCAGCCCCTCTTAGGAAGGGCTGCTGTAACTTGGACCTGCACAAGTGCAGGGGGAGGAGGCTGAGAGGGCGGGTGCAGTAGCCACTCTGTCTTGATCAGCGTGTAGGACTCAGGGTTGAAAAATGGATTCATTTGCTGGCCTTATAAATATTGAGATGCACTCTTTAATAGAAGCTGAGAGCTCCTTCTCCCTATTCCTCTCCAGCCGGCCTGTGTGTTTCTGCATTGAGTACCATCCCCGGTTTCTTCTGTGAAGACCAAAGGAAGTCCCAAAGGGAGTACACCAGTTCCCAACAGGAAGAGCTTCTAGGAAACTCCCAATTCCATCTCGCATCATCCCACTTCTCGCCACCTTCTCCTCTACTACACTGGTCCGGACACCATTGTTTCTCACGTGGATTATTGCAATACCCTTCCTTTTAGTTGGTCCCTGTGTTTCCAAAATTGCACACCCACCCACCCATATTTATATTCAGCACTATGACCAGGAGGGCCCTTTTAAAGATCAAATCAGATCACACCATTTCTGCTCTCTGTACTCTGAAGTATCCCAATTCACTATGAGAAAAAAAATAGTACTTATGATAGCCTATAAGGCCCTTGCTCTTTGGTAACCACCCCCAGCTAATCTAACTCCACCTCTCTAACATCTCACTTTCAACCTGAAGTGGATCTCTTATAAAAGAACTAGGGGCCCAGTGCATGAATCCACAAGGCTGTGGTGGCCACAGAGGCGGGTCTCAGCCCATCCTCCACGCCCCGCCCAGCCCCTTCCACGGTGGCCCCCAATGCCCTGTCTGCAGGCTTCCCCTCCTGCAGAGGCTCCCACGTGCTGACAGCGCCAGCCCCGCTCACACCAGCGGACCGTGTGGAGCGACTGGGGCCAGCACCAGCAGTGGGTGCAAGCGGGGCCGTCGCTGGCAGCGAGTGCGAGGGGCAACTGCTGGCCCCAATCGTACCTCAGGAGCAGGGGGAGGTAGAGAAGCCCTGAGGGGCAATCGGGGCAGGCAGCCACCGCTCCCACCCACTGACAGTGCCGGGCACCGGCAGCAGCAGGTGCCTGGTGGCACTGCAGTGCTTGGGAGCAAAGAATTTTCAGTAACCACCAGCGGTTCACCCCAATGACAGCCACCAGCACCCCACCTTGGTCTGGCAACCCACTCACCTGTTCCACCATCCCGCCATGGTCAGTGCCTGCCATGTTCCACGCTCTGACACCTGCTGCTGATGCCCACCATGTCCCACTTGCACCCCCTGGTGGTCAGCGCACGTCATAGTGACTGGTTGTTGAGTTTGGTTGCAATTCAATCTATTTGCATATTAGGGTTGTATATATATATATATATATATATATATATATATATATATATATATATATATATATATGTCTTTTTTTCTTACTCATTTGGCCACCTGATGTCTTTTAGAGCATTTAATCTATTTACATTTAAAGTGATTATTGATCAGTATGTACAGTACCTATTGACATTTTTTTATTCATATTTTTATCTTATTTTATTGCTATTTTAATTTTTATTTTGGCTTCAATATTAAAAGAGGTGAAATTATACTGAAAGGCTATTATATAAGGTAAAAATTGTTGACAATGCTTCCAAAATTTTCCAGAACAATCAGATAAGGATGGAGAGCTTTGTAGTTGTCATTTTCGTCACAGATATTTAGTTCAAAGCCCAAGTATTTATATTTTATTTCAAAGCTTTCAAAGCTCCAAAGAAAATTATTTTCCTGCTTAGTTTAAAAGTCCACTTTTTAAAACCAACCGCAAACTCTAAGGAGTTTTTCAGAAACCTTAAATATGATTGGATGTCTGAGAGCACTCAGTTTGTAAGCAGCACATGACTTCAGTTGCTTCAGGGACCAGGCTGAAGGTGAAAGCAGAGAGGGAGAGTGGGGTTTATTATTCTGCTGCTGTGAGCCAGCTCTTCCAGATCTGCCAACCCCCACAGCCAGAGCTCTGAGGCTCTCCTTAAGGGTCCCCATAGGTTTTGCTACCACTTTATTTTATTTTACAGTTGCCTTACAATAGGGAAGGACACAACATTTACTAAAATGTATGATGCTACTTTTAAAAGAGACTTTAACTTTTATTAAAGTAAAAAGACTAATTTAGTCATTTTTCTTTTTGAGTCTAACATATTTGTAAAATAATTTTAGGGCTATGAGTTTATGGTCATGTCCATGGGTCAGCAAGAACTGTTGGCTTAAGATGGATCCTATTGTTTTAATCATCCAAACAGATTCAATGGTGCTTTTCATCCTCTCCACCTCCACACAGCCTGCTTTTAGCCTAGACAAGAACACTGTGTGTCAGGACCAAAGACATCTCTGCACTGAGGCCTGACACATACTGTTGGGATGTGCAAGTTATGAGTAACATAAAACTGCATTTTCAAATATATTTATACTAGAGGCTTGATGCACAAAATTTGTGCACTTAGGAGAGGGTCCTTCAGCCAGTCCTGCGCCCTCTTGCAGTCCCAGAGCCCTTGGGGGGATGTCCCACTGCCACAGAGGTGGGAGAGGCTCCTGTCACCACCACCACCACCGCTGCCGTGCTTGCCAGCCATGAGCCTGACTTTTGGCTGAGCTGCGTTCCCCCTGTTGGAGCGCACTGACCACCAGGGGCCAGCTCCTGCATTGACCGTCTGCCCTCTCGTGGTCAGCATACATCATAGTGACCAGTTGTTCTGCTGTTCAGTCAATTTGCATATTAGCCTTTTATTATATAGGATTTGATGTTTGATAAGAGGAGAACACGGGTAGTTTGGTAAGTGGGAATGGAGAAGGTGGAAATAACTACAATTTCAAGAAACATTTGAAGTGGCAAAGTTGGCAAGCATTATTCCCTTTAGGACTTCATGTGTGATATGCCAGTGTGTACCCATGAAAGCATGCCCATGAGTGTGTGCACGTGTGTGTGCTTTGAGGATATAGACTAGGAAAATGTGGCTATTTTATTTGATTAACCTTCAGAATCAACTGATTAATTGCAAATGATCTGTTGAGAGTCTCTGAGCAAAATATTTGCCATTAATTACACATACTTAACATTTACTAAAACTCTCAACCCAGCTGCATTAATTTTAGAAAAGTAAATGTAACCGAATTCCTACTGTCTGGGTAGAATAATGGTCATATGTCTCCCTGTGGTCCACTGGACACTGGGCATGGCGTAGTTTAACAGGGCCCACCCTACACTGAGCCATCGCTGCTGATGCCCCTGCACCCATGTCCTGGTCATTTTCAGCTTAGTCTCCAGTTCAAGAATGGCACTTTCAACAAAAGGGGTTTTGGAGGTCCTCCAGATCACAGAACCTTGATCCACTATGCATTCAACCAGGCCACAGAAGGCCCCTGCTGGAGAGGCCGGACAGAAGCTGACAGGATGAGGTTAATAAGTTAAGTAAGCAAACAACATTTTACAGTGCACATTCAAGCCAGGCCCCTGGGTAAAGCAATTGGAATGTTGATGAAATACATAGGCACACAAGAACACGAGGGCTTTATGACAAGAAGGGCCATTCCCCAGAGAGTCAGATATGGTGCCTAAGGTGCTTGTGGCATCCATAAAGGTGGGAGAGCCTAGCTGAGACCACAGCCACGACACTGAAATCCCAGGCAACCAACAAGCCCTGAGTCCTGGCCTCAGATCCAGGGCTCTAAGGGACCCAGGTTGCAATCCCCTCCTTAGATCCCCTCCAATGCTCCTCTGGCTGTCTCTGCTGTGGAAACCAGTACTTTCTGGTTGTGAAAGACAGTTATTACATATGTTAAAATTTACAAAGGAATAGTATTTAAAGAAAGGCGTAACCCTTTCACCTCTAAATATATATCTAGACTTAATTGATGTACCTGATTATTTGCCTAATGGCTATCAAAAATCAAACCATGTGATAAAAAAACAAATATTGAGTGTGAGGCACGAAGGGGTAGAGTCACTTGCCCTAGGCCCCAGCTGGAAAGGGTTGGAGCTAGACACTGACCGCAGTTCTGTGGCTGGAGATGCATTTGAAAAGGTTGACAGGTAGAAATGCTTCCAGCTTGAGAGATTAGCATGAACAAAGAGAGGTCCATGTAACAGCACATGATCGAGTAACCTGAGCAGTGGGTACAGCCGGTGGAGAACATGGAGGGAAGCTCATCCTTGTCCAATTCTGAGGTCCCCCAAAGCTGCCTGGGAAGGCTGGCCACACCTGAGATGGTAGGACATCTGAGTGCTCAGCCTTGTAGAAAGCAGCACTCAGTTAGGTCTAAGCACAGGTGGGGCCTGAGTGAAGACCCTACACAGAACACAGTTAAAAACTGCACAGAACAACCTTTGCCCTTGATGAGCTTATGTCCATGGAGGACATACGGAAACCATGCAGCATCATGGCACTGAGTGCCAAATCCCAAGCTCAAGAATCTCTTCGTCTGGAGTTGAATGTTAGTGAAATGGTTGTCTTTGTGAAAAGCAAACCGTGAACACACTAAACTTGTTCCAAAACAAATGAAAACATTTAATCTGGAGAGAGAATTTATAAAAATGCCAAGTGAGTAAGAGAGTGGTGCGGAGGCACCTCCCCATTGCAGGTGGAGAAGCTCTGAGTCCTGCTTCCACACACCTGCGTGACTCTGGGTAGAATGTCACCTGCTGGCCCCACTGTCTCATCTGTAAGTCCAGTGATGGTTTCACCTGAGCTTGCAGGCCTTTGTAGATAAACATGGGCCTTTGGTGATGAACACCTTACACGCACACAAGCTTCTCTGGATTGTACTTCAAGCTTGCAGTATGTTCACTAGCATCCTAATCTGCGATGGCATCACTTGGCAATCTCATAAGAAAAGAGTTGTCTGCAGTTCTGCTGAAGTGTAGCATGATCCCAGAAGTAGCCCTCTTGTATTGGAGCTTATTTGTCCTTTTATTAAACACTAAATTCTGCACCCTTATGCTCTCAGCCAGCTCTTAAAACTATTGGTAAAATGCAGTTAACACCCAGAAACAAAAGCCTGAGCTTATAAAGGAACTCATAAAAAACGTCCTGAAATAATTCCAAATGAAACACAAAATTGCCACCTAATAACTGAGGAAAGTGAGTCCCAAGGCCTGAGCTTTCTCACCATCGCTTCTCTCGCCGACATATGTATTTTTATGTGCTTGAGCATGGCCCATCGTCCAGTTCATGAGGATGAAGCTTTCCTCTGTGTCCTTGAGCTGGTCCCTCCCGCTCTGCCCAAACCTAGCTCCATTATCATCCCACTCTCCCTCCTGAGGTATCTTCATTTTTCTGTCTGACCAATAGTTTCCTCCACTCAATCTAGAAACATCTCACACTCTCCCTTTCTGAATATACTGTATCTCATCAATCCTAAGACTTACGTTTTTTCACATTTAACATCTCTAAAATCAGGGTGTTTCTTACAAGGAAGGCCCTTTATAATTTCACTGAACATTTTTTCTTCTTTCTTGGAACATAAACAGTGGTGTGCCTTATAGCTGATGACATCTTAGATCAGACACAATACAAAGCAAGGCCCTTCTTTGTCCCCCTTCTCCACCCCCCCCCCAACCCCACCACCATACCACCTGCCTTGGGGTGGGCTCTTGAGGTTGTCAGAAAAACAGGATCACTTGGATATCTTAGTTAATGAGGATTTAGTATAAGCTGCCACAGACAGAGGAAAGGGCCTCAGCGGTGCCCCTGCCCACAGAACTGCAAGGTTATGGCTCATTGGTGAGCGGCAGGAGCTCTAATGATTCCACACAGCGCGGTGCTGATGGCCCAGGAGCAACTCTGGTGCCAGCTCATGACTCAGCTGCCCCCTCTCTGCTTCTACAAAGTGAGCCTCACATTCCATTTCCCTCAAATGAAAGATCCTATTGGTTTGACCATTCATCACTTTCCATCAGCAAGACTCTTTTGCCAGGCTATTGCCAGGCTTATATAGATTAGACACCAACTCATTTCTGATCCAGTCACATGTGGCCAGAGCTGGGATAAGACATGGAGACTTAGAGGTAGAGAATAGGCTCAGAAGAGTCTTGGGAGGTATTTATAACGTAATAGAATTATCTTCACATCTGCCTCTAGCTGATTTTTCAGATTCTCTTTTCAATCCAAGTTTTCCAAAAGAGTGATTGAAACTTGCTGTCCCCACCTCCATCCTTCAACCCAGCTCAATCAAGACTCCCTCCCAACTGCTGGAGAGCTTGCTCATTCTTGCCAAGGCTTGGGGTAGGCTTGTGTTTGATTAATCCAGTGAACACTCTGCAGTCTAGACCTTCCCAGGTGTTGGGACTGCAGCAGAAGCCACAGTAACGTTGTTCATGCCCCCCAAACCCCCTTCATCGGGGCATATATCCATCTTCTAGGTGCTTCAAGAATTGACTGCTAAGGGCTCACAGCACAGCCTCTCCCCAGAGAACAACCTTCAGCCGATGGGAGCTCACAGGTGACACCTGCCTCAATGCTGTGGGGCTGGTTATGCTCCAGAGTGCCCCATGGGTCAGACTCAAGCCAGAGGCCAACTACACCCCCATCTTCACTTATCCTCTTCCCCTGCTCATTCCTTTGCCCCTCACATTTTTATAGGTTTTTCTTAAGAGGACTTTATAAATAAACCTCCCAAAGAAGCTCCACCTCAGGCTGTTTCTAGGGAACCAACTAGGATACCTTGTGCCTTGCAAATCTCTGCTCCCTTGATTTCCTTGTTACTACACTCTCCTCCTTTTCCCATCCTGTAATTCTTAGCGTTTCCTGGAGTGGCAGACTCAGTTCTCTTTCCCACTCCACGGCAGCAGTTCCCAAACCAGTAAACTGACACTCCTTCAATAACAAGTATTTTGTAATGCTCTCTTTATTATCCTGAAGATGCCTTCTATATATGTTTGTATTCGTATGTATGGTTAAATGTCAAATACAATGCAAACATGTGACTTTAAATATAAACTGTAATTTCATCAGTTCATTATTAAGATAGAGAAAATACTTATAAATATGAAAGGTTAAAATGTAAACTAGGAAGAAAGAATGGTATGGGAGTGAAGAATATTACACTCTGGGATCAGACTGCCAGGGGTTCAATTCCACAAGATTTCATTTAATAGCTGTGTGGCTTTGTGCAAATTACTTTAGCTCTCTGTACTTCAAATTCCTATTTACCCATGCAATAGTACTGTTATAAATTTTTTGTTATTTAAAAAAATTCATGTGTGAGCACAGTGCCTGGCATATGTGAGTTTTAACTTACGTTTTTCAGACATAAATCATATTTTCTTTTGTTCTAGCACAGTGGTTGACCTCTTATTTATTTACTTATTTACTTGCTTATTTATTTATTTATTGCAGGCCAGATAGTAAATAATTTAGGCTTTGTGGACCATACACAGTCTCTGTTATATATTCTTCTCCTTTATTTATTTATTTGTTTGTTTTTACAATTCTTGAAAAATGTAAAAACTTAGCTTGCGGACCTTAGCTTGCCAACTCTGTTTTGGTTAAAGACAGGCAGTTTAATATGGAGCATTAAGAAAAGTTTCCCATTTGCACCACATTTTTCTTTTTAAGACTGTAAAACATTTAAACATGAAGAAAAGTATGAATGGTGATATAATTCGTAGTTTTCACCCAGCCATAAAAATATCAAATTTTACATATTTACTTTAGTTTTCCTCTTTTCCTGACTACACATAGCAACTATCCAGAAGTTACTGTGTACTCTCAACCCCCTCCCCATGGCCATTCACCAAAATCAGTTCTTTCTCCTCAGACCCAACGTGAAACTACAGTTCCCAGACATTTGTGCATTTAGGTGTGGACACATGACCGAATGCTGGCCCCTGGAATGTGGGTGGAACTATGTCACTTCTGTGCCCAAGTAGGGACTTGTAGATATGCCTTGTACCTGACTTGTAGATATGCCTTGTACATGACATCTGCCACCTGAAGAGAGAGGGCCCAAGGTCCACACAATGGAAATTGCCAGGTTCCTTGAGTGGCCATGTAATATCAGGAACACCTATATTAGACTGTGATGTAAATGAGAATAAATAAGCATTTATTACATTAAAGCCATTAAATATCAGGGATTATCTGTTAGAGTGGCTGGTGGTATATGATTTTCAATATGATCCATGATTTTATAATTTTATTAAATGAGTATTTATTTATATGCAATACATAGTACCACTATGTATTTCAAAATTTTGAAAATTTGAACAAATGGTTAAAAAATAATATAGGGTGTCCCCCCAAAATATATATGCACCCTTTGAATAATTACAAAGACAATGTTTATTAAAATACATTTTATTTTCAAAATTGAGCTATCAGCTGTTAAAATATGTATACACTTTTTAAAACACCCTCAACTCATTTTTTTAATTTCATTTCACAACTCATTTTTTTGTGTGTGTGTGTGTGTGTGTATGTGTAGGTGTAGATGTGTGTGTGTGCTCAATAGTATATCTTTGAGATCTATTCACACTGGTAACTGTTCACAGTTTATCAATGTTAATTATTTGTTTGATTTAAATAAGCTACCTTAGGCCCATACAAATCTATGGAAATATTTTAATTAATGTTTTGAAATGATAATGTGTTCGAATCTCCAAAAAGGTTTGAACTTGTTGTCAGTTGCCATATAATTAGCACTAGTCAGCCTGTGATGCATGTTGGTCAGATAGTTTATGTTTTACATTGCATTTCCACATATCTCCTTTTATAAACTTCTCCCAGCACCCCCCCATGTGAGTAAGAGGAGACTGGCCTTACCATTCCCAGCTTGGATGTGAAAAGCTGGAGAGAAATGAAGAGCCCAGCCTCTGGAGTGAGAGGCACGGGCTCACACCCCTAACGCCTGCCTGTTGTGTGACTTGTGCACATTACCTGACCACTGCCCATTCAAGGTCTTCCTTCCTGAAGTGGGAATCAAACCCTGTCTCTATCTTTGGATGCTCAGGAGGTTTGCATAGAAAGCACTTAGTCCAGTGCTGGGCACATAGTAAGCATTCCACAAATGTTAACTACTGCAGTCCCTGCGGCAGAACATGTGACTATAGTATAGGCAGTGACTATGAAACTGCATCCCTGAGCACACAGGCTCGCTGAGGAAAACCACGCTCATTAGCCTGAGCCGCTGCTTTCTGAGTCTTCCCACCGCATCTCTCCATTGTTCATGTGTTTCCTGTCCACTGGGACTTATTTACTACAATCTCTGAATATGGTTCGGTTTGGTTTTTCAATTGTAAAGCAAACTGTTTAAATCCCAAACATTCAGCCAATTTGTTCCCCACTCATGAATTTTACACGTAGTGCCACTGGCCCAGCGCTCCAGGCTTTACTGTGGCCCTGGGTCAACCACACACTTGTATTTTTCATGGGCAGCGTCCTTGTTTACTTAACCCAGGTCTTTTTCTACACGCGCCTCACGCATAGTCGCGTTCCCTTTGTGGGGATGCGCATTGTTTCCCACTCTTTTCTTTTCCTCCGGGTTACACGTCTGATGTTCCTCCTACGGCATCTTCATCCCCCTTTCCACTTCTATATTTTAGCTTCTGATTCTAAGTTGTCAACTCAGATGTCACTGAATTATAAACAGCTGTTATTGTTTAGTTTGGAATTAACGGTTTCTTAAAAACCAAACCTATACTTCAAAATTCTGTTTTTATACAGTGTGGGTTAAGAACACACCATCTTATTATTAAAAGCAAAGCGAATATCCTCTTTTCCTCGGTCATCCCACTAGTATGGTGGTACTTTTTCCCGTAACCAGGTCTTTTGACTCCAAAGCCATGCTGTGTCCTCCAGGCTTCATCACAAAGATACCAGAGCAAAGGAGAAAATAAAACCACTCTGCAAAGAGTCAATAACCTTAGGGGAAGGGCTTCAGAGAGAGAAATATCTAGCTTGTTTTCCTAATTTCTGATCATTAATTACTTATCATCCTGAATTCTTGTGAGTCACGTTTACAAATAGGGAAGCCTCTATAGGAAAAATAAAAAAATAAAAACTGAGGCAGGACAGAAGGGAAGGCCTCTCTGGCCAACAGAAGAGCTGAGGAAGCCAGAGCATGAGGTGTGGGGACTCTCATAGGAATGTGTCAGGTGAGTGAGACCCTCTTCCTTGCCCATCCCAGGGCTATTTCTGCATGTACACAGTCTCTTCCCCAGAGGGCATTCTGCCCTGTTATTTAAAGATTCAACTTCATTGGCAATGGTCCTAATTGGTCTTACTTAACAATATGCTGTGCAACGTTTCGCCCAGTTAATGCACTAAACCTCTAATTCTTTCATTTGTCTCATAGGGCAGAGATAGCACCATCTACTTCCCATGGCATTACAGAAGTATTTAGGCCTTTTCAGCTGCTCTGACTCTGTGCCTCCTACACCAGCCCTCATTCAAGATCCAAGAGATAGTATCAGGTTTAAGAGCATTAAGTTGCATGAAAATAGGGCACTGCATTTAGACATTCTCCCTGGAGACTCTGGCAGAGGCAATGTGAAATGGCCTGCTTAAAGATAGAAGTTAATTGGCAGACTTAAGAGAGTTGACCAGAATTGTAGATTTATTATCTGCTGTGATGGAGAAAGGGAGCCTATTGCATAGCTGTATATTTTTAGATATTAGGTCAAATGGAAAGTAAGTAAAGAAAGCAGTCAGCTTTTAAAAGGTATTTCTTCTTTGCCTGTAAACTGAGGTGGACACCCCGGTCAGCAAAAAGGTAAAAAGATACGGCTTCTTCCTTCTCACATCCAAGGAATTTAGTTTCCAGTCCTTTCCTGGGTGAGGAAGAGAAGAAATTCACCTTTTTTTTTTTTTTACATAATCTTATATTTCAAATTGTGTTGATACTCAGAAATCTTTGGTTACCCATATTATATAGGTAGGTAGTTTCGCTTTCTTAAAAGTACCTTATGATAATCTTATAATACAAGAATAGAGTCTTTTTTATTCATTAGATATCAAGAGAAATAATATTTTAGACATTTTTATCATAGGATTCCTGACATAGTTTTCTTAAACTCAATTCTATGGAGAAAATATTTATGTATAAAAACTGAATCCACGTAAAATGTACAATTCTATGAGTTTTGACAATTATATACATCTGAGAAACCACCACCACAACTAAGATATAGAATATTTTCATCCCCTCCAAAGATTCCTCCTGCCTGTAGCGCATCCCTCCCTCTACCCGCAGCCACAGGCGACTACCCCTCACTCACCTGTTTTTCCCAGAATTTTTTAAGCCAGAAATTTGTTTGTTTCTACTTCTGGTGATGAGTAAAAGATGGCCACAGGGGTGAAGACCTTTTCGGGTTATTTTGATAGCCCTTCCAGTACCTATGTCATTTACAAGTACTAATTCACAAAGGTATACTTTGTCGTTTTCATTTTCCTAATGCCAAATAGGGACAGATAGGACAGGTAGTGCTGAGCATTTGAGAAAAGAGGTACAATGGGAAGACCAGGTACATCCCATCTCTCCCCTCTGGTATATTGGACAACGCACATTTGGTAGCTAGAAGAGTTAGTGTAAGTGTGCGTATTGGGTGGGTTTGGGAAAACATTGGACTGAGTCAGGTGGTTTTTTCCTGTGTGGTTTCAGGTAAGTGATTCTGCTTTCCCAGTCTCTCTCACTTCTCAGGTAAAGTGAGAAAGCAGGACTAACTGATGTCTAAAGACTCTCCCAGGTCTACAAATCCATGCTGAGTCATAAATAAGTGATCATGGGTGGTTATAAGTCAAGTTAGGCAATTGGAACAAAAACAGAGAGCCAAAAATATGTAAAAGAAATATTTTATTACACTCCATATCTCTTGCAAAAATGATCCTTTCCCTCAATTGTCTGGCACAACCATAGTTCAATTGTCTTTCTTGGCTCTTTTTAACCTTCATTTTAATAATTCTATCATGTTACATTACTTTGAGAACAAAGAGAACAATACATAAAAGGCAAACAACATTAATGTCTCTATACTTAGAAAAATGCTATTTTCTTGGAGGAAGTATTATGTTTACTTTTCCTTTAAGACTATAATTTTTGTTGTTGTTGTTAATCCTCACCCATTGATTTTTTTTCCCCATTGATTTTTAGAGAGATTGAAAGGGAGAGAGGAGGGAAAGAGAGAGCGAGAGGGAGAGAGAGAGAGAGAGAGAGAGAGAGAGAGAGAGAGAGAGAAGTGAGAGAGACACATGAATTGGCTGCCTCCCTCACATGCCCCAACCAGAGCCGGCCATAGAATCTACAACTCCAGTACATACCCTTGACCAGGAATAGAACCTGAGACCCTTCAGTACCTGATGCTCTAACTACTGAGACACACTGGCCAGGTGAGACTATAATATTTTAACTCCGCTGCTGAGTCACCTTTATTTAAGAAGACTTTGAAACCAATTAATATTAAAAATTATAATTTTTAACACTTATCTTAGCAACTAGAAATAAAAGCAGAAAAAATTTGAGCCCTTTCTGAATATCTATTCCAAACAGATTACCCATACAGGTAATTGTAGTAGCATTTCAAGTTGAGTTATAATTAAAGTTATAACTAAGGTTATAACATCTACTTTTCTTTTCATAAGAACAATATTCAGAGGAGGGGCAAGTCAAACTTCAAAAGCACTTTTCTGCTTTTACAAAGATAATTCTACAATTTCTTCTAACTCTTACACAGTTTCTAACTATGGAGTCTTGAATCTTGCAAATATTCAACTCAGCTCTTTGGGGGTTTCTGACCCAGTGTGTGGATTACATCATTTCCTCCCTTTTTATGATTAACCAATGATACTGCAAATTAAGACCAAGTAAGTCCATTTTACAACTTGACTCTTTTCATTATAATAGACTTTGTGGATTTTTGGTATTTGTAATGGAACTAAAAGAAGTCACATGAGTTTTTTTGGTCTCTGTATAAACCAAATCTAAATGACATAATGTTTTTTTGTTTTTTATTTTATTTTACCCACTCAGCAAACTAAGACAATGAGAAGATATATTTTAACTGCAAAAAAAGTTGAATATTTTCCTTTGTTAAGAGTTTTTAAATTTTATTTTAGAGAGAGAGGAAGGGTAGGGGAGAGAGATAAACACTGATCAGTTGCCTCCAGAATGAGACCTGACTGGAGATTGAGCCTGAAACCTAAGCACGTGCCCTGACAGGGGATCAAACTTGCAACCTTTCAGTGTATGGGACGATGCTTCAATCAACTGAGCCACACCAGCCAGGGCCAATGTTGAATATTTTCTAACATAATTTTGGAACATGGGAATAATTTCTGAACCTGAAACAAAGTGATCATTTCCCCCTCAAGCAATGGCAAAACTTTACTTTTAAGCATTTAGTTAAAATTCTTTAACTTTTATTTTTATTTTTATTTATTTTATTTTTTTAAAAAATATATTTTATTGATTTTTTACAGAGAGGAAGGGAGAGAGATAGAGAGTTAGAAACATCGATGAGAGAGAAACATCGATCAGCTGCCTCCTGCACATCTCCTACTGGGGATGTGCCCGCAACCCAGGTACATGCCCTTGACCGGAATCGAACCTGGGACCCTTGAGTCCGCAGGCCGATGCTCTATCCACTGAGCCAAACCGGTTCCGGCAAACTTTTATTTTTAAACAATAGGTTAAATATAAACAGTATTAAAAGATGAAGTTTATATATAATACATGTATGCACATTTAGTGGTGTTTTCAGCTAAAATACCGAAACAATTTAAAAACAAAAACTATACAGAAGACTTCATGTCATGTTTAGTAAGAGAATAAACTAACAGCCCTAGCCAGTTTGGCTCAATGGATAGAGCCTGCGGACTGGGGGATCCCGGGTTCAATTCTGGTCAAGGGCATGTACCTTGGTTGTGGGCACATCTCCAGTGGGGGGGGAGGGGGGTGTGGGAGGCAGCTGATCTATGTTTCTGACTCTCTATCCCTCTCTCTTCCTCTCTGTAAAAAATCAATAAAATATATTTTTTTTTTTAAAAAAAGAGAATAAACTAATAACCTAGTATAATTTGTTTTCTAATGAAATCCACTCTGAGGCTGAAATTTCATTTTTAAAAAATATTTATGTAGAATTAGCTAGTCTATATAGAGCAAGCTCTTTTTGTTGTTGTTAATCTTCTCCTGAGGATATTTTTTCAATTGCTTTTCAGAGAGCGTGGAAGAGGGAAAGAGAGAAAGAGAAACACTGATGTGAGAGAGACACATGGACTGGTTGCCTCCCCACATGGGGTGGGGAATTAACCTACAACCCAGGTAAGTACCCTTGACCTGGATTTGAACCTGACAGTTGGCACTCTAACCACTGACAAACACCAGCCAGGGCTAGAGGAAGCTCTTATGTGAAGTTTACTTTTTTTAAAAACAGATTGCTAGGAGTTAGCATATATTTAATACTTTTCCAC
Organism: Myotis daubentonii; assembly: GCF_963259705.1. Classification (NCBI taxonomy): domain Eukaryota; kingdom Metazoa; phylum Chordata; class Mammalia; order Chiroptera; family Vespertilionidae; genus Myotis; species Myotis daubentonii. Next base: position 61,806,923 of record NC_081847.1, read on the forward strand.
CTTATTAGAAGTTTAGGTCAGGTGTTAAAGCTTTGTCATTTTCACAATATCCTTAACTCATGTAGGAATTTAAAAAGGAGCTTAAAAATGTTGCAAACAAATAAAGCTTTAGTCACACTAAATTAAAAAAAAAATTCTTAGGGCTACCTTAGAGCAATAAAATGACTTTCTCATGTAAATATTTTGAAAGGGTACTCAAGATTTTTCACCAAATTGTAATGCACAAAAAATGATTATAAAGCAACCTGTATGTCAAAGCCCCACATAAGAGCCATTGATTTTATCCTGTTCATAAATTTCTTTAGTATTTCCACTGTTTAGAGCACAGTTTAAACACCATGTTTTTCTAAGCCTTCCTGGTTAAAAATGTTTTGTATGGCAAAGCAAATAAACTAGTTGAAAAACAGATTAAAGTTCACCATTTGTGAAAATTCAAGTTTTATAATAGCTTGCTACAGCAGCTGCAGATAAATTAGCCACTTTATTACAAAACTAAACCGTTGTAAACAAGTTTAAATTTTATTTTCAGGAACTAAATTGCACTAAGCAAGACGATATGAATTTTGAGAATCTAAAAACTAGTTTCAAAGTACTATATCACTTAATGCACCCTTTAAAGTAGCACTTATCTAGTCTAAAACTTAAATGATAAAATTTCTGGTTTATCCAGATGTTGTAACACCAAATAAAAAAAAATTATGGTGTAAATCATGGCTGGCTTCTATCTAGTCACCTTGGGAATGAATTCATCTCTGTAAACAAGTCCTGCAGTTTCTTTAAACCGCTAACATAGGAATGAAATAAATCTCCCCAGAGTGCCAATTTTAAGTGATGGATTTAAAAAAAAAAAATCAAAGAATGGCAGTGGAATTTCTGAATTGGCTAGGACAGCCAGCACTATTTTCCTGTAAAACGTTAGTAGTTCATTTTTAGGAAATTCTACCCAATCACCGGTGACTACTTGAATGCCTAGTTAATGTCCTCAGTGTTCCCTGGTGACCTTTCAGCGCCCTTTGGTGGTGTCATAATGCCTTCATTGCACACTGGCGGCAACTGTGCCCCCTTCCTGAAGGTATTTACATAAGTTACTTCACCCAGCATAGCCGGATCATGTGCATGAGTCTGGATACTGCGTCTGTCTTCCATAGAAATCTTCTTAAAAATCTCCAGCTCCCTGGACTCATTGGATGGTGTACTTTTTACTACACCATCCAATCTATACATTCAGAAACGCTGTCCCTCTCCGAACCTGAGGCTTTCTTGAGGACCTCAGTGAGGAAACATTGCCCGAGGCAGTCGCAGCCAGGATTCCGCCCTGGAACTCTAATGAATACTGAGGCAGAAGAACCTTAGGGGCATCTTTAAGAGCATCAGCCTGGAGGAAGAGATTTAGCCAAGAGATGATTGTTACAAGACAAAAGTCCCCATTTTAAGGCCTTTGCTGAGTTTCATCCTTAACATAACCTCTTCCCTGGCAGCACCATCTGTGACATAAGCAAACTCTTGGAGCTTAGGAGCATAGATTTCCTCAAGTTTGGGAGCAATAAATCATGAGGTCATTCCAATGGGTTGAAGCATGTTTTTATTTATATCTCTTTGTGTCAACATAAACCCAACAAAAAGTCTTGCACAGGATAAAACGTTTCCCTGTGAAGTGTGCATACTTCACATACCTCTAAAATCAGCCCAGAACCACGGACCTCACCTGTGGTTCCCAGTCAGAACGCAGAACTTCAAAATGTTTGTTGTGAACGTATTGGGGCTCTTTCTTTAACATGTTGAGCCAAACATCCTTTGAACATCCCCAGCTTAACTCAGGAAAAGGTGAAGGATTAATACAAAGATTTTTAAATCTGTAATTTAAAAATTACAAAAGAAGTCACTTGTCCTATTTCTTTGTGGGTGTTTCAGTGATAATGCAAGGACTGAAAATACAGGTGGGCAACAATTCTTAATCTCATACTGATGCTTCCTGGAGACCTTCTCTTTTATTTTTCTTTTTTTTTTGACATCCTGGGCCGCTCTTCTCATCTTGGCCTGAATTATCTGGGCTTCTTGGGGGGGAATCACTCTGGCTGGGGCTGCTGCTTAGCTTGTAAATGCTGCGTCCTGACATTCTCTTCAGGTGTGTGAAACCTCACCAGACCCGCTACCACTCAGCTCTCCTGATAATTATTTGATTTGCATCTCAGCTCTACAAATCTATAATTTTATTTATTTCTATCTCATTTCCAAGTTACCATGAATACATCATCCTCAAAAGCTAGCCACATAGATTTTATTTTTAAAAAGCTCATATTAGTACAGATTGCGCTCATGTAGCAAAGTTGTGCATCATTTCAGTAACTCACACAGATGTGTATATACATGTATACAGGGTGTCCCAAAAAATGTATACACACTTTAACAGCTGATGGCTCAATTTTGAAAATGAAATGTATTTTACTAAATACTGTGTTTATACATTTTGGGGACACCCTGTATGTATAGATATATGTATAATGTATATATGTGTATAGATACAGATATAATGTGATGTAATATATACTATATTATAATATTGCTATACTTCACAGGTGGCTTAAAGCTATCTTTTATACAAGATATAGATACATCTACATCTTTTTATCTATCATCTTTGTTTAACAGTTCTTTACCTGATGGTAGGCAGAAATATTCCTCCAGGGCTGTGGAATGTGTTCTAAATTTTTAGTTAAGCCCTTACTTGTCCATCAATTCATCTTAGATCAGCTCAATTTTTTTCAGATCCTGAGTTTATAAGCCTCTGCTAATTTGCAGAGTTGTACATGCAATCTTAAATGTGGAAAAGATTAACGGTAGTGAAAGAGAGGTCAGCAACTTTGCTCAGTCCATTACCCAGGGGACGAGGGATGGCAATGTCTCAGGTGTCGGGTCTCTTTAACGAACACCTCTTACCTCTGTGATTTGTTGGAGACAGACAATGGGCTGAGCCTGCACCAGCCAGCATGCTCCAAGGCAGACAAACAGAAGCGCCAACAATGCCTTTATTCACAGCTTCCACACACTAAGTAGGGGGTGAGGACACGCTAAAGGTCAACAGGGGCTGTGGCTATCAAGACAGATGGGCTCAAGTGTCACACTGAAGCCAAAAACTTGTACCTGCTACAACGACAGTAATCAGAGCAGATCGCCATGCTGGCAGGGCCTCCCTGCCCTGAGGAGCTGGGCTCTGCGCTGAGAGAGATGGCTAAGAAACTATGTGCACAATCTCAGCTCCTTGGCTACAGGGGAGGCCATATTTTAAGCAATATTAAAAATATCAAGACAGAGAGGGGTTCATTAGAAAACCAGGAAAATTCTCCTCAAGTAGCCATATTCTCTGAGCAATGTGCCTGGATAAACAGGATTTGGGCTTCCTGGAATGCATGTTCCATTTGTGATGAAAACAGTCAATTAGACTTTTCACAGCACTAACTAATTATTGAGTGTTTGCTGTGAAATATGACCTCTGTGAATTTTCAGGATGTGTATGTGTTTGTAATTTTTGTCTCTTTGATCCATTGCTGTTGCCCAAGTGCCAAGAACAGCACCTTGCCCATAATTGGCACACAGTAAATACTTGTTGATTGATTGTTTCAAGCACTGTTCATAGGTTCTAATACTTTATATATATTATTTCACTTAAATTTCAACAATTAGAATAACACAGATACTGAGTACACCCCAGTGCACAGATGAGAACACTAGTCAGAGAGGAGTAATTTGCTCTAGATCACACATCCATAGGTGAAAGACCCAGAATTCAAACCCCACTGGTCTGCTTGCAGTACATGTACAGTTAATCATATGTACACTAACTCTCATCTCAGAAAGGCAATACTACATATTTATTTTATATTCTCTATATAATAAAAGCCTAATATGCAAATCGACCAAACGGCAGAATGATTGGCACGACTGGTTGCTATGATGCTCACTGACCACCAGGGGGCAGATGCTCAATGCAGGAGCTGCCCTAGCCCGCAGGCCCCAGACCAGCCAAGGCGGGTGCTAGCGCCCCCCACTCCCCCGATTGCCCTGATGGTTGCCCCACAGATTGGTCCTGATCACTGACTAGACCTAGGGACCCTACCCATGCACGAATTTCGTGCACCGGGCCTCTAGTTAAAACATGACTAATCTTATTCTGTTCCACATGGCTCATGATCAGACTGGTTTCCCTGCTTCCAGAATGTTTACTGCAAATGCTCTGATATTTTGGAAATATTACTTTCAGAATGTCAGTTCTCTGCTCCTTTAACTGTCTTTGTCTGAGTCTCCAGCACAGTTCGAATTGATCAATCTGAAGAAGTTAGGCTGTAAAAGACAACTAATGATACACTTCAGGCTGTGACCATATTTCTCATGCTGTGGGGAGCCCTTACTTTTACCTGGATTACCAACTCATACTAATGGAAGATGACTTGCTTTCCTTTCTGAGTCTGTGAATGAATTTGGCTCCGAAGATAGATGCTGTATTGAAACCTCTGGAGAAACAAGTTTCTTCAGTTTACACTTACAAGGGAACTGTGTGGCTTGAGCCATACTCTGTTACAACTAATGAGCCAAAACCCTGCCCTGAAGTGCTCACTCAGAGAAAGGGAGAGAGCTCAGCTTCCTGACTGCTCCCTCCTGAGCCAATGGCCACTCACAATAGCTTTTGTAACACAGACACTTGAATTAGGAGCTGGGCTGAGGCCATACAGGCAGCAGAGTGGTGCTAAAACAATGTGATTACTTTCAGCTATGATAGAATTGGACCATGTGAGCCACAGGTGATAAATTCTATAACGCATTAGTGCTTCTCGATTTTACCCATTTTCCATATGAGAGTATGGTTAGCTTTTTTATTTTTTCTTAAAGAATTATCTTCACATTAAGACTGTCTTTTTAAAAGTTTTATAACTGTCTGATTTGCAGTAAACTTCATTTATGTTCTGGAAATGAGGTTTGGATTTAGAGCAAAATAATCCAGAAGGAAATAGAAGGTAAGGATTATAATCTACCTCCAGGACTTTTTTGAGTAATGGTCAAGATATAGAGAAAGACGAACAGGTTATTTTCTCCCACAAAATTCATGCTCCGCTGGAAACAATATGAACTGGGCAATAACACCAGCAATAACTATTTGTATTTTGGACATGTTCAATGCATAGAGATTAGAGAAGAAAAATGTATTACAATTTAGCAGTTCATAGCCATTAAAATAAAGTATTCTGTCTGAAAGTCGGTCTCAACTATCTCCTCTATCTTATTTCCCATGACTGCCAAAAAATTGAGGAGAGTAATTTAGAAAGTTAAGCTAGAGGAGGACTAACGTTGATTCAAGACCTTATGAAATAAATATTACATGGTCCAGGGACAGAGAATTGTGTCTGTGCTCCAATCAAGATGTCATCATTTGTGTATCAAAGAGAATAGGAACCCTTGTCATTTTGAAAAGTCAATATCAGGTGTGTTTGAGGCACATGAGCAATTTTCTGAGAAGAGAGTTCATAGCTTCATCAGGCTCACGTCAATGGTTATAATACAGTCATGAATCATTGCTCTAACAAGGTGTTGAATTTTTCACACTATGAGAACATGTGCCTGGTGGTCACTTAGCCAGGATGTCTGAATGTGACAGTTAGATTCCACTAGAGTTTCCAAATTCTTCTAGGAAGAGACTCAGACCTGGATCTGAGGTGAATAAGCTATGCAGTGGGCATAGAATAATCTCAAGTGAGACAACATAAGTAAACTTCTCAGGGAATTGTGAAGCACACAGAAGAAAATGATGTTCTCCTCCCAGCACTACCCACGTTCTGCCTGGCCCCAGCAATGGTGACCCATCATCTACTAGATCTTCCAATGCATCTTTCTTTGTCTCTTTCATTACTTAGTTGAGGTCAAAACAACATTATGGTTTGTTTATTTACTTATGTGATATGTCATTTCTGCTCCCCCAAAATATTTGAAGACTCAAAACTTTGTGAAAGCAGCAGTTTCACTGGGTGTTAAGGCACAGGTAGGACAAGGATGGTGGCCATGCTGAAATTACAGACCTCTTTGAAAACCAATAACTGAAAAGTCATGAACCCTTCCCAGAAACAGGCACACTTGTCCCAAGTAGACCAGGGTGGGTTCCGGGATCCTCACAGCTTATATTGTCAGATTAAGAAGCCCTACTCTAGAGCAAGAGTTCTCAACGTTGGCTATTGACTTAGAGGCTGGAAAATGCTTTGTTGTGGGGCTGTCCTGTGAACTGCAGGATATTCAGTGGCATGCCAGCCTCTACTCACTAGATGCCAGTAGCACTTAGTCCCCTCCATTTGTGACAATCAGAACTGCCTCCAGAAATCACCCCTCCCAGCTGGGAACCACTGAAGTAGAAACACCACATTAAAACTATGACATCATCTCCCATGTGGAAGGAAGTTTTCCAAGCCCTCCATGTGACCAGGCCCTCTAGATTCACAAGTGAACACGAGCCCACATTTGTGTGATGTTATTACACTCATGTGCTCACTTAGTGCACAACTACCCAGTGAAATAAGCAGTCACATGTGTGAATCCAGGTCTAAAGCCAATCTGACACCAAAACTGATGCGCTTTTCAGCATGTGTGATAAAGTAATTGGACTATAATTCAAAGAGCTGAGTTCTAGTTAAGGTCTGGCCCTTCATTAAACCTTATATTATCTACGAATCAGCTCGGTGTGGCCTAGCTGGGTGACAGGAAAGATACCTCTACCTGTGTCACAAGAAAGCTACAGGAACAGATGAGAGACTGCTGAGTGACACTTTAAAGACCACTAGTCTATAAGAATTACATGGACATCAGCACTCTAAAATCTTCTTTATGAATAGAATCTTGAAAAATGATTACACTTGGAGAATATTAAAAACGGAAATGGCCCAGGGATTGGCTGTCATACTTGACATTAATTTCCTCTATACGGTCCAGTAGAGCAGACGTATTCAAAATCAGTTATTGGTGTTCCAAAAAGAAGTCTCTCTAAGATGTAATAAAATACGCTAACAATGAATGACTATTTTTTTTTGTCCCTTCCAAAAGCTTTCATTGGATTTTCAGTAAAAGAATAATATTAAATTTGAGTAGAATAAAAGTACTCTGACATGAATCTGTAAAGAATTATAGATGAGTTACATCTCACTTGTGATTAAGAACTGAAGGCTCACATGACTCTGTAAAATGGGTATAAAGGAAGAGGAACTGGTAGTTGAGGATCAACCACTTGTGGCTGAGCATGCCAATGCCATCACCCCATTATAAAGGTGACTGGTTATTCCTCATGAAACCCTTGGGTGAGAGTAAAAAACAATCTCATCTATTGTTAGCTTCCAGGGAAGTGGCACGCAGGGCATAGTAGCAGTCCAGGCATCAGATGTCATCTTCTGGTTCCTTGTCCAAGGGCTATGGTCTCTCCAGAATGATAATTAGAATAATTCTTATTCAATTGCTATTGGGAACCCGTGAGGACAGAAAAATTATGCTCAGCCCCAGAGGTCACTTGCTTGGCTAATTTTCCACTAATTATTTCTTAGTTGCTTTTTTTTTTTCTCAGAAGAGAGGAAAAAAATGTTCTCTACCATGGTTTTATGAAGAATAGTTAGGAGCCTTTACAAATTTCAGTGTTCATAGATGAGGGCACTTACAAAGGGGTCATCACACACAGTACACTGAAAACAGTCACACAGCTCCACAACCACAACTTAATTTTTAAGAAGACAAGACCTTTTGGATGAGTACAGCAGATGAGGGAAGATAAATGACTGGGGTGACAGTAGGTGGACTTGGTCCAGAGGTGGCTGTGAAGCTTTTTAAAATAATAACAAAATAACTCTAGGTGAGGCTAGATTCTGAGGGTTATTGAAATGCTGATGGGGAAAAACTAAAAAGAAACTAGTCTGAGCCCTTATGCAGCCAAAGTCGACTGGGCTGTGGATGTCTCGTATGTGTTGCTACTTATTTAAGACTTAACAATCCAGACTTTGAAGCCAGTCCTTCTATCAGATTAGTTTGAGTGTGTTGTTAGCACCACAGGGGCAGAACAATGGGGTGAGGAGGTGGGGAGGGGAGGTTGAAGGGTTTCCACCTAACAGAATTGATGGTCTTGCTGTCATTTACCACGAAAGAGGCCTATCCCATCCCAGGGCAGAAAATGTGGATTGGAGAAGTAAATACAGGACTAAAAGGAAAATACAAAAGCCCTCATCTCTGGTGTCAGGAGCATTCTGATGTTGTGATGAGGTGAGCGGATGTGTGGGACACTTTAGGTGGTGAGGAGAGGCAGGGAGACTATGACTAGGCAGTGAGGGCAGAGGAAGTTGGAGTCTGGTATAAGTTATTCTCTTAATTTCATTCTCTTCTGTTGTTTTTTAATAAAGCCTGATCAATAGTGTGGAAGGATAATATTCTGAAAAAAATCTTAACTGTTTCCCCCACATCATCTTCTGTTGTATAGACCCTCTACCCATTACATCAGTGATCCCCACTGCTTCAGGGAAGGGCAGACACACCAAGAACAAAGATGTCAACTGAGTGTTTGAATATAGTGTTGTTTTTTTAAACTGACAATCAAGATGCTGAAAGCTGATGATTTCTATTGCAAGAGTTAGGTTTTTAGAGGGAGAGAAGGGTTTGAGAACCCCAAAGGCTGGGATGAGTGAGACAAAACCCATGGTGACATCTTCCCAGTGTTCTCACCCAATAGAAGAAAAAGTTCAAGGATTTGATGGGGAGAAAAGTTCTAGAGGAATCATGACCAGGGCACATATGTTCATGAGTGACCAAGGAAGGTCCCTACTCTCTGAAACCCCTAGCCGAAGCTCCAGGGGAAAAGATAATGTCCAACCCTCTAAGGTGGGCAGGGGCACAGAGGTAGAGCCTGAGAAATCAGCTGGGCAGCTGGTCTGGAAGTAAAGGACCACCCGTTTATCAGCCTACCAAGAAAGGGAGGCGGCTTGTAGAAATGGGAGTAGGGTGTTTTTAGCAGAGAGAAACTGAACATCTACCTCTTCTCTGTGCCAAGTCTCTCCCAAGTCCTGAGTGGTGAGTGAGCACAGTAGATTGTATTATTTGTTCCAAATATTTGTTCCCTTAGAAGCTGCTGCTTCTACCTGGATTCCCTATAATAGCAGGTCATTGAGCAAAGCCACAGAGGATGGATGTGTAATGTGGGAATGAACCTATATTATTGGAAGCCACTGAGATTTTAGGGGAGGGGTTCTTTGTCAAAAGCTATTCGGGGATGCCCATCTAAAAGCATTCCAAGCCCCCGAGAAGGCCAGGGAAGGACTGATGGGCAGGGGGCCTTGAAGAGGCCTTGTGGTTACAGACAGGGCTAAGAGGACACCGGGTGACAGATAAAGCACAAAGCACTGCAGGGACATGGGACATTCAGCAGTAGATGAACATGGTTGAATTCAATGAAAATCAGCAGTAGAGACAATATTGAACTGAGCCAGATAAAGAGAGATAGATGCTCCCTTCCACGAATTCCTAGTTGATTCCTAGATTACCCATGGGGAGAGATAATGAGAAAGGAAAGGAAAACATCCTGAACTATTTGCCCAAAACAGAGCAAGAACTACTTAGTAACATAGTTTATAATTCAATTGGCAATAACAAGTCCTCTGCCATCAGCAGAAATAGGAGCTCAAGAACTAGGTTCAGTTACAGAGAAGTAAAGTTTCATGTTTACACGCTTTGTGACTATGCAGCTCACATCCTCTTGTGTGTGCTGTGCTGTGCAGGATGAACAATGAAGACCCTGGCCCATGGTTAGCAGAGAGAAGCTGAAGAGAAAGAAGTTTGGGTTGAAACAGGACTCCTGAGGGACAGTGGCACCCCTACTGACCACAGATCCAGAGCACCAGGACACAGAAGTGCAGCGGAAGAGAAACTAATGCTTAGAGATCCTAAATAGCATGTTAAAGATCACAAAGGTATTTATCCAGAGCCCAGGCTCAGATCTGCCAGATTCCAAAGCCTGTGTTTTTTCCACTATAGCACATTGCAATGGTTTCCTTGACAGGACATTTTTCTTTCAGAGATACTGTCCAGATCTCATCTGCCTTCTCCCATTACCATTTTCTTCACCAGTTTGCAGATTTAACATCCATTGAAGGGCTCACTACTGATGCTGTCAGAGTGGCCAACTCGCTGCTTCCACGGAGGAGCATGCATGGGGTGGAGCAGTGAGATTTAGCTCCATGCGGAACAGATGTATTGTCTGCTTGGGACCTTCAGCCAATTCTATAGACATATCTTGCAAGAGTCCAGGATCATGAACCCATTTTGTAGATCAAAAATGGACTTTGGGTGTCCCAACCCCCATGGACATTTGGTAGCGTATATAGGGATATCACCAAACTTGGGAGTTATACATCAGTGAATACATGCATTGGGCAATACTTTCTCCTGCAAGAGCAAAAAGACCATCCTAGGTGAGTGTTCGAGTCACTGACACTGAGAGCAAATCGACCCCGTGAAAGCTCTGGGGCACCCTGAGATTCCACCCGTCTGGAGCAAAAGCTCCACATTTGCAGATGCCTGTGGTTTGCCTAATTAGATTTTGACAAACCCTCGGAAACCGTTGAGTGCTTCAGCTGCACCACGCGTGTGGTCTAATGAGGTTTCTGAACCCTCTATTATGAAATTGTCACAGGTTATCTGTCAGAAAGAGGCTGCCTTGTGAATATTGCAGGCTTAAAATTTGGGGGGTGCGCATTTTAATTATAATTTTTTATAATTATAAAAATACTACCAGATCTTAATTATATGCAACAAGTATTTTCTGAGCATTTATTTCAAATGCACGTGAGTTTGCCAGTTTTTCCGCTGAGCGTCCTGAGGGATTGAAAAGTGACAGGTGCTGCTACCCTCATCCTTACTTTGAGAAATAATGGCTTCCTAATAAAAACAGCGATCTTAAAATGAATTAATCAATATTGATTTCCTTTCCTTGTAGAGGGATGAACTACTGTATGCTCTCGTGTTTATCCTTTTGGCACATTATTGTATTGTGATCGTAGTCTTTGCATTCATTCTTCTTATGTGTATTTAATGTAATTACTATCATCCCTTGGTTATTAAGGGATTGATGATCTCATGAGGAAATTATTCTTCGCTTTTGCTGGCAGGTTATTTCTCCTCCTTTCTCTTTCGGGTTCCTGCTGTTGCTAATTATGAGTTCTCTACACCAACTGGAGCATCACCGCAGCATCGCCGTCCTTGCCCAGGTCTAACTAATAACACCCCTGTGGCTGGGGAGCCTCCTGTCACCTGGAGACACCAGGCCGCATCACAGAGCCAGGGTGCTCAGTATCAGAAACTCAGATACACTAGCAGTTGGTGCTTGGAAATAAACTTCTGCAAAGCTTTGTGCTGAGGCCAAACTGCCTAGGGCTGATTGAACCCTGACTACTTACAAAGCCCTCCTTATCCATATTCTCTCTACAGGAATCTCTTGGCCTCTCAGGGTTTCTCTATCCTGCTCTAGGATCAACCCAGCCTGTATGCCAGAGAATCACTAAGTTAAATTATTAATACATGTTCACTGTATAGAATTTGGAAAAGGCAGAAAAATAAACATGCACATACAACAAATGTAATGGCATGACCCAGAGATAACCCCAGTTTTTAATCTCTGCGTACGTGTCAATGTCTATTTTATTTATATCATAATGCTGCTTTATTAACTGATTTTTAAAATTAATGATATCTTACATGCCATGAAACACTATGCCAGATGACTGCTAAGTGATGCATCTTATGACTGTATCATTATATACTTAAATCTTCCTATTTAGGATGATTTCTTTTGTTTATAAATAATGTACAATATAAAAAGATTTCCAAGGATATTTTTGCATATCTTGTTATTTTCTGATAACAAATTTCCAGAATTGGAATTGTTGCATCAAAAAGTAAGTACATTTTAGAGTGAGAGCTCTCTTCTTACCCTGGCTCTACCAGTTGTGCTGCCCATGGCTGGATTTCCCAAGTCCTGTGTTCGTCAGTTCTGATATCAGACCCTCTGAAGCAGAATTACATGCATATTCCTGGTTGTCCCAGCCCCCAACCCCCCTGCCTGGAGCTGCAGCTCAGGGGTCTGCAAACCTAACCCTCTCCACAGACATTGCTCAGGAAAGGGAAAGTCATGGGCCACCATCAGTCTCACAGGGTCAGTAACCCTGTTGTGTTAAACCTGTACTGGGATTTGTTTTAACCAGGCATAATAAGACAGCAGACATGGAAATGGTTGGCATGAAGAAAGATATTTATACTCACAGGTTCCTAGAATCAAGACTCACACCAAGCCACACAGGGCCACCGGGGGAAGCACCAGGGCCCATCAGGAAACAGGAGAGGAGGAAAAAGAGCATGGCCCAAAGCCCTTATTAGGGTTTTCTCAGGCAAAGGGGAAAAGGCAGGGTAGGTACATGGAGTGAATTTAGCTTTGAATAGTGTAAATAATGTTGGTGGGTCCTGAGCTATAGGGTGGTCCTTGGTTGTTTTGTACTTAACCCTGAGTGATTTAGGGAAGAGGGAACACTGGCTTGGTGTATTGTACTGGTGAGAGTTTGATGAAAGAGATAGCTGAGGATATGGACTCTGGATTGCATAGTTTATAACGCAAAGGTGTGCTTGCCGGGGCATTGTTTGCTAGCTCTAGGAATGGGTCAGCCCAGGAAAAGGCATCCCCTCCAGGATCAAGGCCCCAAATGGCAGAGCATAAAGAATAAATTAGAAAACGTGGTCAATACACCCGTGCACACTGAGCCTTATGTCAGAACTCTAAGGCCACTGCCCTACTTCCCCTTTGATTACAACCTCCTTTGGAAATAGGTGTTTAATTAGAATGTTGCCGACCTCTCTAGACGTGCCTACAGCTCCACGCTCCCAGGTTTCCCAGCAACTGGCGCTAGGCCTCAGCTTCTAGTTAGGCCCAGCAAACACTTCAACACCCCGAACAATCCCCAGCTGAGCCTGCCTCCAGCCATGACCCTGCTGAATGTGCCTCTGCATCAGGTCAGCGGAAATCAGGCACCAAAAAGCTAACCCATCCAAACCCAAAACGGGTTTGCTTACTTCCAGTGTCTATGTAGAAAGTTCTAGTGGGGGAGAGGCTGAAATTCTTGGCAAGGTAATATTTATGAATTAGTTGTGATTTTCAAATATCCCTGCATCTGTATCACTTCATTAGCATGGATCAAAAATTCTAATTATGGATTAAATGTTTGTAAAAAGAGGAGAGAAAAACAGTTTTTACCACAATCCCTGTTGTTTCTCTTTTATAGGAAAATCTAAATTGCACCCAAAAAAGAAAAGAAATGGGACTATGAGCTTTCAACATTTCTCCTGCGGCTGGATTACTACATACAATGATTATTTCTATTCATGGTCTACATTGCTTTTGTTGGAGCTGTTATTACTGGAAACAAAAACACAACAGTTCTTTGAAATATTTTCCAGCACATTCTCTAAATAAGTGGGCATCTTCCTATCTCATCTCAATTCCTCCCTAAGAGGTCAGCTAATTTTACCTTTTAAAATAATTGATATTTAAATCCACTTTCTTTAATATTTAGTTACTTGCCAAGAATTGTCAAATCTCTTCTTGAGCACATCAGTAAAAATGTCCTTGCCTGTCCTGTGTCATCCCCACTGGGGAGCCGGGCATCTTCCCCCGGCAGCCCCTGTGTTTCGTTCTGTTGGTGGGCGATGTTTGCTCCTGCCTCACCTGCTCCCTGCAGACGTGTGTGGGAGCTGAATGTTACCTGTGTCATCAGCCTGTGGCCTCTGTGCCCTTCCTCAGCGTGGCAGCCACAAGCCTGTGCGACAGCACAGCAGCAGGGAGGCCCACTCCTCATTAGCCTTCTCAGAGCTGTGAGCTCACCTCCTGCCCAGTGGTGGGCAGGCAGCAGGCAAACGGGCAGCCTGCAACAGCTGGGGCACCTGGCCGGAGTGCCCTTCACTGTTCCATTGCTCTGTTATGTGTGCCAGGCATCCTGGCGTTTCACTAGCGTGGACCACATAGGCACCATTTTCCTTTCTAAGACCCTAGACGTCTATTGCTTGCTCTGTTCCAGCACTGCAGGCCGGGTCGGGCTGGAGCCATCTCCACGCTCCCTCCCACCACACAGCATGTGCACCAGGCCACAAGGAGCAGCAGAGACCACGGTGAGCAGCCTCCTGAAGCTGGGTTCGCTGTAGCAGTGTCCCTGTTGGTGAGCAGCTTCTCTTGTCCCTTTATACACCGGTGAAAAATTCTGGAACAGTAGCTTCCAGAAAGCTTTTCTCTCTGGGGCCCCTGTTCCTGAGGATCATCAGTATTTCTTCTGAGGCCCAGGCAGCACATGGGGCCCTCCTGACCCTCCGGCTCGCTGTGGTCCTTTGGCGGCCATATGAATGTAGATTCCTGTCTATTTCAGCTGTGCTCTCTCTAAAGACTTTTTCTAAAATGTTAAACGCTGAACTCTAGCCAGCATGATGCAGTTTCATTTTGCTTCAACCAGACTCTAAATACTAAAGCTCCTACAAAGACATTCAAACTGTGTTTTAGAAATGAGAGAAATAAATACAAGTTTTGGAACACGTTGCAGGAATGAAGTGGGACACAAAGTCAGCGTGAATAGATTGAAAAATAATACAGACTGGATTCAACCACAGAAAATGGTACCAACATTCCCAGATATGCCATTATTCAGAGTTTCTAAAACAGCACGGAGAGGGCTTTCAGCAGTACATTTTTGCCAAGAGATAAAAGTGAGAGCAGAATTGTATCGTCCATCTGATGTGATAGTCTCTTCCTTTGTTACCTTCTTATTTCCCTGTGCAAACACCAGTAGCACAATGTCAGCTGCTTGTTCCATAATGAAAAATGCTCCTCACGGATGTCAGTTATAAACAGGTCATCAGTCTCCCACTGGGCAAAAGGGGACGGTTCTCCCAAATCTGTACAAGGCTCATTACTCTGTCTGCTCTGAAAGAACCTAGGTGCACAGAGCAGTCTCGGGTACTCATCTGCGGCATGTGGGGAAAGATCCTGCCATGGAGAAGCGGAACACATTTCGTCCAAACAGGGGGTGATAAAATAAGGTGATACTCAGGGGCCCGTGCTCGGGCGGGAAGGAAGGAGAAGGCTCCTCCTGGGAGGTATGTGCAGAAACATTTTGCTTCCTATTCTATGGTTTGAAAGGAAGAGTAAGCAAACACTGGATCACGGAAGGAAGACTTCTTTTCTGGAGCTCACTTGCTTGTCAGCTTTGCCATGCAGACGAATCTTTGTTGTTGGTTTTTGGGGCAACTGAGACGCCAAGGCTGGGACACGTGGCTTCTGCAGGCAGCTTGCAAGGAGGAGGGACTCTCCGGTGCTGTTGCCTCCTGTTAGCACCTTCACAGTCGACATCTTTAACACAATCAGGATGGTGCATATTGTTTTTTGATCTAAAATCCTTATTATTTTATATTTTGTTTGGATGCTGACCAGTTTTCTCACTCCAGGGAAGCAGGGCTGAGGAAGTACATATCCATGCCTCCAGGAAATAGAGCAGGGACTTGAATTTTGGACAAAGGGTTTAAATACCAAAGGGTTTGAAAACCAAAAAAACAAAACACCCCAGACACAGTTTCTAAAACTATGTGGTTGTGATGTTCTTCATGATTGCAGCATATTCCATTTTTTTCCTTCTGTTTATATAATACTAATAATAAACTTATTGGGGGATGGTATCATTTTGTTAGGGCTGGTTTTAAATTATTCAAATTCAACAAGTGATAAATATTTAAGTAATTAGATGAAATTGGTGATATATATTTTGTCAGATGAAAGACATGTGGTTGAGTAAATGTGATTTTCTCTGGGGAATTTAGTGAACTGCTTGGCTTCTAGTTTGGGAAATTACAGTCATTCACATTCTGTGGTGACATTGCTGAGCACAGGTCCCTCTGGCCAAATGCGTTTACCAGGGGCCCAGTCAGTGAGCTGGACTCCAGCCTAGAGCTGGGAAGTGCACACACACTATGGAGAGGGGCAGCTTGGTTTGGCTGAGCACTGAGACTCCATCAGGGGACTGGAGGCAGGGCTCAAGTGTGACCAATGAACATGTGCAGCAAGAGTTAAAGAGTTGCTTTATATGTCAATTATACCTCAATAAAAATTTTAGCAGAATATATTGATAGGAATATGTAAAGAATAAATGATGTTTGACTTACAAGAATGAACATCTAAAAGCTGGTGGAAAAGTTCTTAAGCTCACAGAAATCAAACTGAATCATCTAATTGTTTATTTGAAAATATAACCATATGAACATAGTTGGTTATAATTTTTTAAGTATATTTTTATTGATTTCAGAGAGGAAGGAAGAGGGAGGGAGAGAGAGAGATAGAAACATCAATGGTGAGGAGAACCAAGATGGCGGCATAAGGTATAAACCTGTGCATGCTGCCTCCCACAACAACATTGAAACTACAACTATAAGACAAAAGAGCTATCATCCAGAACCATGGGAAAGCTGGCTGAGTGGAAGTTCAACAACTAGAAGGAAAGAAAGAAGCGCATTCAGACTGAGTAGGAGGTGCAGAGGCGCCAAGAACAGAGGTACAAAGGCGCGCGTGAGGCAGGCTGGGCTGCACCTGGGTGCGTGGTTTTTTTCAATCAGAAGGGGATACAAGCTCTCAAATGCACTGAGCTCATTTAAGGCGAGATTCTGAGGTCCCAGACTCCTACAGGGAGAAACTGGACTGTCTTGCAGCGAGTCGGAAAGCAAGGGTGGCCTTCTCGCAGAGCTGCTTGCGGGATCATTGTTGCTGTGGGGGCGCAGCACTCTGGGACGCAGCGACGTGGAGTTGGAGTCGTGGAGATGAGAGGAGTTGAGGAGATGCTGATGACTACCATTGCTGTTTGCTACATCCTGGTGATTCTCTGAGACCCCGCCCCACTCAATTTACATCCCCACCCAAGCTGTGCCAGTAGCGCAAAGGAATCACCAGTGCTTTTGCAGCCTAACCCAACAAACTGCAGCTGGGTCAGAGAGCTCCAAAACTTCCAAATCCCAAACAAAGAGGAGAAATCTGTTGATATCACTGTAGCTCCTTCTGGGTGGTTGACTTGGAGATCCAGGAGCCAGGGTACCCCTGATCAGATACCAGATTTCAACTCCTCAGATCCATAAGGGACACACTCAAGAAGCAGACTCAGTGAGCACCAAAGCCCCACTGAAGCAAGTCCTGCCCCATAAGGGTGTCTCCAGCAAAGCAGCTCTTCCACTATAGACACAACAGGTCTTCGCAGTCAGCCAAAAATGCGGAGACAAAGAAACATGTCACAAATTAAAGAAATGGAGGAAAGCAAACTAATGGAGGACATAGAGTTCAAAACCACAGTTATAAGGTTACTCAAGAATCTTCTATGAACCTCTGAGGAACTTAGTGAGACCTTCAAGGATCTTAATGAGAATGCCAAAAGAAATGGAAAAGACCAGTCAGAAATTAAACATACACTGACTGAAATTAAAAATAAAATACAGAGATCCAACAGCAGACGAGAGGATCCCAAGAATCAAGTCAAATATTTGAAATACGAAGAAGCAAAAAACACCCAACCGGAAAAGCAAAACGAAAAAAGAATCCAAAAATATGAAGATAGTGTACGGAGCCTCTGGGACAGCTTCAAACGTACCAACATCCAAATAATCAGGGTGCCAGAAGAAGAGAGAGAGCAAGATACTGAAAGCATATTAGAAGAAATCATGACAGAAAACTTCCCCTACCTAATGAAAGAAATAGACTTACAAGTCCAGGAAGCGAAGAGAACCCCAAACAAGAGGAATCCAAAGAGGACCACACCAAGACACATCATAATTAAAATTCTAAGGGCTAAAGACAAAGAGAGAATCTTAAAAGCAGCAAGAGAAAAACAGTTAGTTACCTACAAGGGAGTACCCATATGACAGTCAGCTGATTTCTCAACAGAAACCATGCAGGCCAGAAGGGAGTGGCAAGAAATATTCAAAGTGATGAATAGCAAGAACCTACAACCAAGATTACTCTGCCCAGCAAAGCTATCATGCAGAATTGAAGGTCAGATAAAGAGCTTCACAGACAAGAAAAAGCTAAAGGAGTTCATCACCACCAAACCAGGAATATATGAAATGCTAAAGGATATTCTTTAAGAAGAGGAGGAAGAAGAAAAAGGTAAAGATAAAAATTATGAATGACAAAGTGACAATAAATAAATACCTATCAACAAGTGAACCTAAAAATTAAATCAGAATAAACTGGTGAATATAATAGAAGCAGGGGCATAGAAAGAGAGTGGACTGACAATTCTTGGGGGGAAGGGGGTGTGGGGGGTGCGGGAAGAGATTGGACAAAAATATTACACCTATGGATGAGGACAGTGGCAGGGGGTAAGGGCATGGGGTAGGATGGGAACCAGGTGGAGGGGAGATATGGGGGGAAAAAGAGGAACATCTGTAATAATCTGAACAATAAAGATTTATTAAGAAAAAAAGAAAAAAAAGAAACATCAATGATGAGAGATAATCATTGATCGGCTGCCTCTTGCATACCCCATACAGGGTAAAGAGCCTGCAACCCAGGCATGTGCCCTGACCAGGAATCAAACCATGATTTCCTGGTGCATAGGTCAACGCTCAATCACTGAGCCATGCCAGCTGGGCAGTTATAGTTTTTTAAATTCAGGAAATATCCCTCCCTTTGTGTGTTGTCAAAACCACCCAAAGAACAAACCCTACACTATAGTTGAGTGTCATAGGCTTTCTATGTATTTGTATTATTTTGTTTTGTTTTTACACAGAACATACACCCAAAATAAAAGTGACTTTTATTTTAGCTATTTAGTAAAAAAAAAAAAAAAAAAAAAAAAAAAAGAGTTTCAAATGTTTATCAATGAATAAGATAGACTTTTTCGTTCCCAACTTGGCTATATATCACCCGTCATCTCCCTTTCATGTTTCCTGATTTGGTCTAAATTTGTAATGACTCAAAGACAAAAGAGGGAAACAAAGGAGTGTGTCTAATAATTGGACTGTATTTTGACAAGTTAATTCTCCACAGATATCTGGGCTGCCAGTCTCGCTGCTGCCTGGCTTCATTTCACATCATACTCTTAAGAGCTACTCACAAGGAAAATAATTTTTAAAGACAAAATAGAGTGTCAGCTTATATCAGAAGAAGGAAATACCTGCCTCTCAAAGATGCTTTCTATATGGCCAAAGTAGCTACATCCAGTGTATGAGTACCAGACAGGATAAGGAAATTAATAACTCCTTATCCATACAGGAGAGAATGTGACTGTGAGCAGCTTCACAATGCGTCGTTTTTCAGCAGTGTAAATGGAATCTAAACTGCATGCCATAACTCAGTGACACCTTTGATTCATTACAGATAATCAAGAGGAAGCTCTTCTGATGTCCAGTGCTAACAGCTCCTTGCTTCCCTCAAACACCGCCATCGGTCAAAAGAAGGGACTGGCCACTGGTGGGGGTGGGGACAGCTTTTGGTATGGGTCATAGCCACCCTCTCTCAGCTACCTGCTGGTATCCGTTTCACTTCCGCCCTATGTGGTGGGTGCTATACTTTTCCAAAGCACAAACTGGATGAGGCAGGATAGTAAGGGCTAAGAAAATTCCTGGGCAAGTAGAATGGGGAAACTGAGACAAAATAATTAAACAAGGCCAAACAATTTGAACAACTTAAAGCCAGCTAGTGAATCACAAAACGTTATCTTCCCTAACTAAGGACACTCGAGAGCAAATGGTTTATACCTCTCCTCCCTAACCAGAGACTGTATAGCTTAAATCACCCTGCTCAGGGAGATAAAGGGCAGAGATCCAGTTAATGCCATTTGTGCCAGCCAAACCGAAGGGCAGATGAAGCCAGGGGAATAAATAACAAAAAATCTAATTAGAGCCAAAAAGAACCAAGATAAAAGTAAAACAGTAAAGCAGACCAAATGATAATCCCAAACTCCCCTATATGCTCATTTTGATGCATCAACATATTAAAAACACACCTAATGAATATTCTATTGAAATTTTCCGTAAGATTCTCACCCACAGAAGAAAGATAAAAACCCTCATGACAAAGTCCTGGGGTGGGCATGTGCTAGAGCACACCCATGTCCCTTCTCAGGCATGAACTTTTACTTCTTCCTAAACTCTAAGGGTCCCCATGAGACTTATAACCAGGGGAGCAGCAGGCAGTGTCACCTTATCTGGGGCTAACCCAATCCTATCTCCAAGGCCCTCTTTTTCTCTGACTGGCCAGTGAGCTAACTGCAGCCTCACGTGGCTCACTTCTCTCCTATATCATTTCTAGGAGCCAAGGCAGCACCTCCTAGGCCAGGGGTGGGCAAACTTTTTGACTCGAGGGCCACAATGGGTTCTTAAACTGGATGGGAGGGCTGGAACAAAAGCATGGATGGAGTGTTTGTGTGAACCAATATAAATTCAAAGTAAACATCATTACATAAAAGGGTATGGTCTTTTTTTTTTTTTTTTTTTTTTTTTTAGTTTTATTCATTTCAAACGGGCTGGATCCAGTCCGTGGGCCATAGTTTGCCCACGGCTGTCCTAGGCGCTCTCCTGTTGCTCCTTCTACTCTAAGTCCATCCCTTATTTCTTATTTCACTGTCTCCAACTTTAATAAGCATACCCTCAAAATCACCTGGACTCATATTGTGAAGTCCTTCCTGCACAAAGTTGAGAACCCACACAACACAGGCCGGCCTGAGGCAGACCTGCTCCAGGCCCAGTCCCTGTCCAGTAACCAAGTCAGAGTAACTAGTGACTAGGACAGTTATTGACCTTCCCTGTGCCTCAGATCCTCCTTTTGAAATGAGAGCAATGATAATACTTATATTGCAGCATAACACCTGGCTACAGTCAGCTCTCAGAGTAAGTTATCTAATATAATCCCTACAGTAGGGGAAACTAAGGTTCAGAGAGATTAAAGTAGCTTGCCAAGCACTTCTCAGGCAGGAGGCAGCAGAGTTCAGATCTGAAGCCAAAACTTTCTGACCTCAAAATCACCACTCACACTATGGGGCCCTGCCTGGCTCTCTGCAGGCTATGGCTATGGCCCTTTCTCATTCTTTTCCCAGGAGTCCATGCAGCTCCTTCCCAGGCTCAGAGCACCGACTCCCTGAGAAAGAACTAATGGAACCTCATGGAGATAGAGCCCGGGGGTTTTCATTTGGGGATAAAGGGTCTGTTGTTTGGGGTTTGATGTTTGTTTCCACCTTCACTTAGTAGTGAGCCATCGCCTTGCCCAGGCCTCGGTGCTAAAGAGAGCACACAGCCACTGTGCCAAAAAGGCCATAAAGAAAGTTGCAAAAGAGGTCTTATCTGATGACTACTAGGATGGGCCGGTATCCTTGCTGCTCTGGCTTGACTCTTTTTCATGGAGCATTTTTATGGGTTCTTCAGAGAACCTGTCTCCTCCCCCAGCATTGCTGGGGAATCTCTCAGCCATCGTCAGCTTCTCTGCTGGTCTGACGTCACTTCTCCAGGAAGCACTCTGGACAGGATCTGAAACCGACAAACCCAATTTAGTGCTCTCTCTGTCTCTCAACCTCTCTCTCTCTCTCTCTCTCTCTCTCTCTTTCTCTCTCTCTCTCCCTCCCCCCACAACTGACCCCAGGAAAACTCTCATGAGCCCTCCCCCCCCCCGCCCAACGCTGACAAACTCTGGACTTGCAGCCACATAGGGACAGAGCCAGTGAACTCACACCACTTGGCTCTGCTCTCATGGCAGCTGGCCAGACAAAGCCTCTCATCCTTTGGGCTTTTCAGGCCTGAGTCAGAAACCAGTGGACTAAACATTCAAGTTCCACTGTCATGCAAGTTCTCTAGAGGGTTCCAATGTAGCATTGCCCTCTGGGTTTGAAGTGAGGAGCAAGCACCTCGTGTCCTTTCGAAGGGTGTCTGAAGGACTCAGGACACCTCAACATCCTCAGAAGAGAATCTCTCTTCAATTGCCAGCTCTTGGTTATTTTTACCCCAACTTTCTACATTCTCAAGACGTTCAAGGGCTTCATAACCAGTTCTCAGACACTTCCTCTGTGCTTCGTGCAAAGTGATACCAAAGTGCAGGCACTTCCGCAAACCATGCACATTGTTTTCCTCATCTGTGTTTTGTTCAGATCTGTGTGAAATGCCCTTCATCTCCAATTAATTCCTACTCACCCCTCAGAATCCTTCTCCGGATGATTTCTCCCAAAAACCTTCCCTGACCCTGCAGTGTCAGGAATGCCTGTGTCTGCTTTACTGTTAGGATAACAGGATGATGGTGAAATCATGTGTTTACTTGTTTATCTCATCCACTAGGCTCCAGGGCCTCAACAACAGAGGCTAGAACGTCTCGTTTATCTTTCAATCAGCAACATCTGGTATGTTGTTTTCTACACAGTAGATTCCCAACCAAAATTGATTGAATTGTTGTTTTGCAGTTGGAGAAATGTTGTCTCCTTAAGAAAAATTATGAGGTATTTTGAGTTTACCCCCTTAACCAGTTTACCTCTTGCCCAAACTTGAGGGAGAAAACAAAGGTGAGTAAATGAAAGAAGAAAGCTAGGGTAACAGCTTCAGGAGTTGCATGTGGAGGTGAGTACCTGGGGCCAGACAGATGAAATACGCAGACAGACTTCCGGAATAAGATTGCCAATGATATGAGCAGCATGAAGGAGCCCTTGAGCATTGAGGTCACCTTCCTAGGCTGAAAGATCAAAGGAAATAAGTGGGCTAACCATTTGCCTTAAACTCCAGGCTTAATCTTGGGAAGTTGCACATCTTTCCCTCTTTCTCTCTGGTGGTGGGAGGCTTGCTTGCCCAGGTCCTTTGTGGAGAGCAGAAATCTCAGGCAGAACACAGTGCTGTCTAGGAATTAGAAACCTGAGATCTCACGCTGCTCAGCTATTAATACAAGTTAGTGGAGAATATTAACACAGGACTACAGAAAAAATAGGGTATCTAAAAATTCAAAGCCACTCTAGGTCGAGCCTTCTGGGAAACATAATTCCAATGTAACAAGGTTTACTCATTAAAACCTGGCACACTAGGGTACTCTGACTGCAAAACCAGTTCTCAGACATCCCTCTGCACTTCCTGCAAAGTGATACCAAAGTGCATGTACTTCCCCAAACCATGCACATTGTTTCCCTCATCTATGTTTTGTTCAGATCTGTGTGAAATGCCCTGGTTCAATAAATCTTTCTGAAGGCCCGTCTAATAGATATGGACCTATAAGTAACCTATAGCTGGGGATTTTAAAATCTTAATCTGGCAGAAATGTAGTGCATTCTCATCGATGGTGAATGCTTATATATTTGAATCCATTGCTACCATTTTATTTTGTACATTCTGTTTGTCTTAACTTTCTAGATTGCTTTTTTCCCCCCTTTCTGGCTTTTGCATTGTTAGAGAGTACTCTCCCTTCCCCTTCATTTTAGTTTTTCTATTAGTTTACATATTGCACCTTCTAATTTATATGCAGCTTTATCGCTTTTGAAAAATTATCCATCAATGATTTTTCAGATATTTCCTTTCCCCCATTTTCTCCAATAACTCCTTTGGAATTTCACTGAGAGGTATATCAGACTTCTTCCTCTCCCCATAGTATCTCTTGAATTCTACCAACAGACCCAAATTTTACTAAGAAAACCCACTAGTCATCACTGCCCCCAGGAAAGAAGCATACTTGCCATGTCTGTAGATCTCTGTTCTCGCCACACAAGCATGAGTGCAAACGAATCATAGCTAACCAGGATTAGACAGCATGGTGAGCCACTGAGGAAGCCAGACCACCTCTGAACACTGTCCTTGAGTGAGAAGACTCCCCTTTGCCTAATGAACTCTGCCACTAGCTGGGGGACAAAATGTGGAGTGCTTTCCCATTGTCCCATATCAGTAATCAGAATCCTGGGTAGACTGTTGCTCCTGGCCAAATTCTGTTACTAATATCATTGTCAGTGCACTTGGGTTTGTTCCAACATCTCTATGGCTCCTCCTTTATCAGAATGGGACTAGTTGGTTTCTTCCTCATCCCACATAAGCATAGATGAAGATGGATTTCCATGTGTCTTCAAATGGCCAGGTCTGTACCCACCCTTAAGCAAGAATCCCAGCTTTTCCTGGAGTAGGGAATAATCCAGCCAAATAAATCCAAGGTTCTCAAACATGTGGCCTCCCACCCCTGCCTAGGAAGTGACAAGCCATGCCACCAGCCCAGGCATGCGGTTGAGCTCCCGCCCCACCCAGCCTACGAAGGCCATTCTTACACGTCCTGGAGAGAAACAGGGGCACGCTGGCCAGCCCCAGCCCCCGCACTGCATCCCTTTCAGTTCACGCAGGTTTATCTGCCCATGCGCACCGGGAGGCACCAGGCCCCTGTGCTGACCCTGGAGCCTTCTTAGGGCATTTCTCCAGATTCTTCCATCCATCTGGTGAGTCCTCCTTCCTTGGGGCTCTTATGGGCTTTTACAGAAATGTGCCTTTTCTAGCAATTTTTATTTTTGTTTTTGATTGCTCACGCTGTGCTAAAGTCCCTGCCCATTTTCTTCCAGAGGCACCATAGAATAACATAAGTACTATTTTTCATCTGCTCTAAGATGCATTTTCACTTCTTCCCATTTTCACATGGTCACATCTCTGAAAGCAGGGCGTGCTTTAGCGTCAATAGATTGTTTCAATTAGAACTGGCAGCAACTTTTTAAGCTGGTGCATAAAATAACAGTGCATTCTACAGTTGGTAGCATCTTAAGCAACTTTGCAGATGCAAAGAAGTGCGTGGGCAAAGGGGCAGTGTCTCACATCACTGGTACAGGACATCCAGACCCCAACACAGCTGTCCAATCGGGAGACAAGCTACCTCTCTGCCTCCCCCTCCTCCACCCAGAGACACGAGAACCTCTGCATGGCAACCAATATTTCCTCTTATTTCTGGAAAAATTGTGAGCCAAAAGACTTTTATAGCTATCATCACACAAAGGGGGAAAGTTGCTGTCTAGACATAGACTATAATTACTATTATTATTTAAAGTCATTGAAATGCCTGAACTGCAGAAAGAAGCAAAAGGGCTCACATATGCTAAAAGCCCTATTATAATCCCCAGCAAACATTCCCCATTTAATATGGCATCTATTCCAGCCTTTATGGGGTGCTGGTAAAAGAAGCTGCCAGGACCTCTAAGAAGTCTGTGGCTGATACAACCCATAGACAGTGTTCCTTTAGTAAGCTTTTATCTAGTGATCTCAATTTAGTTTACTCTAAGGTCAATTAAAATCTTGAAATGACTATCCAAGGCAGCATGGCGTCCTGACATGAACAAAGAACTTGTCAGTATTTCACTACATTTGTGCAATTATCAACAGATCCTACATACTGTCCCTCTTTTTATATTTTAAGAAGTTTGACATCTGATTCATATTTAGATCTACATTGGCCAACGCACAATATTTGGAAACAACCACAAGATGTGGCAGCATATATAAACATTGCAAACTGTTTTTAAAAATAATTTGCCTTCCAACATTTTCTACTTAGCTACCTTCAATCATAGATACTAACGTATTTGCTCTTCTTACTCACATTTGTCTCCTTTTACTGCTTCTCTCAACTCCAAAAATGCCTTCTTTCATGGGCAGGACGGAGGATTGGGATGAAGGTCTGGGAGGCCCTGAAGCTGAGTCATTCTCCACCTGACCCCTGTCAGCCATGGCATCCCTTCCCGGACACAGCTGCGACCTGCGGGTTCCCACCTGAAAGAAAGGCCATCCTCATCTCCCCAGGACCCGTCCAAATCCAAAAAGGTTATAGGTTAGACTTGGGGGGCTACACCCGAGTCACTCTGCTGCCAGGGTGCTCTGGCTCTAATATGTACTGAGGTCAATCTTGGCCCAGCCCAGCGATCTCCCTGTGCCTCCTACTCTTAAACTTAGCATTGGGGCCCTGGGAAGCTGCCTCAGCTCCTCTGAGTTCTAGAGCTCTAGCTTATTTTCCTCCTCCATTCCCAAGGCCTGAGTCTCTGGAGCTTCACTGTGCTCTCTCCACAGACCTGCCTAATGCCATTGACTTTCCTGCCTCGTCTTCTTGAAGATGGACACGCTGCATCCCACTGTTACTGTTTTTCTCTACTTCTGTAGATCTCTTGCTCTATGTCATCTGTGTCATTCCCAAACCATTGGCATGTCAAACATGGCAGCATTTGTACAAACTTTAAAAACATAAAGCATTTTAATTAGGCACATGTGCATATGTAGTGGAAATATAAACATGATGGAGAGGATATTTACCAACGTCAAAACTGTGATTCGCTCTGAGATGGGAGGGAAATAAGGAAGGTTGGGGGAAATTTGTAATACTGTCAACAATAAAAAAGGGCTTCAGTTATATTTGTATTTTATCTACTTTTTATAGGTTCACTAATCCATTCCCATTTCCTCCCATTTCCTTGTGAGCTTAATCCAATGTGTATTTTGCCCTAACTACAACGCTCATGACAAAAGATATTATGACATCCAACAACTTCTGTGCTGACACTCTTCCATCCACAGCTTACTTGACTTCAGCAGGAATGAGCCCTCTCTTCTTATTGAAGTCATTCTGGCACTTGGCTTCTGATGTCACTTGACTCCTTTTGAAGTTTCTGTCTTAGTTACTCCTCAGCCAATAGCAGAATGCCCGTGGAACATCCTGGGTTTGGTCTATTTTACCTACCTTCTTTCTCCAGATATTCTCATGCCATTTACCTGTTATTGGCACTTCAAATTCATATAACTTTCCTTGAGCGCTTTACTCATATCTAACTGTCAACTTGACATTTTGACTTGGACGTCTAATAATCTCAAATTAATATATTCTGAACTAACCTTCATGACCTCCTCCCACTCCCAAACATATTTATTTCATGGTCTTCTTCATCTCACAAATAGCCCTACATTCATTATATTCCTCAAGTCAGTATTCCAGGAGTCATACTTGATTCCTCTCTTCAACTCACGCCATGGATTTGTCTCCAAGTCTGGTTGACACCACCACATGACTTTTCCACCTCCACCATCTTTTGTCTGGATCAATGCCTTAGTCAACCCTCCACTGGGGAGCTCTGCCTTCATTTTTGTTTGTCATTTTCCATAAGCAGATTAAGGGATCTTTTTAATGCCTGTTTCTAAATCTTAAATATTTCATAATAATATTTTGTAATGTGAAAACAACAGTGGCAAAAAAACCCAATTCTATAACCATATACTCACAATGCAGTTTAAGAAATAATGTATTACAAACTAGTGAAAGCCCTTGGGTAGTCTTCCCTCATTATGTTTCATTTCCTTCCTATCAAAGGTAAGTATTAATTGAATTTTGTTTGTCATTAAAATGTGTTTCTATATATTTTTAACCTTTTGTCCAATTTTTTAAACGATATGTAATTTTTGTGTTTTAAACATTTATTTATGAGTATCATATTAAGAATATTTTCTACAATTTTCTTTCACTCCACACTGTTTGTAAGATTAATCCATTTTAATATCTATGATTCATACTCCCTCATTTTTACCACTGTATGGTATTCTGAATATATAAAAAATTTATTCATTTCCTGTTGATATTTAGTTTGTTTCATTTTGTTATTACAAACAATGCTACTTACTGCTATTAAATAAATGTTTGTGTTCTTACTGCTATTAAATTTTGTGTTCTTACTGCTATTAAATAAATGTTTGTGTCAACGTATGGCAAAAGTCATATGTTGAAACCTACTCCCCAATGTGATAGTATTTGGAGGTGGGGCCTTTGGGAAGTGATTGAGTCATAAGGGTGGAGCCCTCATGAATGTGATTATTGTTCTTATAAATTAGACCCCAGTGAGTTCCCCTGTCCCTTCTGCTATGTGAAGATATAGCAACAAGTCAGCAGCCTGCAACCTAGAACAGGGCTCTCACCAGAACCTGAGCATGCTGGCACCCTGGTCTCTGACTGCAGCTTCCAGAACTGTGAGAAATAAATGCCTATCTTCTACAAGCCATGTAGTCTATGGCACTTTGTTATAGCAGACCGAACTACTATATTATATCAGCTAACTCCTACAAACGTCTCAGAGACATTTCCTTGCATACATGTGCAAGAATTTATCTAAGGTGTATATTCTGTGGTGAAATTTCTGGGTTGAAGAGATGAGCATTTTGCCCTTACCAGTTTGGCTCAGTGGATAGAGCGTCAGCCTGCGGACTCAAGGGTCCCAGGTTCGATTCTGGTCAAGGGCATGTACCTTGGTTGTGGGCACGTCCCCAGTGGGGGGTGTGCAGGAGGCAGCTGATCGATGTTTCTCTCTCATCCATGTTTCTAACTCTCTATCCCTCTCCCTTCCTCTCTGTAAAAAATCAATAAAATATATTTAAAAAAAGAGATGAGCATTTTAACTTTTCTTGATATTACCCAACCATTCGCCAAAACTTTTTACCAATTCACCATCCCCCCACAGTGTGAGAGCTCCTATTGCTCTATATACTTTCCAACACTTTACATTGTAAATCTAATCATTTTACCAATCTGATGATTGTGAAATAGTACTTGTAACTCTTTAAATCTGAATACCAGTTATAGTGAGCACATGTTACATGTTTGATTTCTATTTTTCCATTCATTTTTCTATTGGCTTTTTTCCTTCCTATTGGTTTATAGGGGGAAAGAATTATACCTTCTGGATACAAATCATTGGCTGGTTTTATGCTTGTTTGTTGCTTCACTTTTTAAATCATGTTTTTTTGATAATAGAATTTTTGTTTCAGTGGAAGATTTATATATCTCCTTTGTGATTTTCTTTTTGTCTTGTTTGAGAAATCCTGCCCTACCCTGGCCTTTGAGCAATGTAAATCAGACACATCCATGTCCTGCTCCAAAGCCTCCCATGACTCTCTCTGCCCGGAATATGAAATCCAATTGCCTTCCTTGCCTACGGCTCTGACCTTACTGCCCACCTGCTCCCTCGCTCTCTCCGGGCCACCTTCTCTTCCTTCCTCAGACATCCAGAGCTCACTCTCATCTCTCAGGTCCTGGTGCTTGCTGCTTTCTATGTGGATCTCTCCCTGACTGGGAACCTGGCTGGTTTCTCCTTATCACTCAGGTCTCAGTTCAGAGTTCACTTCAGGGAGACCTCCTTTGACCCAAGTAGCTAGTGCCCCTTTCCACCCCGTCTCGAACACTCCCCTGTTATGCTTTTTATAACACTGCTGCTGTATGAAATCACCACGTGT
Organism: Myotis daubentonii; assembly: GCF_963259705.1. Taxonomy (NCBI): domain Eukaryota; kingdom Metazoa; phylum Chordata; class Mammalia; order Chiroptera; family Vespertilionidae; genus Myotis; species Myotis daubentonii. The sequence goes on from NC_081847.1 coordinate 61,836,227, forward strand.
GCTTATTTGTGTATGTGGTGTGCTGTCTGTCTCCTCCCTAGTCTGTCAGTGTCTGTGAAGCAGGGGCTTTTGCCATCTGCTCACCTCTGTACCTTCAGTTGTGGAACAGTGATTAACACACTCAAAACACTTAATAACTATCTGTTGAATAAGTAAACAGAGAACACATTTGAGGAACTCTTACCAAAATGTTGGGAAGCAGAGATCTGTAAAAGTGATAGATGGTACATGTGAGGTACCGAGCCAGAGGTCCAAGATATGTGCAACTCTTATTTCTGAAGAAAACACCAGGATAAATTGAACAAAAGCAACCAAAGATAGATGGACTTGTATATTTTTAAAGTGTTTCTGAAGGAAAAAACAGAATTTTCCTCCACCCTGGTCTGTTCTTAATATAGCTGCCAGAATGTTCCTCTCACAGCATAAGTCAGGTCAGGTCTCTTCTTCGCTCAAAACCCTGCATTGGCTCCCACGTCACGCAGAGAGCAGCCAAAGGCCCCCGTGTTTCCAGGGTCCTGCAAGACCTGGCCCCCCGGCATTCTCCAGCCTCACTTCTCCTCTCCCCTCTCACTCAGCAGTCCCCACCACACCAGCCTCCTTCTGCTAGACCCTCCCTCCTCCTTCAACTCTGCTCATAGGTCTCTTCCAATTCAGGCCTTAACCAAAGCAGCCTATTTAAAGTTGCAACCCACCTCTATTCTACAGGTGCTTTACCCCCTTCTAGAACACTGATTATCTCTCCTTACACTTTATAACTCATTCTTTATATTATGTTTTCTGATCATCTCCCTCCATGAGAATATAATGCCTGTAAGGGCAAGGCTTTTGTCTGTTTTGTTCACTGACATATCCACAGCACCCAGAATACTGCCTGGCACTTGGTAGGTACTTAATATATATTTGCTGAATGAATTCAATCATTCAATACAACATTTAACACTGAGACCTCCATCATGCAAAAAATGTGTGATAGAGAATGGTCAACACCAAGACACATTTGGGTAAATTTACAGGACCTCAATTTCAGCTAAAGAATCATATAGGGATCCAGGCAGAAGAAGAAAATATATTACGTAGGGGAGGGGAGGGAAGGGAAGGAGACCAGGCTGGCATTGATGTGTCCTCCACCGTCGGTGTCAGACTCTAGTGGGCAATGCCAGTGGCATTCTGAAGGAGAGAGAGCATGGCACCAGCATTGTATAAGAAGCCAAGTGTTCTTCATGTAAAAAGGCCACAGACTGTCTCAACCAGGCAAAAAACCAAGGACTCTATAGTCATCCAGCCATCGCTTTCTGAACTAGTCTGCTCAGAACTGCACTTGGGAAGGAGAGGCCACCCTGTTTGCTGTGTGCTGCTCTGTCCCCCTGGAGTGGTCACCTCACTTCAGCCCAGGACCACAGGGCTGTCATTCATTGAGTGACCAATTGCTACAGCCAGGGTTGTTCGCATCCTACCCAATGAAAACCTCGTTTATGAGGCAAGTAGCTTCATTTTATACATGAGGAATTGGAAGAAGGGCAGGGTTAAGCTACTCCCCAGAGTACACAGTGGCAGAACCAGGATTCGAATCCAGGCCTGTCCAGAAGCAAGGCTTGCACTACGTGGCTTTATAAATATTAACCTGGTACCGATCAAACTACCAGGCAAACAGCACCTATTGGCCTTCTCTTAAAGCTGAGACCTCCATCATGCAAAAATAGTTTCCAAATCTTTATTTCTCCAATGTTCCAACTACTCAAGAAATGTTAGAAGCCACAGTACCCTCCCTGAATTAATGCAAAAAAGATTAGGACTTTCCATCTGGAAAAGAAAATATGAATAAAGGACTTCAGGAATATAATCTTTAATGTTGTGACTGCTATGGATAAAGTAGATCAGTGGTTATCAGAGGTTGGGGAGTAAGGGAGTGGGGGAATTGGGAAGATGTTAAGTGTACAAACTTGGGATGGGCAGATAAATAAGTCCCAAGAGCAGAGTGATTATAGGCAACAATACTGTATTAGAAACCTCAAAGTTGCTAAGAGACTAGATCTTAATTGTTCCAACCACAAAAAAAGAAGTGGCCATTAAGTGATGGCATAGAGGTGTCATCTAATGCTTTGGTGGTAATCATATTGCAACATATACCTGTATCAAATCAACACGTTTACACCTTAACCTTACACAGTATTGTATATCAAGTAAAACTACAGGACATTGAAAAAAGAGATAGAGGAAGACATAAACAGATGGAAGAACATACCATGTTCTTGGATTGGTAGAATCAACATCATTAAAATGTCCATACTACCCAAAGCAATCTATAAATTCAACACACTTCCCATTAAAATACCAACAGCGTATTTCACAGACCTAGAACGAACTCTCCAAAAATTCACCTGGAATAAAAAAAGACCCCGAAAGTTGCAGCGATCCCGAGAAAGAACAAAGTAGGTGGGATCTCAATACCAGATATAAAGCTGTATTACAAAGCCACTGTTCTCAAAAATGCCTGGTACTGGCACAAGAACAGACATATAGATCAATGGAATAGAATAGAGAGCCCAGAAATTGGCCCGAACCAATATGCTCAATTAATATTTGAAAAAGGAGGCAAGAACATACAATGGAGTCAAGATAGTCTCTTCAATAAATGGTGTTGGGAAAATTGGACAGATACATGCAAAA